>NC_134236.1:36662387-36972956 GCF_965152275.1 Natator depressus
AGGTCAACCTACACCAGCTGAGGCTCTAGCCCCAAAGTATAAAAACCCTCACCCCCACCCCCAAAATAAGGCTCTGCCACTGCTCAATACCACCACTCAACCCTGATTCCCAGAAATATGTTCTCAACATTAAGAAACTGCATCTCTAGTGCACTGACAGAGGAAGTAGTACTCATTCCGTGACCCTATTTAGTGATTTATAGGTTAAAAACAGACACCTTACAATTGTACTGACGTATGAACTGGAAACCAGTGCAGATGGTGGATCAGAAGATGTAATATATGCTCCCTGCAAGAACCACCACTTAAAGTGGGCCAAGGACATCCATTTTCAGCATAAACAAGTTTCCAGGTGATTTTAAGGTGTAGGCACATGGAGATATAGTAGTAATCCAATCTGGAGGTCATAAAGATGTTAAATCACTGATGTGAAATTGTGATAAATAAAATACAACAACTTTTGATCATCGCAGCAGTTGAAGATAAAAAAATTCTAATTTGTAAACCTGAGTAACAAAAGGTGAGCAATTTCACCTCTGCTATTTTATCCCCGTGTTGCCTCTGCCCAAACATCCTACCTAGATTTCATCTCAATCACAATCAGTGTAGGGTGCAGGGCCACCGGTTTCTACAGGCTCACCCTGAGAGAAATATCCATGGGGAGCACAATCTGAGATCTGTTGGAGAAGAGATTTCCTACATAACATTGATATTCCTGTCAATCATGCTTGGAGTCTTAATGTTAGCTAGAATGTATACTATAGCTGAGGTACATCTTTTAAGTCAGGATAATTAAAAGAAAAAGATTTTGTATCCATATAGGTCACTGAAATGCCTTGTTGCATTGCAAAATTGTACCATCATATGTGAACATGTTTTCCTTTAGTTGGTAGCCTCTTTAGTTCTGCTAGGACAAGGATATTTAATTGCTGATAGTCTTTGATGCCCATGTTCGAGTCAGACATCTTGGCACCAGTCCTCCTTCCCCGCCCCCAGCCCAAAAGCGATAACGTGATTCAATATGGTAATTAGAAGATCTAGTGATACACATAATGAAGGTAACACTCAAAATGGAGGTTGAACTACATGTCAGATTGGGGCACACAGTTATGACTCCCAATCTCTCAGATTGGCGAACCAAGCCTTTTGTGAAAAGAGCTAAACCAAGATATGGTAGATGTGTACTATATTGGGTACAATCTGTCCACATAGCAGTGAGTGACAGTATCTCAACATATAGAGAATAATGAGTGAGAACGGGAATGGTGAAAGATGATTTACCATACCAATCAGTAGTAAAAAAGTGATAGAAAGTTTAAATTCTAGTAGAATCTCAAACGAACTGCAAATGTAATCACCTGCATTAATTTTTAACTCAAAAATCCAGCAAAAGCCATGAAACGCACAGTTGAACTGGCAGCATTTTCTTTAAGCATTTCCAAGGTATTTTGAAGAGTGACTTTTGCACACCACAGCATTTATTCTGCATTTCGGCACCACTACACAACATGCAGGTGTACACAATTTTGCATTTCCTGGCTTTATTTGGTCTCCAGGTAGCAGATACGTTCGCACTGTAAAAGAGATACAGGATTACAGTATGATTCAAGGCCCACTGAAGTCAATGGAAAGAAAAGCACTGACTTTGATTCATTTTGTATGACACACTTAGGGTCCCTTTGTGGATCTAGCCCTAACTTTAGGTGCCGATTTCTAAAATTTCATCCTAAAATCCCTGCTCAGCTTCCGCCCAACCCTGTAAGTACCTACATTTCTGATGTTAAAGTCCCCTTGCGGCCTAAAAATCTGCCACCAGACATGTGCACAGTTGCCTAAAGACTGATGACAACATGCCTAGCTCATACCTAATCTCCATCTGGATCCTCGAGATGGACCCCACAAGCATTGCTCTACCTACTCCAGTAGGTATGTTCTGAGCATGCCTACTGGATCAGGCCCTGCACAAAACACAGGAGGTGGTGCTTCCCCACCCCCCCAAATCCCCATAACTTTTATCCAAGTAGTCAGAGCACTCACACACAGGATGTGGGAAACCTGGGTTCAAATCCCTGCTCTGCCTGTGGAGCAGGAATTTGAACCCCAATGTCCCACATCCCAGGTGAGTGCCTTAACTACTGGGCTAGAGAGTCACTCTCATACTTTGGGCCAGTGACTAAACATACAAAGTGAAACAGTTTGAATAGGAGGGATTGAGAGAGACCCACCTCAGAAAAACCTGATCGTTGGGGCCCTCAGCTGGGATGTGGGAAACCTTGGTTCAAATCCCTCCTCCACTTCAAGCAGAGGGCGATAGGAACCAAGGTCTTTCACATCCTGGGGGAGTGCTCCAACCACTGGGTTATGGTATAAGGGAGGCATCAACTACACTGTCTCTTCCTACCCTCCTCTTTTTTTGGGCGGGGGAGGGTGAGAGAGGGCTTAAGCATCTAACCGGCAGGCAAGTCTAAGCCCTGGTCTACATTACAGAGCTAGGTGGATGCAAGGCAGCTTATGTTGACCTAACTATGAAAGTATCTACTCTAAAATACTTTCACTCCTGCCAACATAACTCACACGCTACACCAACTTAATTCCACCTTCACAAGAGTTGAGGCAGCATCAGTGTAGTGACTGTGTTGCTTCCCTGGACTGCTGCTAGCTTTCAGAAGCCATCCCACAATGCCATACACTCACAGTTCAATTGTTGCAAGCGCTCCTGGTGAAGACATGCACCACCAACACAAGGAGCAAAGTGTAGACACGTACAAGTGATGTAATTACTGCAGCAGCTGTATGCCAACGTTAGTTAGGTCAACTTAATTTTGTAGTTGAGACACTCCTTAAGTCCTCTATATGGATCTAGCCCTTGCTGAACTCCTAGTTCTAATTTAAGTGACTTCCAATATAAAGAGTGACATAATCAGGTAATCTATAACTGCTTCAAATAAAAGCAGTTCACTTAGTTCCTCACTTTAATGATGATGATGATACAAAACCAAAAGAGTTTAAAATTGTGCATTTAAAAAACCAGCAATTATTTTCAGAACACACATCATGAGTGCTTCAAATAGAACAATAAACAGGGTTTAAGAAGAAGAATAACACTGCCCTTTTCCTTCTGTCTAATCCATTGTAATGTCCAGAATAAATAAGAGCATTAGGGTTTTCTTCAAAAATGAAAACAGTTGGGTAGCAAATAATAATTCTGTGTCGATGAAGTTTAAAGACTGATGGTACCTTGCACGGCTATATTTGCTAGTTGGGAAATGGTGTGGGAGATTCAGCAGGCATAACTAATTCCTTCTGAGTCAAAATTGAGGCTATCAAGAATCCCAAAATTAAAGATCTGTCTATTACAACTGTCAGCTTTTGAGGTTCCTCAGAGGAAATGCTTTGGAGTACCTTGGGGCATAGAAAAATGACCTGAAAATAATTATAGTTCAAGCAACTAGCCTCTGGAGTTTCCACAATATCCATAGCTATTTATGCAACAAATTACCTCACTGAAGGAAGAGGCCAAAGTGGTTTTCTAGCAGACTGGACATCATGACAAAACTCCTACAACATGTTGGTACAGACCCAATCTGTAAAGCTATTCAGCTATTGTGTTAAATATATTTTCACACTTTCCTGAAGTATTAGTTGTTTGCCCAGATGTAGATTTTCAAAAGCATAAGGGGAACTGAGTGTGACATTCCACTTTTTGCCCATGAAAAGCTTTCCTAATAGTCTTAGAATTTGACTGAAAACTAAATTCTCTTTTTCTTACGCAAAGGTTTGTCATAAAAAATTATGAGATTTACAGGTACTAGAATTTCAATTTGGCAAGAAAATTTCAAAATGAAAATAAATTGAATCAGAACAAAAGCTACAAGTTTTAAAATGTCATATGAAACTTTGCCTTTTTTTAAGAAGAAATCACAATATAAAATACATTTGAAATAAAAAGTAATTTCAAAATGAAAAATCAAAGTGTTAGTTACAAAAATGTTAAAATGGAATATTGACATTATTGAAATGCTTTTCAATTTTTTCTTTAAAAAAAAAAATTGTGAAAATTGACACATTCCCATGGAAAGTTTAGGTTTTGACAAAACAGCGTTTTCCAATGGAAAAAACTTTGTTGGGAAATTTTCAACCAGCTCTAAAAATAAAAAGGAATGATTCAAATATTAAGCTAGAAGGACTAAGTTTGCTTTGTTCTGCAAGCTAACCTGTTGTATGAATATTACATATTCTATATATTTTTGAAGCATTAATATTGTGTTAGCTTATTGGATTAATTATGAAAGGTCATGGATAACATTTCCAAATAAAACTTGGAACTAGTCTGATTTACGGGACTTTTTCATGGTTTTCACAGGACGTCAGGTCAAATAGAGTGTTTTCAGCTGAATTTTGCTTTGAGATTTTAGGGTTGTTTGAACTCAAACTCAAGAATGGACTCAAGAGACACCAACACAGGTGAATCAAAATTGGAGATGAGGATTTCACAGACCAACTGTGAATTTAGGACCATACTGATTTTATCAGCCATGTAACAGCGTCTTTCAAGAGAATCATAATCTGTGACTAAAACAGTATAATTGAACTCTGTTTTCCAATCATGAATATTTTCTAATTTAGTAAGGAAGAAATACTTGGTACAGTGTTATGACTTTTCACGTTTCAGTACATTTATGTGCTAAAAGGATCATTTTTTATTTCTATTGAACCTCAAATTGTACAATGGAACCTTATTTATTAGAGATCTGAGAGTCTTAATTAGTTTCACAATCTGTGAAATGTTATATTTAACATTTATATTTTTCTACGTGTTTCTTATACTACAAGATGATATTTTAAAAGTATCTATCTTTAAATATATTCAGTGGGGTCCGAATTGTAATACCTTTAAATTTGTTGAATAGGTGGCATCACAATTAGACCCTAGGCACATCCCCTAAGCTTCCACAAGTTTTATTTACCTCAAAGTACAGAATATTCACTTCAAATAGTGAGTGCATATTTTGTTAATGGATGGAAAGTGTAATTGTGTACTTTAGAGTTTTAAAATGTAGCACAAGCAATGTGTATAAATGACCCAAATTAGCCTAAAGAAAGATTTTAAGACCTCTAATAAAATTTGATCAATTTAAATCTTCCTTAAAAAGCAATCTTCTGTAAGTCCACCTATACTTAATGAGCTCTCAGAAATCCTCAGCCACTGAACAAGATGATGATAATGCATGGCTGTGGTCTTTAAGGGAAAGTGCTAAGCAACCTCAATTATAAGCATCGATACCAGTTCTGGTGAGTGTAGATTAGGTCTATCTCAGTGAATTAAGTACTCCCACTTCCAAATTCCAAATCTGCAAGTCAAACTTCCTTGCCTTCCAAACTGGTTGTCCAACACACGAGGCTGGAAAATGGAATTTCTATACCATAGGAAATTCCTATAGGTCTGCATTTGTTTTCATCTCAGTTTGGGACAAAAAGCCAAAAAACCCACACTTGTTGTAGAATGAAAATTCCGTTTTTTTTTTTTTTCTTCACTTTAGTGTTGAAATGAAGAATTTTTACATTGTTGATAAATTTGAACATTTGGAAACATTTCAGCTCTACACTGTACTTTGGAAAGTAAAGTTTTTGCCCCCCGTCCATCAGCATTTTTCCAAAAAATATTTTAATTACAACAAAATTATTCAATTAATGATTTGTTAGAAAATATTTGACCAGCTGTGTTGTTCAGACAACCTTTGTCACTTATCAAGGAATATGTGGGTGTGTTGTATGTATGGATACTTCCCAAGCACTCTCTCTTTCAAAGAGGTCTTCTTATTTGTGCAAGGAAGGAGAAAGTGCCTTTTTTCCTCCTCTTCCTCAGGCTCATGCCTCACATTTCCTGCCCACCCACCTCAAACTAGTGTCTGCAGTAAGTTCCTGCTCAATGGTACCAGCTCTCATGGGCATATTCAATATTTTTCATATTTATTTGAAAACAAAAATAATTAATGAACAGCAGTTTTACAAGTTCTACACGCTGCTTGCAGTAATGGAATTGCTAAATTCCTCATTTACAAGAGTAAAACTTTACAATTGAATGCATGCAGGGCAAAATGATTGCTTGGAATTTTTGGCTTTGTGCTACATGTTTAGGAAGTCTACCTTCCACATTCAAGCCATGTCTAGAATAAGGACTTTAGAAAAAAAAGTCCCCCATCAGGGATTTGTAATGCAGTGCACTCACCTCTTGCAAGTGCCCAGTCAGCCTTGTCAGTCTGGTCTTCTGTGACTCAGCCCTCCAGCCAAGTCACACACGGTTCACATGCAAAACAAACAAAACGTCTTCCAGGGTGCCAATACAATATATTCTGCACCCCTTCCCAGGTTCAGTCTTTAACCAGTCCAACAGGGCCCATTTCATTACCCTTGCTTGGTCTGGCTAGGCTGCAAGTCTCCGACTCTGGAACTGAGCAGCGCACTGAGGGGGACTTCCCTGGGGACTCCTTGCCTTTACTTGAGTCCTCAGTTACTGCAGCCTTCCTACTGAGCCACCCGCCTTGGACTCAGTTCACTAACCACAGCTCTCCACTGAGTCAGTCCCAGCAACTACCTGCTTAGTCCCTTGCAGCTCCTGCAGGCAACTCCTGCAGATGCTCTGTCCACCCTTTCAACTCCTGCAACCAGCCAGGACCACCTCTTGCACCCCCAGTCTCTGCAAGCAGACTGAACTCACTCTGGCCCTGCAGCTCCTTTTATATGAACCTGCTGGTTATATGAAAGCTGTTCCTTGTAGCCACTCTATGCAGCTTGGAGGACCCCTCTATTGCTCTTTTCTGGGGTGGGGCGAGGCAGGGCTGTGAGGCCTCCAGACCTAGTCCACCCTGTCACAGGATTTTTTTTAATTCTCCAAATTGGAGAATATCTGGGTGTTACAGAAGTTAAAAGGTAGAGGTATGTGCAAATGTGTGAGCATGTATGAAAGTGATTTATCTACTACTTCTGCTGTTTCAGTGCATGGTTTGGTTACAGTGTTTCTTAATAAACTGAAATAGCAGCACCATAATCCACTACCCTCAACCACTGGGAAAAGCTCATAGAGTAAAAAGAATGCACGCATTAAAATAACATTCTCTATGCATTCAAAAGAATGAGTAATATATCTACCATGGTTTACTAATGTCTTTAGCTTTTATCAGGAAGTTAGTATCAGCTAGATAAATCATCTGCATTCCATTTTATCAGGCTTTCAAACGTAATAGCTATCATCCATCCAGACCACACAGGTCTATATCTCAGGTAAAAAGTAAAACAAAGCTGTGTGGTCTCATTTGTGAGCACTGTAAGGACAACTTATTGTTAACCTTAAAATAATCCATTGCATTTAAGATGCATAACCTATTTTCAGTAACCTTAAGTGATTATGCCTCGATTTTTTCCTACTTTCTAAGTCAATCACAAAAGCTGCCAGAGGAAAGTGTAAATTACACCTCCTTGCACCAGCCTAACCTTCCCAATATTCCAGCTGAAAAAACCTCCACTGCTATCTTCCCTCAAGATTTCCACTGGGGAACAGAGGAACAGGCAATTTAATTTGTGATGACGCTCAGACAGTGGAGGTCATTGAGCAGTTACACTCCCTAGCCACCCCTTTTCTGAGACATCACCACTCACTTTTAAGCCTGCACAGGTCCTTTGTGTAGAGAACAAAGATGGGGTGTAAAAGAGGTTGCAGACATTTTGTGCTGTTTCTTACTGACATCTGAGAAGGAAATTAAAATGGCTTCTCATCTTTGCTGATGGGATTAGTTGAGCCAATCAGGGAATGGGAAGAATATCATTTGAATTCTGCTATGACTTTCACCATGCAAACTGGAAATTCAAAATGAGTCTCAATCATGAGAATTGTGACCCAGTTCTTCACTCAGCTGCACCAATGGAATTTGATTCACCTCTACCCCTCCACAGATCCCCTGCCACTTGATTCCCTACCTCCTGCTCATGCTGTCCATCAGTGGAGTTAGGTTGGTGTGAACTTGGTGTAACAATTGAGAGGATCAAGCCCTCCAGGTTCACGAAAGCTTCATAAACTCAAAACCAGCTAAGTTTCATGTGTGCTCATCACCATGGGAGTGGCTCTGTTATAGTGCCCATATGGACTCTGGCCATCTCAAAAGGGAGGGGGGAGGAAATGGGGCCCATGATTCTGCCCATCCTACACACCAGCCATCAGAGCTGTCTAGTCATACAAGAGAGCAATGACCCATTAGTGGGTGCGGTCCCTAGTGCAGGCTGGGGCACTCTGGAAGTCCTGGACAGAGGCTCAGACTACAATTCACAGTCATTCTTTACAATTACAACTAGTCAAGAAAATTAACTCGTATCTGATATTTATGCTTTATGCCCCGTGGTTTGTTAGAAAGAAGGCCACCACTGTGGCTTGAATGATTGATAGTATGCTAAGAGTTCCATTGTCTGCAGCATTACAGAAAGTAGAATTCTAATGTGTCAAACTGAATGGAAGCTTTATCATTCATCCTTTTAAGTGGTGTTATCACTAATATGCCTGCTAAACAATAGGAAAAGCATAAGGACTGGAGTGACAGCTGAGTTGCAAGTAGGATGAGTATTTTAATACCTGTATCATTACCTATCCCCAGGAGCACTAATGGTTTAGGGCAGAGCTTCCCTAACTTTTTCATAAATATGCACCATATCTTGGTAGGGAGAATAGGATGGAACACTTTTCATTTAATCTGCAATTACAGACTGTCTCCTCTCTCACCATTGTGCACGCACACTATTGCAGTTGCTTCCATAGGAAAATAGAGAATATAATCTGTTAGCTGTCTTTCACTATTCATTTCCTTCCCGACTTCTTTTGTCCTTTCCCCTTCACATGCTTGGTTCCCCACACATGCTGTCCTACACTACTTTCGTCTCATCACGCTCTCCCGGACTACACCATATTACTTGACTGCTTCATTCCTTTCTCCTCTGAGTATCCCTCTTTCTGGAGGGGCTGGCACCTCCCCCGCCACATACACACTCACACACACGGTAGTGGCTCTGGGCTCCCAGGATAGCTCCTGCTTTCTTACTTCCCTTAATAGAAGCAACTATGCTGATTCCTGCTCCGTTGCATCCAGTCATTATAGTGCCAGCTTTCTCTTTGCACTGAAGAATGTGGACACCTGCAAAAGCAGATTTAGAGTCCAATCCTGCCCCCAGAGGAGCCACTGGGCTAGAACCCTCTTGCCCTGAACCTTGTGTAATCATTTAGATTGATGTACGTAAAATGCCACTAAATTAGAAGGGTCATGACTTACATCCACTTTGCAATAATGTAAATGACTACACAAGATGCAGGACAGTGGAGAATCTGTTCCAGTAAGAACTTTGCAGTTGTTGTCAATGAGAGCAGGATCAAACCCTGAAAACCACTGTTCCTTTTGCCGGTTAGTTAGTGCTGTTTTTGATGGCTATGAATGAAAACTACAACTTCCTACCTACCATAGGGTACATGCTGCAAAAATCAGGCAACAGAAGGAGGATGCAAGGGACTAAAACAGGAATAGATAGAAAAGTAATAAAATAAGCACTGTTAAAGCTTATTTGCTCTAAAAACATCCCAATTCCTCTCTAAATATTACTCAGGGTTCTAAAGTTACCTGCCAAACCTGAAGCAATTGTATTTTCAGCTTTGGAGAGGTGCCTTCATAAAATTTGCCCTCTTTGCAGAAAAATCATACATTGAAACAGCGTGAGATTTACTTAAACTTAAAATGCTTTTGCAGAGGTTAAAAAACTAGGGTGGGATATTTAAAAGCAACATCACTTTTCTTGGTTGAACTTCTATCGGTTTTAATGTTTTGACTGTATCACCCATATGAGACGAAGGAAAGCTGTAGGGAAACAAAAATCACAAAAGTTGGTTTTAAACAACTTTTTTTTATTCAAAAGTGGTCTAGGAGCTTTGTCCAGCTGCACCCACTTTCTCCCCGCAGATGAAAGTCCAAATATGTGACTTGCATATATGGAAGCTTTGAGTATCTATTCAATAATATCAACACT
Source organism: Natator depressus (assembly GCF_965152275.1). Taxonomy (NCBI): domain Eukaryota; kingdom Metazoa; phylum Chordata; order Testudines; family Cheloniidae; genus Natator; species Natator depressus. Next base: position 36,672,444 of record NC_134236.1, read on the forward strand.
TAAATTCCCAGGGCAACAGAACCATTAATTACATTTCATCAGACCAGTTTGTTAGGGCTTTTGATACAATACGATCATGTGGGCCAAATAGTGTAAGGAGTTATATTCCTTGCTACCTCAATTAAATTAATGGGAGTTGCACATGGTGCAAGTCAGCATAAAATTTGGTCTAGAATTTCTATAGATCCCAAACGAGAGAAACCTACCAAACATCAATGCAATGCCTTTTTGTTTAACAGTGTTTGACTTTACACTTAGAGCAGAAACCTGCCTCTTGGTAGTTCACATAACGTAAGGACACTATCTCAGCATAACAACTTTAATTGTACAACCATAACCCTTCACCCCAATTATGTTCAGTCTTGGCTTATTTATTACCAGTGCCTGGTGCACTCTCTGTAACAGCCTTTTCCCTTCAACACTGCATTTAAAAAAAAAAAAAACACCAGCAATATTTTGTACTCCACACACATTATCATTTAAAAGTCCCTCGATTAAAGTTCTCTCTCTTTGAGAAGATGGCATGCAATTAGAGTGCAGGAAAAGCCTGGGACACCTATTTCTTATTTCACTTTTTATTTATTCATCGCTAGTTGTTGTTTTTTTACCCCTTTCTCCCAAGAATGATCTTGCAAAAGGCAAAAACTAGCTGAATAGTATTATCAATTTAATAAGGGTATCTGTGACATTCTGGGGTTCAATGCAGACCAGTAAGCGGGTGTGTCACCACTGCCTGGGTGCCTTAAATGCTCTGCTGCTGTGGCTCACAGCCTAGACACCAAGAGCCAGCAGACAAACATGCAGTCTCCTGAGTGTCTGTGTGCTTTACAGCTCTGGTTCAGAGCCCTGACCTAAGCAGTTTAGCATCTTACTGGAGTCGGGGTGTGCACAGGAATTTAAATTTGATCCCTTTGGTGGTGGGGGGGAGGGGCACAGAAGCTCATGCTCCCTCTTCCCCCATCTGGCCTGGGGCAGGAACTCGCTTTCCCCCAAGCCCACCTGGCCCAGGGCAGGAGCTCAATCTTGCCTCTCTCCACCCTGCCCGGCCCTGACAGGAGATCAATCTTTCCTCCCTCCACCTACCCCAACCCCAGCCGGAGCTCAGTCTTGCTTGTCTCTGTGGTCCCACGCCAGAGAAGTTCTGCACCCCTGACGATTATTGGGGAGGCACAGGCCCCTGGTTCCCCTCCCTGCACATGCCCTTGACTGGTGTTAACAAACACTATTTTAATCAAAGCACTGGATTGGTTTATAGTAAAAAAATAAAACAGCTTTATTAAACAAGAGACATATGTTAAGTGATGCCAAGTCAAAAGAATAAAGGTTAGAAAGGGTTATAAACAACAAAAGAACGAATACACTTTTAAGACTAAAACTTAATTTCAGCCAGTTACAATCTATGGCTATGTGTATATTACAGCTTATGTCAGCAGAACTTATGTCACTCAGAGGTGTGAATAAAGCACCCCCCAAGCAACATAAGTTGCACTGACATAAGTGCTGGTCTGGACAGCGCTATGTCGGCAGGAGAGCTCTTTCCCATTGGCATAGAGCGTCTTCACCAGATGTGCTGCAGCTCTGTATGTGTAGACATACATAATGAATTTCCAGAGACTTATCCCCCTTGGTTGAAGGGCCCATCTTTCTGCTATCTCAAGAGCTCTGGCCTCTTTAGTCCCTCAAGGTGTTGGATAATTTGGGGTTCTCTGCCTCTCTTTATAGTCCAGTAAACCTCTGAAAAAGCATCTCTCTATGTTCATTAACCCTGCTTCAAGAAGCAGGAAGGTTTCTTGGGTATGCCGTCTCCATCCCCTGTCAAGATTGTTAAATGGTCATCATTCCCCACTCATTCTCTTGATGGCTTTGTTCACCTTTCATGCCAGTATGCCTTCATAGTCTCTGCCCGGTGACCCGGCTGGAAAGACAAGCAACTAGCATGTCCAGATCACAAAGGATTGTGTCATTCCCTATCTTGTGAGCTTTAATGGTTCTGTTTACCACATATGTAAATTGCCACCTCATTATCACTGGTCAACCCTGCTTCACATGTATTCAAGACTGGGGCAGACCTATTTTCTGCTTTGTTCAAATACAGACTTGAAAACATAATATCGGAGAGCATCCCTAACTCCACATATAGTATTATTGTGAAATGTATGTATTGTTAACCACCAGTGTGCCCGTTTTCCAATGGTATATATAGGTCCTCTTTCAGATTTTATATCTATATATATATATATCGATATAGATATATATCTATATAATGACCAGTGGGGCTGGAACAATTTTTACAGTGGGAGTGCTGAAGGTGGAAACCACGTATTTGAGTTGCTATTACTACTTCAAGGCAGGGGGTGTGGCAGCATCCCCAGCACTGCTAGTTCCTGCACCTATGATCATGACACCAGTGAGCTGGGGTACACTGGTCAAGCCTGCTCAAACTCACTGCTAGATACCAGGAAGTCCCTTGCTTCTGGCCTTGGAATGCTGTTAGAGTCACACCTCCATCCTTACAAAACTGCCAGAGGGTTAGCCACTGGCTGACCCAGAGGCAGCAAATCAGAGCTCTCTTTCCTGGACAGGGCGTCTGCCACCATATTTCTTTCCCCTATGTCAGAAGAAATCTGTTTTGTCTCCTTTGTCTGTTTACAGTCTCCAGGACATATCAAAAAGTGTCTATAATATCACTTAGAGAGTTGTTACAAACATTCCACACTGACATTAATGACCCATGTGTTATTAGCTTTCAAATATATTATGGCACCTTTTCAATAAATATCATGACACTCGTGTGTGAGATGTAGTGATTATGTCAGGTGTGATAAGAGTTGCTGACACAGAGCAATGAGCCACTGTGGCAGGTTTTGTACCTCGTCCACCCCTTTGATCTGGGGTTGGGCGAGGGGTAACCCAGCCTTTCTGCGCCTACGCCTGTTCTACTACCCATCCAGTAGTCTGTACAGTGTGTCTCAATGGCCCGAGTCCCCCTAAACTCTCTCCCCCTAGTGGGACAGCATGGCCCAGTGGCCGGAGTCCATATAGTATGCTCCTAGAACAGTATGGCCCAATGGCCAGAGTCCTTCTAAATCCTTTCCCCCTAGTGGAATAGCACAGCTCAGCAGCCGGAGTCCATATAGTACACTCCTAGAGCAGTATGGTCCAATGGCCAGAGTCCCTCTAAATCCTCTGAGGCAAGCGAGGGGTCAGGGAATTATGTCACCTCAAGAAAAGGGGGGGGGCATAGTGACCTCCAGTAGGAGAGCCCGGGCCCACCCGCCTTCACTAGGCTCTGACCCAGGGCCCTGTCAGGGCAGAGTGATCCGCCACAGGGTCAGCGGGGAATCCGACTGAAACACGCTGACCGCATAGTGGTGGGAGGTACCACTCCCTTAGCTTCCCTGGGTCTCTTCCTACCAGTCCTCCAGTAGCCGTAGTCCCTGTGGCATCAGGGTCTCCAGGACTCTCAGCACCAGACGCTTCCTGGAGTTCCGATAGCTGCGGGCCTCTGGTCCAGGTTCCTGGTTCTTCAGCTCTCCCCAGTAAGGGCTGTAACAGCTCCTGGGCTGGAGCCTCTGCTGACCATCCTTCCTCCTCAGCTGCCAGCCCTGACTGAGGAGCCCTTCAGGCTTTTATACCTTACTTGCAATCAGAGCATGCCCAGCAGAGCCTCAGGGGCGTGGCTTCCTCTGCTAGGAGGGAAGGGTTAACTCTCTCAGTCCCAGTGTGGGGCCGGTCCGCCACATCACAGCCGCAAATCGGCTTCTGGGTCACAGTATCAAATGACAAAGTGATCAAAGTCAGGAAAGTATCAATTACATAGTATGATTCATAACATCAGAGAAATGCAGGGACTGAAGGGACCTCAAGAGGTCATCTAGTCCATTTCCCTGCACTGAGGCAGCATCAAGTAGATCTTGACCATCCTTGACAGGCATCTGGCGAACCTGTTCTTGAAAACCTCCAATGACTGGCATTCCACAACCTCAGAGGCCTATTCTAGTGCTTAACCATCCTTATACTTAGCCCTGGTCTACACTGGGGAAGGGAGGGTATCGATCTAAGTTATGCAACTTCAGCTACGTGAATAACGTAGCTGAAGTCGATGTACTTAGATCGACTTACCATGGTGTCTTCACCTCGGTGAGTCAACTGCTGCCACTCCCCTATTGACTCTGCCTGCGCCTCTCACGGCGGTGGAGTACAGGAGTCGACGGGAGAGCACTCGGGGGGGTCGATTTATCACGTCTAGACTAGACACGATAAATCGATCCCTGCTGAATCGATCGCTCCCCCCCAATCCCGCGGTAGTGTAGACATACCCTTAGAAAGAATAATAAAACTTCTTTGCTGCAGATTAACCCCATTACTTCCTGTCCTACTTTCAGTGGACATGGAGGATAATTGATCACAGTCATCTTATCTCCATTATCTTATTTGAAAACTATCAGATCCTACCTCGGTCTTCTTTTCTCAAAATTAAACATATCCAATTTTTTTAAAACATTTCCTCATAGGTTATGTTTTCTAAACATTTTATCATTTTTGTTGCTTTTCTCTGGACTCTCTCCAGTTTGTCCACATGTTTCTTAAAGTGTGATGCACAGAAGTGGACCGTGCTGAGCAGAACAAGACAATTACATCCCACAGGACGTTCTTTTTAATACACTCCAGAATTACTCCCCCACCCTGAAGCAGAATTCCTGTGCTTCCCTGCAGAAAATGGCAAGAGAAGCAAAGGGAAGCCATATGGGGGGCAGGCGCAAGGGGGGGATGACCATGGATGCAGTTTTGGGGGGAGGATTGCCCCCGCAACAGAGACGAGAAATGAGGGAGCACATGGGGTTACGTGCCACTGCACCCCCCCCACACACACACACCTCATTTCTGCAAGCCCAGAGCTGCCCAGCTGAAGGTGGCTGCGTCTGGGCTCCGCTGACTCTGCAGCTGAATGCTGGCTCCTGGGTCCTAGTGCCGGTCAGATCCCCTTCTGTGTGCTGGGAGCCTTCCTGTTTTCTGTGCAATAGAGAGCGCCCGCGGTGGGGCTGGGTAAGGGGAGGAGGGAGGGGAAATGAGGGAAGGGTGGGTGAGAGGGTGGAGGGAAGAGGCAGTGGGGAAGGCAGGGGGAGGGGAATGTAGGAGTGAGGCATAGGTGCTGGAACTAGGGGTGCGGAGGGTGCTGCTTCACCCCCTGGCTTGAAGTGGTTTCCATTATATACAGGGTTCACAGTTTCATTCAATGGTTCTCAGCACCCTCACTAAACAAATTGTTCCAGCACCCCTGGAGTGAGGGGAGAGGGGTGGGGCGTTGGGCAGTGGGGAAGAGGGATGAGATGGAGAAGAAAAGGGAATAGGGAAATCACAGGGGGAAGAGGAGCCCGGCATGCAGCATCCCTTTGGCAGCAGCTGGGGTTTTCCTGTTAAGCAGGCCCATCGAACCCTCACCCTGACAAGCCCTACCCCCCCCTACACCTGCACCACTCCGACCCCCCCCACCCAGACCCCCACTCCACTGATCCCCAACCAGCTGCACTAGGCCCCCACCCCATCAAGCCCCACTTCCCCAGCACCCAGACCCCCCACTGAGACACCCACACCCAGACCCCCCCCCACCAAGCCCCATCACCCCACACCAGGCCCTCCCTGCTGAGCCCCAACCACCTTCACCTGGATCCCCTGCAGAGACCCATTACCCCTGCACCTGGAATCCTGAACGAGTCCCTATGCATCCAGATCTCCCACTGAGCTGCCCACACCCAGATTGCCCCACACAGAAACCTCTCATCCCACACCTGGATTCCCCTACACTAAGTCCCTCCACACTTGGATCCTTCTGGGCTGAGTCTGCCCACCCACACCTAGTGTGCTGGCAGGGCCCTGGCGTGTTTCTGAGGCAGGCCCAGCCCTTGCATTGTGCCAGGGTTGGGTGCAGCTTCACTGCCAAGTCTCTGTACCAGGGAAGGTGGGGGCTTCAGCGTGATCTCCCACCTCAATGCAGTCAGTGGCCTGTGTTCCCACACTGGAGCCACATTTATTTATTGACAAATACATTTTGCAGAATTTTAAAATATAGTATGCATAATTTTTATTTTTTTGGCACTGAGTTTTTAATTTTTTGGTGCAAAATTCCCTCCAGAGTACAGAATGGCATTAGCCTTTTTCACAACTGCATTGCATTGTTGAATCATATTCAATTTGTGATTCACTATAAGCTCAAGATTCTTTTCAGCAGTACTACTACCTAGCCAGTTATTTGCCATTTTGCATTAGATTTTTCCCTCCTAAATGTAGTACTTTGGACTTATCTTGATTGAAGTTCATCTTACTGATTTCAGACCAATTGTCCAATTCATCAAGCTCAATTTGAATTCTAATCCTGTCCTCCAAAGTGTTTACAATCTCTCCCAGTGTGGTGCCATTTTCAAATTTTATAAATATTTTCTCTGCTCCTTTATTCAAGTCATTAATGAAAACATTGATTAGTACCAGACCCAGGACAGATCCCTGTGGGTCCTCATTGGATACATTCAGTTTGAGAGCAAACCATTAATAACTACTCTTTGAGTATGTTTTTTCAACCATACTTTTTTCAACTCCTACTTCATAGTTATTTCATCAAGACCACTTTTCCCCAGGTTGCTTATGAGAAGGTCATGTGAGACTGTGTCAAAAGCATCACTAAACTCAAGATATATCAGGTCTGCTCCTTCCTCCCCATCCCCTAGGACAATGACCCTGTCAAAGAAAGAAATTAGATTGATTTGGCATGATTTGTTCTTGACAAATTAAGGTTGGCTATTACGTGTCACCCTATTATCTTCAAGGTGCTTACAAATTGATTGTTTAATAGTTTGCTCCAGTATCTTTTCAAGCATTGAAGTGAGGCTGACTGATCTATTATTCCTCTGGTCCTCTTTGTTTGGCTTTTTAAAGATACATTTGCCCCTTGCCAGTCCTCTGGGACCTCACCTGTCCTGTATGAGCTCTTAAAGATAATCACTAATGTTTTCAAGATTGCTTCAGCTAGTTCCATAAGTATCCTAGGGTGAATTTCATTAGGTCATACCAACTTAAATATATCTAACTTATCTAAATATTCTTTAACCTGTTCTTTCCCTATTAATAACTAATGCTCAAATAAATCAATACTTCCTATTTATTTAAAATTTAATGTACAATCTGAAAACACTTAGTACTTTTGATGTAATCTTTGGGTATGTCTACACTGCAAACTAGACACCTGTGACTCACCCATGCCAGCCAACTCAGGCTTGGGCTGCGGGGCTGTTTCATTGCAATATAGACATACCCTTAGGGCAGAATTTTGACCTCCCCATTTCAGTTTTATATTCATTTCCATTGATTTACTCCTGAATTACAGCAATGTATGTATAATCAGAATCAGACCCACTGACTGCAGAATTTCATTATTCCACTTTTGTTTCTAAGTTTAGACCATTGACATAAAATTCCTTATTTTCTTCTCAGGCCTCATATGGTCCTAAGTATACTGGAGAGAAAGAGGTTAACTAATTTTTTACATTGCAGGCACATTATATAATTGGAGATATATAAATAAAGTCACCATTTAATAAAATTATACACCAAGGCCCCATTCCTACAATTTACTATGCACAGGTGAATGCTGAACCCACACCGACACTTCAGAGGGGTTCTGCACTGAAACAGTAGTCCATCGATACATTGTGCATTGCACAATTGGGCCCGTAAATTACATTTATACTAACTAACTAACTGCTCTGACCATATACATGAGACCAAAAGCACAGGGGGTCCAGTATATTTCATCAGTGATAAAGAGATCTTTTACTGGATAGCCTGATATTACTGTATTTTGAAAAAATATCACTGATTTCAAAAGCTGCCAAAGAACACTGCCCTGAAGTTATAAAAATGCAGATGCAGTTAACATAATTTTTGTGGCACCAAGTTTAATTCAAAAGGATTAAATAAGTGTATTCATAGATTTTTAAGACAATCAAATCTAGAAGCCATTTCCTGCATTAATCTTCCAGCTAACTTAATTATACAGCCCCAAGCTCTGGCTCCTGATCAATTAACAGAGCTGTAAAAATCTGGAGCCCAAGCCTACCACATATTAATCACCACATCTGATGTAAGGAAACAGCCTTTATTGTGGTTTGAAATCCAACCAGTAACCACAACTGATGTAGCTGTATTCCACTTAAAAAATAGAGTTTTTTTTAATTATTATATCTCTTAACACTGTAATATGCTGTACTGATAGACGGTCATGTTAAGGACAGATTAGATAAGTATTTAAAAATAAAAATGTCTTCTATAAGCTACTGAGCAACACTATGGATATCTACGCACCAAAAGGAATATTTTCAATAGCACTGCATGTCATATAGTCATTGCTAACTATCTGACATTGTAGCTTTTTAAATTGTTTTTCTTTTCATTAAATGAAAATTGTGTTCCCCAGATTAAGCTAATCAAATCATAAATGCATTACAAGCAATTTAGCAGTGATTTAAACATGCATTCCATTTCTTGCCCCATATCTACAACAGGTTTAACGATGTTTTTGTATTACTTCAGTGAGTGAAATTCCTGGGCAAATTTTCTGCACCTATGTTACCAAGAAGTAGAAATATACAGAAAATGAATTGTAGCCAGTGGTAAATGATGGAACAGTCAGGGGAAATGGTTCGAGCTCGATGTGAATTCAAGTGGGTTGAGGATTCTTTGAAAGGATGAGCTGTGCTGCCATTGGGACTCAATCAGAATTGTACTATGTGCTAGGCACTAAAGTACATAAATAGTTTCAATACCATTGAGAACAATTCTTTTCAGTTGTAACACCTTTGACATGGCTGAACAGATGCAGTAAATTCGCGTCTAAAATAACCAACAGTGGATAACAAAAAGGAAGCACAGAAATGTGAATACATTTACCAGTTACAGTGAAAGGAATCCAATTATGAAAAAGCTTATACCACTCTTTGTTCAGGAGACCATTTTCAAAATGACATCTTCAAGCTTAGTGAAGGTATCCATTCAGGTTGCGATTCACAACCCAACAATTCTACATCAATTGGCCTGATCCAAAGCCTTTTGGATTAGTGGAAAGGCTCCCGCTGGCTTCCAGTGGTTTTAGATCACAATGAATTTCTGCACATGCTTAACTACTCTGCTGAAATGAGGGCCATAGTCCTTTAGCTAAGGGTTCAGGGACAAGATGTCAGTCATTATACTAGACTATGAACAATCTATTTAAAAATATTTAGATAGACACACTTATCCGATATTCTTTTCAGAGAATTAAACTTAAATATATACAATTAATATGCTTTGGATAATTTCTCAAATGTTGGAGTCTTTCCTAGTTAAGAGATAGGTTCTCAGGATTTAAATTTTTTTTTTGGTAATAGTAGTAGTAGTAATTATTTGAACTCTTAGAAGCACTCACTGTGTGCTAGTCACTGTTTACAAACACAGGAAGATACTGCCCCAAGGAGCTTACAGTTTAAGTTCCTGACAGTGCACTGCTGTGTAGATTCCCCATTGGCTGTATATTACAAGGGGAGCTGGTAGTGACCCCATCATTTAGGTTGCCTAACACTTTCTATATATAGTGATCTTTTATTGAAGAAGTGTTCACACAGCCATTGTCTGCACCAGGCCTTTTGATATTTGGCATCAGGAATACTCTCAGGCTAGGAATGTGCCTTTTCTTTGGCCTATGAAACTCCACTCAGCTTTTACTGAGATCAAAATTTAAAAGTTACCATTTCCCTTTCCTCACTTTTTCTGTTCAGGATAGTTTTGGTACCATGTCAAAATAACTAAACATGGACACTGTAGGGCAGCAATGCTCCCACCACCAAATCAGCAACAGCATCACACTTTGTACTGGGGAAACCTGGGAATTGCCAGAGCAGCTGTGTGGGAATGAGAAGAGAGCTGAGCCTCTGCACAGGATGGGCACAAAGGGGCAAAATTAAGATTTATAAATGTTTATAAAATTAAGGTTGCCCAAGCCACTGTACATCTAACATTTCTTAACTGTCAAGTGTTTGACTTTACAACGTAAGTACTATTCCTTTTTAATGCACTTTGGATGTAGACTGTATTATTAAGATTGCACATATTTTGACTGAATCCTTCTTGCACCCCTGAGTCCTGGCATATGTATATTTTTATACATTATATAGTTTAGAAATGCATGCTTACTACACTCTATTGTCTCAATCAATACATGATTAGGTCTAGATCCTGCAAATGGGTCCCTCAGGTTGTGTGCCTGTACCTGCATGGATCCCCATTGAATCCAAGATAAAGGGATGTGCTCAGGCATATCCATTTGCAGGGTCTACTCCTTACCTATAAGGCACCGATCAGCTATCACAGAAACAGTGGGCCTTGAGAAGGTATTGGACTGATAAGGCAGTGAGTGGCCCTGCTGATCAGTTCAGGGAGCAGTTTTTCCTTTTAGTCAATGTATTGAACAACTCATTAACAAGACATTCTTTCTGTAGGTTTCATGCTGCTAAGGTGATTTTTGTTTTAATAGTGCCAATATGCAAGTGATTTCATTGATACAACGTATAACACTGCAAGATCTACCAATTGCGTTAATCACTAAAAGGTAACATTGTATTAATAGTACTGCACTGCTGAATAGCTTTCTGTTTTGAAAAAGCTATGCAGATTTTTGCTGTTGTTTATTTTTTAAAAAAAATTAGGTCAAAATTAGCCCCATTGTGCAAATCATCTACTTTATTTCCACAGGAAGTATCTTGCCTTATTCAGTCTAACAACAGAGGGCTTTATTGCAACAGAGAGCAAGAAGGCCCTCTTGATCTCAGCAGGAGTGGCTTTCTTTAAAGTACCACTGGAAAGGATTTTAAACCAGGAGGTATTTTTATCTCTGTCTCAAACGCGGAAAGATTCATTTTTTTTCCAACTCCCCTGATTTTTTCTGAAGATTGAAACATCAGACAAGCTGCTCAATGACTCAAGGCTTGTCTAGGAAACTGAATATTATTAAATGAAAATTTTATAAATAAATAAAAAATAGATTTAGGGCAAGAAGTGAGAGAATACGAACATCCGATCTGCCAAATCTGAACACCTCACAGAGAAATCAGCCCTTAACTGTGCACAAATTGAAAATATGATGCCCAGTTCATATCCCATCCAAATTCTTAGATGATGCCCTATCAGTTTGAATTCACAGCTCTCTACTGATTTATTCTTTTGTATTTCTGGAAAGCAGTTTTTGTTTTGTTTTGTTTTGCTTTTTGTATTCACAACCTTCAAACTACTAAAGGATATTGTTTCTGCTAACAGTGCTTTATGTTCCTCTCAAGAAGGAAAGAAAGAAGTCTTTAAATAGGTCTCTAGGATCCTGTAAAGTGGATTACAGTGAATCCAAGTAGTTGAAACAGTAGTTCTAGAGCATGCTACTGTTTGTCTGTGCTGAAAAGGCTATATATATTTTTAAGATCCTCTATTATATGTAGCTACAGTATAGCCATTAAATTCTCTCTTTCACCCTGCAGGTTATTGTGTTAACAAATAATGCCATGTGCTTTGTGGCTGCATCCTGATACTATATCAGTGAGCTACATGAAAAGATTTTTGTACTGCCCCCAAATTCACCTTTTCAGAATGGATTGCCTTTAACTACAGTGAACACATCTATTTGAAATGGACCTCTAAGAGATCTTTCTAAGGAGCTAGCCCATAAAGCTCTGTGACATCAGCAGCTACTAGGATGTGGGATACCCTGCATCTTAAGAAGCCAAAGAATGCCAGAGAGGGTGGGGAGGGTGGAAAGTGAAAAACTTCCATTCTTCCATATGTATAGAACTTGTTCAGTTTCACAGACTAGGAGCCATATTGTGGCTTCCCCAGCCGCTGGCTTGTTGGGGGAAATGGAGAGGAGCACTGCAATAGTGGCAGTTCTTAAAGAACAGAGGCAGACAAAATGCCTCAGAGTCTGGGGGAAGGAAGCAATAATATATTGCTATACACGGTATTGGTCTCAGACCACAAGTGGCAAGATTCTGACTACCTCCTCTCCAAGAGCACAAGGGGGCAAGAACAGGCTCTTGGGCCCTCTCTCCACCTTATAAGCCCTGATAGGAAGGGTCAGAAGCTTGTCCCATACCTCTACATCAAATATTGGTCTCCACAAAATGCTCAATATGGGGGTAAATCCTGCCATCCTTCTTCAGTTCTCACCCAGGCCAAAACCTGCTCCTGTACCACTGAGCCTCTCTGAATGAAAACCCAGGAGCCACATAGACTTTCTCCACAACATATCTGTCCATCTTCCTTCAGCTCTGCCATTTTCCCCTTTCAACAAAGCACTTTTGAGCATGCAGCCCTACAATGGGGGGGACACTTAACCTCTTGAGCACCTCCTGCTGCCACATCTGTTACTGCAGGCCTTTGCCCACCCTGGCTCCCCCTGTCGGTTGTCACACTTGCTTAGCAGGTCTTCAGTGGCTCAGCCCTCTGGCCAAGTCATACAGTCAATATGAACAAACCCTTTCTGGGTTAGCAAAACTCCAGCCGAACTATCTGCGCTCACCAGGGTCTTCAGCCCCATCTCTGGGTCCTTTAAACCCCACTCTTTTCTTGGGCTTTTACATGAGACTTCTCGGGGCTTAGTCCACTTCACCAGTGGGGAAACCTTGGCCCACCCGCTACTCCAGGTCCCAGCCCAGGGACCCTATAAACAGCAGTCATGTACGGCTGCCTCCACTTCACTGCTGATATTCCCTAGGCTTTTTCCCATATAGCCCCTTTCTCTTTACTCGGAGCTGCACTATAATTGGGTTCAGAAAAATAGGCTCCTCTGGTTTTCATCTGATCTGGAACTAAAGTGGTTACAGAGAAAAGAAAGAAGTGATAGCAGAAACTAGCTAATTATGTATTCAGATACATATGTCATAATTTCAAAAAAAGAAAAGGAGGACTTGTGGCACCTTAGAGACTAACCAATTTATTTGAGCATGAGCTTTCGTGAGCTACAGCTCACTTCATCAGATGCTGTAGCTCACGAAAGCTCATGTTCAAATAAATTGGTTAGTCTCTAAGGTGCCACAAGTCCTCCTTTTCTTTTTGCGAATACAGACTAACACGGCTGTTACTCTGAAACCTGTCATAATTTCAAAGGAAGCCATTCATGCATACACACTATTTGACCTCCATAATGGTATTTTCCCCTGTGCTTAAAATGGTCTGACAATAGTGTGTGGTGTGTTTGAGGAGGGTGTCACTCATTTTTTACAGAAATGAAAGTAGCATCACATCCACCTGTCTACTCTGCCCCACATCAATTCCATTACCTCACCTGCTCTGCCCCCGCCTAGCTGCCACATATCAATTCTGGCCCCACATCTCTTATCCAACCCCCACACCCCCCAGCCTCAGCCTCTGCTTCTGCTGCAGCTCTTTGGGATGTTCAGCCCCTTTTCTGAGATGTTCAGTAACTCCTCTGCCCCATCCTAGGCCTGGTGTTTCAGAGCGGGAGAAGGGAGGCAGGAGCAGAGAAGTCATCCCTTTGCTCACAGAAAGAGAGGGAGAAGAAGGAGCAGAGCCACTTTGAGCTGTTGGGCTTTTCTGCTTCCTCCTCCCTCTTCCCCTCCTGTGAGAACAGTGTTGGCTCCCAAAGGGAGAGAGCTCTGCCTATTTCCAGCAGTAGCTCTGATTGGGTGCACTTCTCCAAGAGTCAGGGAAGTGGGGACAGTAGCAATCAAAGGGGGGTTCCCCCAGGCACAGCAGACATGTGAACCCCTCAGCAACCAGCTCCAGCTGTAAAAATTTTATTCCCCAGGTCTTTGACCCATTGCCACCCGGAGCACTTTAAACACTGATTTTGATCACTTATTCATTTTCTTTACTGCTGAGTAACTCTCATGTACATAGCTGTCTCAAGGCATGGCAAATACATAAAGTGAGCTGTTCTCTAGCATACAGAAGTATAATAAATCATATTATACATCCCATTTTTTCAGTTTTAAAATTAGACTGACTAGAAACCCAATTCCAAAGGCTAATAAAAAAAGAGAACTGGTAGCCAGGTCTCCAATTGAAAACAAAAATAATTTACTTACAGTGAAAGTGATTTACATTTTTTTTTGCATGGAACCCTGCCTAATATAGGATCCCTGGCTCCATATAGGATCAGCAGATCTTCACTAGTGTATAGTTTACTTGACAGCAGAATTTGTTTGCATGGAAATTGGCAAGAGAAAGCTCATTCAAGCAGCTCAATTGTTTAAATTATCAAGAACAACTCAGCTACACAGCCTGTAGCCACATACATCTAACAGCAGATAGGGCCCAGTGTCAGCAAATCAACACTGACTGAAAACCCAAGATTCTACATCTACAAACAGGAAAAAGAATTTTTATGGCCAGATTTTCAAGAGAGTTCAGATCCAGCCATTCCCATTTAGGTGCCTTATGGGCTCAGAGTCCAGCAGCCGCTACTCTGTTACCTGTTATGAACATCTGTTCCCAGTTGTAGGAGCTGAACAGGTTTTAAAAACTGGCTCATAAACATCTATAACCAGATCAAACAAATAACAGGACTTAATTCTGATCCCATTTACATTAGTGTAAATGCACAATACCTTCCGTGATGCCAGTAACATTCCTCTGGATTCACAGTGCTGTAACTGAAGTTAGAATCTGACCCTTCATTTTTGACTTGGATCCTTCCAAACTTCCATAAAATTGTTTAGAATCAGAATGTTTAACTCATAGTGTTATGAGGATAATATACACAAAACATTACACATCCGTTTTGTTAGACTTCTTGGGTGCACTAGGTGTTCACGTTCATTAGCTAATTGCCAGTCAGCACAGCATTGCCAGTCAAGTTACTAGATCAGCTGCTGCACTTAGAAGTACATTTTCATTTTTATTTCCTTGTTGAGCAAATACAGTGTATGATTTACACATAACATTACTAATTAGGAGAGTGGCATCATAATACCAGCATTCAGAGCTAAGAGCACAATGCTACCAGATACAAGACATTAGCCATAATGATAGCTCTTCAAATTCCTCTTCAAAGGCAGAATAACAGAGTTGTATGATGCCAGATACTGATACTGCAGGATTTTCCATATAGAAGGAGGGAAATTCAATCCCCAGTTTCTTTTTTTTAAAAAATTGCAATCTCTTTGAGGCAGAAACCAATGTCTTTTTCTATGTCTGTATAGCACCTAGCCCAATAGGGCACATATCCTTTTAAGGGCCTCTCAGCATTTCTAGAACATAAATATTTAATAATAAATTAAAACAACCCACCACCACAGTTGTTTCCACTGCCAGTAAATTGCAGGGCTCATTGAGGCATTGGCTTGTATGTGTCCCCAAATATATGGGACAAACAGCGTAACTCCTAGAAACACTTCAAAAAAAAAAAAAAAGATGCACATCACGACTTCCTAACTCTTCCTGACAAATATTCATCTTTAAAATCCCCAGCTCTACCCCAGTCTCTCCTATGCTACCAAACATAGATGGAAGCACAACAAATTGACTTGCTTACAAGAGATCCATAATTTCAGATAACAGACCTAAAATCTTTTGGACAGCTGACCCAGCAACACTAGCCAAGAAAGCCAAATTTTCAGAAATATTCCCAGGTGTAACACCACCTTGAATCAGAAAACACATTAACTGATGTCCAAAATTTAAACTGAACTGAGAAAGCTGAGATAGGCAGAACAAAAATGCCTAGTCAACTTTAACTTATACAGCAATAAATAGCATATGGTACATAAGATGGAACTGGAATTCCAAAGACCCATAGTAATAGATGCAAATTTAGAATGGCTCACATGGCCACCTCCTTAGCACAGAAGATCATGAGTCCACATAACCATACAAAACATCAAGATCCTGCATGTACAGGATGCTCCATCAAATACTATATAGACACCAGTTCATCTACATATCTTTCTGCTACTTGCTCTCAGTTTGATTTGTTGCAACAAATACCAGCCTGACCCATGACTTGACTAATTGCCTGTGCGACAGTGAATTATTAAAATGCCTTTGGTAAATTCTTTATGCCAATTTCTAGTTTAACTTTATTTATATTATGTACAGCTAGCTACTTAATGGTATGCCTTCTCATAACACAAATAGCTTGCTAAAAATGCCCATACTAGACAGAAAAACTATGTTAATATTTACAGTGCCATAGGCACATAACAGGCAAAAAAAAAAACTATGGGGTTTTCCCCCTTAGGATCTTACAGTTTAACAGCTTAGTTGTACAGACAATGAACAGATTCTGAAGCACGTTTAAACAATAAATTATATCCTCTCTGAGCTCATTAAGAAGAACCCACTGCCCTACTGTCTACACTTTATGAAAGCTATAATAAAAAAATAAATAAAAAACAACAAGACACTATGATCCTGCAGTCCTTCTTCATCCTAAACACCCATGAAGTTATTCAGATGTCAACATGACTTTATTTCCGATTTTATATTATTTTAGGAACAGTAAAAAGCTTAAATTTAGCAAAACAAAACAAAAATCCCTACATACTACAATAAAAAAAGAAAATTAAACTGTTGAAAACTATAATAAAGTAAGGTTAATGGTCTGATTTCAGTCCACTGAAGCTAGTTTCTATAAAGTGAGTGGTGAAACACCTTCCTATAAAGCAATCCTTAATAATACTTCAAGAACTCTTGTGTGTGATTTAATATGTTTTACATTCTTTTCAGAGTTATGTGTTCTGAAATGTCTAATCTCAGGGTGGTCTGTAGGTTCCAAGGAAATTAAACAGTAAATAAACAACCACTACCCTGCCTATAAGTCTCCAAATCTGGATTGAGTTGTTCTCAGACAAAGTGTTATTTTTCAAGTGAAGAAACACTGCTCCTCAGAAAACTGTGGGTTTTATTTTTAAAAAGGGGGTTGGGAGGGGGAACTCTAAAGTTTATTTTCCTAGATCACTATCCAATTCTAAAAACTGCATTCATTATGGGTGAAATTCACCTCTGTGCAGAAGGTCAGCCCTTGGCCTAGGTAGCGCTTGGGTATGTCTACACAGCTCATGCAAGTGAGCCTCCAGTCCCAGCCCAGACTCAGGTTAGTGGGGCTCATGATAGTGCTCTAAAACTTGATCTGTAGACAGTGCTTTGAAGCTGTGGATAGCTTAGCCTAGGCGTCAGAGCCCGACCCACAGCTTCAAATAGCTACACAGCTATTTTTAGACCACAGACATGAGCTCCACTCGCCCAAGTCTGTCAAACCGGCTGGGAGGCTCACTTCCATGGACTGGGTAGACATACCCTTTCAGTTCCATTTAAAACCCCGAATTAGGGAATCTAGTACAAGGCCTATGAACAGTTTTGCTTCCACACAGTGGAAGCTTCACACTTCCTTCCTGCCTGAAGCTTCACACGATGGAAAACTTACTTCCAAAGATCCCAGCCTCTTGGTTCTTGTCAGATGGTGCCAGTGAATATATAGAAGTTGCAGGGGATTTTGCCTGAGAAAAGTACAAGGGGGAAGATCCATGGGGTTAACCTGTGAAAAAGCTTGCAGCTCCCAGGCCATAGTCTCTCTCTCTCTCACTTGCTCTCTCTCACCACACACATACATACATCTAAAAGAAAATAAGGCATTCAGAAAAAATAAAGCACTTGACTCATACACAACTATTGATATGATGCTGTACAGGAACTTTGCATTTTATCCGCTATTGTGTTAGATGCTAAGAAATACTTCAGAGAGTAGAGTCAAATCCTATTGATATACAGGCAGATCCTATTTTTTCTGGTAGTCTTCACGGTCAGGACTTCACACTACAAATTAGTGACTCCAGTGACCTGTGTAAATTTAAGAGTACCTTCAGGTTAGTAATCCTGAAAGTAATAGACATATGAAAAACACAGCTCATTCATGCCTAAAACCTGCATTCTAAATCTGGATCCTATTAGTGATATTTAAAGGGATTTAGGTTCCCAGCTTGCAAAGAGACCAGTATTGAGCTTAAATGGTAAGAATAATACATATTTATATCAGACACAAAACCCCCTGTATATTAAAACAACATTCAGGTTGTAAAAAATAAACACTGTGAAATTAGGAAATGCCAGAATAAGGTTGCACAGCACAAAATTAGGGAAATGCCAGAATTAAGGTTGCACTGAGACCGTTCCCCACTTGTATGTATGCATTATGATACTGTGTTTAATTACTTGATCACATATTACTTTTCTACAAGACCCCCCCTGACTCTTTCAATGCACAGGATGGACAATGCTTCTTCGTAAGCAGTTATGCAATATTTTGTTTTATTCTCATTGCACTGGGTCCGCACATTGAATACATTATTCAAAACCTGCTATGAAGACAAACAGTTATTTCCTCATGGTCTTTTCTATGGCACTCATCACTACAGTCTTCATTTATCTTCACAGAACCTCAGTGAGGTGAGAGGGTGGTATTAACCACATTTTACAGATGAGGGCAGAGAGAGATTAAGGTCAAAAGTACCCTCTAATTTTGGGTGCCCAATCTGAGATGCCTATGGCCTGGTTTTTCAGAGTAGTTAACCTTATATAGCAATCTAAATGCTCAAAGCACAGTTCCAATTGACTTAATTTGCAGCCATGAGTGCTCAGCACTTCTGCAAATCAGACCCCAGGGTCTCAAGAGGCGCACTCACAAAATGAGAACACACAGTTAGTAACCACCCGGGAAAAGTTTGGTGTAAGTGATTTGACTGGCATCACATAGGAACTCTGTGGCACAGGCAGGGATTTAATCTAGTTCTCCAGGGTAGCATTCATCTGTCTTAACCATAAGATCATCCCTTTCCTTCCTGCAATCCTCTGCCTTAGTCACTATACATCTTCCTACTTCTGCAACAACTGAAGCAGGATGCCTACAGACAATAGCCTCTGTCACTGCAGAATCCTGATTCATCCCCAATGTAGGTCCATCCTGTGGACTGAATAAGGCAGGGATCCTGCAGAAAAAGTAATATATGAACTAATTAAAAACTGTATCATAATTCATAGGCATGGGGGGCTGAATTAAGATTGGCAAAGCAACCTTAATTCTGGCATTTCCTCATGTCTGTTTGACTTTGCAATCTTAATAATGTTCTTTTAATATTTTTATTTTATGTGTGTGTGTGTGTGATTTCCTTGCTTTTTTAAAAAAGCAAACTGAAAAAACAACAGAAATTCTATCCTGTGGCATCATATTGACACCCATATGGTTCATCAACAGTGTTGGAACCTTTAGATCCACAGCACAGACCTCTTCTGTCACTCAAGCTAATGAAGTAGCCCAAAACAACAGTAGGTTGTGACCCTGGAAGTGGAGTAGCACTAGACAAGGATGGCATACTTTGCCAGGGGGCTTCTAGGTATCTGCTAAGAGCAGCAGAATGGTGAGACTCAAGAACCCTGGGTTCCAGTCCATCCCCTGGAAGGGAGTGTGCTCTAGTGAGCATAGACTCTTCTGTCTGTTCCCCTAAACTTGAGTCTTTCTGCCCCATCTCCTCCAATCTGTCCCTATCCTGGTCCTATTTATTTCCCTCAACTGGCTCCTTGTCCCAGTCCCAGCAAGTTCTTTGTGCCAGTATCTATTCTTCAGGCTTCTCATCCTAGTCCCATGCTCCTTGCCAAGTCAGTCCTAGTCTCTCCCTCTGAGCTCGCTGACCAAATCCTAATCTCTCCCCCCTTACAGTGTCCCCACCTCCCTGCACCCAGTCCTGGTCTCCTTGTCCTGCCTGTCCCAGTGTCCCCACTTCTGACTCCCCATCTGATTTGTCTCTCCTCTCAACTCCACAACACTGAGTCCTCGTCTCCCTACCCAGGGTCCTCATCCAGTCTGCTCCCACTCTCACCAATTTCTTGTCTCAGTCTCTTCCTTCCCTGTCTTCTTGTCCCAGTCTCCTTGTCAAATTAGTGTCAATCTTCACCCTCCCACCAGTTCCTCATTCAATCTCAGGTGTTGTCCTCCCAGCCAGCTGGCTCCCAGTCCACCAATTTCCCTCACCAGCTCCCAGTCCCAGCCTTCCATCCCCACATCTCCAAGTCCTAGTCTCCCTGCCCAACATCCACTCAGGTTCTCTCCTCCCTCCCACCAGAGTTGCACCAGATTGCTTTCCCTCAGTCTATTCCTTTCTTTTTCCCTTGGTCCAGCTTTTGTCCCTTCTGCATTGGAATCAGGCAGCTTCCTCCTTCATGTTTCCTGGGTGCCAGTGTGGTGGTGGGGGGGTGGTCATTGAGAACACAGAAGAGACAAGCTCCTTGCTCTCAGTTCTGGTGACCATTTTCATCCCAACCTGGAGCAACCACTACAAGAAAAGTCCGACTTCACCACTATAGCCCTGAGCTGGAGCACGCTCATCTGCTCTGTAGGAATGCCACATGTACATTTGGTCAGCACCGTGAGCTTTGAGAGGTTCAAGCATGCTCAGGGAGGCCAGAATCTTCAGAGATTTGAGTTGCTAAGAAACTGGAGAACATGTGCATATGCAAACTGAGATTTTTTCAAGATTTCTAATTTTGGCCACATTTGTGTGGTTTGTAATGGAAATGGCAAAAGGCAAATCCCTGACACAAAGGCCACTGCCCTGCCAAATTTCAAAGTCACTGCTCCAAAGCACGAGGATGCTAGAGCTTCTCAAAGAAAAGGCTGCTAGAATTGTTTTACTATGAGAAAAACAATACTTATTTTTCCTAGCCTCGTTCTCAGAAATGGCTGAACCACTATGGCCATACTTAAAAAAAATACATTCTGACAAAGGAAAATTTTGGCAAAAATGGTTGAAAGCTAAGTTATAAGTGACTGAAGGTCTTATAATTGGAAGTTTTGGGCAACCTTTAATAATGGGTGGTATGACCAGTCCCCACCTGGTAATAAAAGGCCATATAGGATAGAGAATGTTCTGATTACAATACATTATAATCATCTGGTGAGAAAAAATCCTAACAGATAGCATTTAAAACAAAACAGACTTTTTTTCCTTTTTTTTTAATGTTTTGGCTATACAGATCAATGTAATCAGAATAAGCAACATATATATACATTGACTGGATCTTACTAGCTTTAGTTCTCAGTGCTGAATTTGGAAGCATATTTGAAATTCCAACATCTGGGTTGGTTGTACTACATTATAACCGACTCCATCTGGAATGGAAACTGAAGTCCTCTGTTTAACCATAGAACAGGCAGATCACAGATAGCAGCAGTGTAAGCATTACAAAGGATGAGAGTAATTCAGTCATGCAGTCCGACTCTTCTTGCCTCTGTTATGTTTCACGGCAACAGAGAAATTAGATAAAAACATAAGATACCCATGCATAATGGTTGCAACGCTATTTTATTTCTTAGAATTCAGAACACACAAGAACCCCAAAACAGAGACACAAAGCAGGCTGTTCTTCACTTGTCTTCACTGCAACAGTTAGCTTGAATTAACACACTAGAGTTAACTGCACTTAAGAACATAAGAACATAAGAATGGCCATACTGGGTCAGACCAAAGGTCCATCCAGCCCAGTATCCTGTCTACCGACAGTGGCCAATGCCAGGTGCCCCAGAGGGAGTGAACCTAACAGGTAATGATCTACTGATCTCTCTCCTGCCATCCAGCTCCACTCTCTGACAAACAGAGGCTAGGGACACCATTCCTTACCCATCCTGGCTAATAGCCATTAATGGACTTAACCTCCATGAATGTATCCAGTTCTCTTTTAAACCCTGTTATAGTCCTAGCCTTCACAACCTCCTCAGGCAAGGAGTTCCGCAGTTTGACTGTGCACTGAGTGAAGAAGAACTTCCTTTTATTTGTTTTAAACCTGCTACCCATTAATTTCATTTGGTAGCCCCTAGTTCTTATATTATGGGAACAAGTAAATAACAAGTAATAACTTCTGATGTGTCAGATTCTTTATGTGAATGTTTCTCGTCTGATCTGGCCCATACTTTGGCCTCTTTCATCACCTCCTCCTGACTAAAACCTAGAGAATCTCTATCAATACACTGTCCTCTAGGAGAAGTCTCTGTCTGATCCACGTGCGCCTCTGCAGCAACCGGCTTTCCCCCAGCTCTTAGTTTAAAAACTGCTCTGCAACCTTTTTCATGTTAAGTGCCAGCTGGATTCACTTTGGTTTATGTGGAGCCCATCCTTCCTGTATAGGCTCCCCTATCACAAAAGTTTCCCCACTTCCTAATAAATCTAAACCCCTCCTCTCTACACCATCATCTCATCCATGAATTGAGACTCTGAAGCGCTGCCTGCCTACCTGACCCTGCGCATGGAACTGGAAGCATTTCTGAGAATGCCACCATAGAGGTCCTGGATTTCAGTCTCTTTCCTAGCAGTCTAAATTTGGCCTCCAGGACATCTCTCCTACCCTTCCCTACGTCATTGGTGCCTAAATGTACCACGACCACCAGCTCCTCCCCAGCACTACACATAAGTCATCTAGATGCCTCGAGAGATCCGCAACCTTCGCACAAGGCAGGCAAGTCACCATATGGTTCTCCCGGTCATCACAAACCCAGCTATCTATGTTTCTAATGATCAAATCTCCCATTACTAACACCTAATTTTTTCCTAATGACTGGAGTTCCCTCCCCCAGAGAGGTAACCTCACTGAGAGAGGATACCCCAACATCATCTAGAAGGAGGGTCCCAACTATGGGAAGGTTTCCCTCTGTTCCCATTGACTGCTCTCCTTCTCTGGGCCTGTCATCCTCCTTAACAGCGCAGGGGCTGTCTGACTGGAGGTGGGACAAATCTACAGTGTCCCGGAAAGCCTCATCAGCATACCTCTCTGCCTCCCTTAGTTCCTCCAGTTCTGCCACCGTGGCCTCCAAAGCCCATACACGGTCTCTGAGGGCCAGGAGCTCCTTGCACCGAATGCACACATATGCCACCCGCCCACAGGGCAGGTAATCATACATGCTACACTGAGCGCAATAAACATAATAGCCTCCACTCTGCTGCTGTGCTTCTGCCTGCATTTCTCCTACAGCTACCTAGGTTAATGATAGGGATTTTGTTTAAATCAAGAAGTTTTGATTATAGTTTAGTGTAAAGGTTTTAAAGAATGGCAAGTGTACCTTGCCCCCTTCCCACTCCCCTTCCCAACTCCCTCTCAAAACTCCCTGTTAGTGGCCCCTGTTCGCAAAGCTGACTTGCGCTAGCCTAGCTCCAGTGAAAGTGACCATGCTTCAGAACAACGCTGGAGTTACACAGACTGATTTGATTAGCAGAACCATGGTATTAGCTGCTGCTGAGTTGTTGTAACTCAAGCTGTTGCATCCACACTGCATTACTAGCTCCAGCATCGGCATCACTCAAATGCTAACCCATCCCCAGTGGGCCAATTAGCTCAACATTAAAGCACCACTTAACTCAAGATAGAGATTTTTGTGTGTGGATGGGAATCAAGTTAGGGGGAACAGTCGAGTGATAACTCAAGCTAACTGTATTGTGAACGTGCACCCAAAGAGGCACAACTCACCCCACCTTACCCTAGTTGTCTATCTGCAAACTGGCTGTCTGCTTCCAAGCTTTCCTACAGAGCCCTCTAGCCTGGAAGCAGGACCCAGACCCATCTCTCCCTCTCCCAACTGTCTCTTAAAGCAATAACTTGCAATTCCAACACAGTCCTTAACACACCACAGCATAAAAGTGATTCACCATAGATATTCAGCTCCCAAGCCTGGTCCCATCAACTTCAGTATCAGATCATGACCTCAGTCCTTAGTGTGTCTACTAAAGAGTGCCAGCAAAAGCCGGGTTTTTTTTTGTTCTTGTGATGTGGGCTCTGAAGTCGAATCTTGGCCCCTCAGATGTCAACTGCAAACTCCTATTGACTTCAATAGGGCCAGGGTTTCACCCTGTTTTTTAGGAACATAACTGAGACCACCAGCTGATTTCATGTAGATCACCAAATCACTGTCAAATTATGGTAAGAATTTTTGCCCAGATTTGAACAGTAACCTAACTAGAGGCAAAGGACTCTGTATGCTAGAAAGAGATATTTCAAGTACACATGAGAGCAGAGCTCATTTGCCAAATCTTCTTTGCTGGTCTTGAAAAGACCTTTATTATTGCAAAACTTAAAAAAAAAACCACAACTTTTTGTGAGAGAAGATTTTTTAAAATTTTCTTTATGTCCTTTTTAGTTTAAATCTTTTGCCGAGAGCAATTAAAGTTTTCATTTGCACATATCTCTTGTTTATCCATTGGTCACTCCCTCTGGTCAAAAAATAGTTATGGTTTGTAATTCCTTGAAAAGAATTACAAAGGAAGAACTAGAGAACTGTAGCCATTGAACATCACTGGTAAAAGCTGAAATATTTTTTTGTGAGCAGAATTTGTATTCACAACAGGCAGTAGAGTTGGCACTGCATGTACCAGTACCCATCTGAGTTATGTTGCTTGGTTTGCTTGGTAAATTTGGTACTATAGTGGTATCTGTGAACCTGGTAATCTGTAGAACCTACAGTGGTTATCAAAAAGAGAACATTTTGCCTATAGATAGCACAAGTTATCCATGGTATTTCACATTCTGAAGGATGGGGGAGGGGCTGTTTAACCTTGCAGATTTCATTCTATGGCAACTGTTGCCAAATATAGGCTTTATAATTGTGATTACTGTACCTGTTTGCGTTAATCACATCCCAGCAAGTAGGATGGAACTGGGAGTTGGGTGGATGCATACACCAGGAATTCCTGCATACCCACCCAAGCATCACAAGGCAATTTAAAAACTAGTTCTGTTTTTGTTTTTAAGTTCAGTGGCGGGTATTCCATGTTTTTGGGGTCTCTAAAGTGGCTGATCTTGAGTATAGTAAAATATGCTCAATTAACATAAAAATTAAAAACAGCATCGCAGTTCCTTTAAACCAAGGACCTCATATAATTATACAGAGTAGAGGTAGCGGATCATTCAGTTTGGGAAACACTGGAGTGGATTACTTTAAGCAAGATATCCTCTGTTTTGCTATCTCCTTTATGGAGAAGGAAATTAAAGGGATTTCTATAAATAAAACTAAAATGCAAGCCCTGAACAGTAAGCTCAAGTCTACAGAGAACTGTATCACAGAAGGAGAGGGATAGACTGAAGAGATAACAAAAGGTGAGTTAGTTGTAGTCCAACAACTGAAATACTTAGAAAAACCAAGAAATGTGACCGTATTTCTTGGCATCCCAAGGTGGAATGAAGTGGATGAAGACTTAACTGCATTCATGGAAAATGTAAAGCCCAGAGTTCTAAACTTTGACCTGGTCTATATAACACAGTTAGGTACATGTAAGTTGACTTGCATCAGCCTAGTTGTGGATCTGTTTCTAGGGATATCAGCCTTATTTCTTCATTTTCAATTCGACACTTTCCCACACCAGTCCATGAGGACTTCAGCAGGCACCGCTGCAGTAAATGGGCGAGCAGCATTTGGGCCCAGGCAACTTTGGGAGGCCAACAGCACCTGTGCTCTCTGTGCCTTTGTTAATTTCAGGAGCAAGATATCAGCTAAAATCACCACTGCCCGTGAAAAATAGTGCCAGTACTC
The DNA here is from genome assembly GCF_965152275.1 of Natator depressus. Lineage (NCBI taxonomy): Eukaryota > Metazoa > Chordata > Testudines > Cheloniidae > Natator > Natator depressus. Next base: position 36,698,032 of record NC_134236.1, read on the forward strand.
AGGCTATTGCCCTGCACTCATACCCATGGAAATAGGAACCAAAACTTTATTGTTTCATGCAGGCGAACAATTATCTCCTCATCCGCCCATCCCCACAGCTGTGCCATCCTCACCATGGCTGGGACTGGAGATAGGTGTTGTGCAGAGGCACTCCAAAGCTGAAGTGCCAATAAGCGTATGTTGTTTAAACCTTTAGGGGAGAAAGGGAAGGGAGTCGTGAAACTTAACTTTCACTTTTGGTTGCAACTTTAAATACAATGATACCTCTCTGTGTTTCAACTGTAGCTGCTGCCGTTGTGGCTTGAAGGGTCTCCTCTCCACACCCACAGAATGCCCGACAGTGATAAGGAGAGAAAAAGAAGGGGACATGTTCAGTGAGATCCTTCAAGCTAGCACTGCTTGCAGGATGTCACTGAACAGAGGACCTGGAGGATGAACAGTGAGGACAGTATGGAGAGGGAAAGAACTGACAGGAAAAAAGTGCAGGAGTCGTGGAGAGAGAGATGCACCAGGACACAATGGGGCTTCTCTGGGAGCAAAACACAAATGCTGCAGACTCTTGTGACCTACAGGTTCAACAATCACAGGCTCGCCTCCCTTCGCAGCTAGTGAAGAACTCCATTTTAGCACCTTCCTGCAGACGCCCCACAACATACCACAGGGCAGCATCCCTACCCCTCCCATGCTACACCAGAGGACAGTAAGGATAACCACAGTTTCACATTCAGCAACCGTGGCTCTGACAGTTTAGTGTTTGTATAGCTAAAAGGGACACTCCTTTTTGTGCCAAAATCAATAATAAAAATGTTAAATAAGATGGGTCCCAAGGCCGATCCCTGAGGAACTCCACTAGTAACCTCCCTCTAGCCTGACAGTTCTCCTTTCAGTATGACCTGTTGTAGTCTCCCCTTTAACCAGTTCCTTGTCCACCTTTCAATTCTATCCCCATCTTCTCCAATTTAACTAATAATTTCCCATGTGAAACTGTATCAAATGCCTTACTGAAATCCGGAGAGATTAGATCTCCTGCATTTCCTTTGTCTAAAAAATCAGTTATCTTCTCAAAGAAGGAAATCAGTTTGGTCTGGCATGATCTACCTGTTGTAAAACCATGTTCATATTTTAATCCCAGTAACCTTTCACTTCTATGTGCTTAGCTACTTTCTCTTTCAACATTTGGTCCAAGACCTTGCATACAATTGGGATCAAACTAATAGGCCTGTAGTTTCCCAGATCACATTTTTTCCCTTTCTTAAAAATAGGAACTATGTTAGCAATTCTCCAATCATAGGGTACAACCCCCAAGTTTACAGATTCATTAAAAATCCTTGCTATTGGGGTTACAATTTCATATGCCAGTTCCTTTAGTATTCTTGGATGGTGATTATCTGGGCCACAGGTGCTGGAACTAGGAGTGCTGGGGGTGCTGCTGCACCCCCTGGCTTGAAGTGGTTTCCATCATATACATGGTTCACAGTTTGGTTCAATGGTTCTCAGCACCCCCCACTATAAAAATTATTCCAGCACCCCTGAGATGGGCACCCTGATTTAGTCCCATTAAAACGTTTGAGTTTGACTTCCACATCAGATGTGGTAATTTCTACCTCCATATCCTCATTCCTATTAGCCATCCTGTCACTATCTCTAAGCTCCTCACTAGCCTCATTAAAAACGGAGGCAAAGTATTTGTTTAGGGGTTGGGCCATGCCTAGATTACCTTTAATCTCCACGCCATCCTCAGTGCTTTAGTGGTCTTTCTTTATTTTCTTTTTGACTATAGAACCTTTTACTATTAGTTTTAGTTCCATAAAGTTTAAAGAGCACAAGCTTCTATTTCCACCCCTACCTCCAGACTTAAGTCCAGCTACACAGGCTACAAGTGACTTTGCTGTACTTTAAAAAGTAGATGAAGCTTCTATTTCATATTTGGAAAATCTTCAAGTCACTTCCAGTATTTTGTGCAATTAGCACTGTGGTGCTGAACCTGAGCCTGCCAGCCACAGCGGCTCAGGAGAAACATCCAGATTTAACTCATATTGGGCACAAGGTTTTTGTTAATTTGGTTTTGATTTTTGTCTCTCCCCAGTTCTCAGGAACTGGAGCCATAAATGCTCACACAATTAAAGCCTTAGATGGCAAGTGACAGACAAGAGATGAGGGGAGAGGGATACAGTAAAATCATTTGCAATTTTTCATTGGTCATAAATAATGAAGTCAGTGCCAAACATCCTCATCTGCCCCTCAATCCAGCAATCAAATTGGCTTCTTATAAATTGATTTCTTACATGTGATGAGACATTAAGAATGTTACCAGTCTTTCATCGTTACAAGAAGAATTTAATCTTTCTAAAACTGATTTGGTTTTTAAATGTAGGCCTGATGTGTGATTTGCATGTAATACAGTAGAAAATAACAAAAAACACCAAGTATTTTTCTGTTATCCAGAAGTAATAAGTACTTCTAGTTTGGCACAACTCTAACACCCATCAAGATTTTCTTTATTTTTGTGCCCAGAGTGAAACATCAATTACAGTCACATGCTTTGGTTGTCTTGGAACTTATCAGTATGGTGATAGTTTCAAAGAGAATTACAGACACAGTGTTGTGGTGTATTCCAGAGAGGACCATTTTTCAAAGTAAAAGCCTAATGTAAAGTATTTAGGGTAATATTATATAAATAAGCAATAAGACTGAGGATTCAACTGTAGCGCTCTGTGATTTTCCTTTGAAAGTTTTTACTTTTTGGAGTTCACTGTAACCTCATTACGTCTTGCTGGCACTTTCTCCAGTAGAGGCAACAGCTGCCCAACACTGATAAACTTTAGGACGGCTGAAATGGATAGCTGGGGTTGTTGCTTCAGTATAAGAACACCATATATAAAAGTTCTTACTTGGCACCATTTGCTGTGGTTAAATCTCACAATGCATAATGCAGTTAACAAAAGCAAACTTCACAAAAACACATATATTGAAACAAAAATCAGTGTGTATGATTCTCCATGCTGTTACACCACCTGAAACGGCCGTACCACCTCTGACATAAATGGAATGTAAAATTGGTGCAGGGAAGTGGAGATTCAAGCACATAAAGCTCATTATGCATTATTTATTATTTTTATAATTGCCATAGATGCACATAGGTGGCACTTCTAAAAATCCTTTGAACATGTGTTGAATAAAATAAATATTTATGTAAAATGCAACACTCAATTATTAAATCTGCTAACTCAATATAGAAATGTGCTATACCAAGTATGTCACTCCGAGATACAAGAAGCCTCTGTTAAATGAGCAAGCCCTCAAAGGGTTCAGGTTTTTCCTCTGTCATTTCTACAGAAGAGCCACATGAGGGATTTGTCTCTTATTCCTAAATTCACAAGCAAATAGATGGAGGAAGTTAAATCTTGCCCATACGCTCAGGGTTCAGATGATTGCCATATTTGGGGTGGTTAAGGAATTTTCCTCCAGGGCAGATTGGAAGAGGCCCTGGGGGCTTTTCGCCTTCCTCTGTAGCATGGGGCACGGGTCACTTGCTGGAGGATTCTCTGCACCTTGAAGTCTTTAAACCATGATTTGAGGACTTCAATAGCTCAGACATAGGTGAGAGATTTATCGCAGGAGTGGGTGGGTGGGATTCTGTGGCCTGCATTGTGCAGGAGGTCAGACTAGATGATCATGATGGTCCCTTCTGACCTTGATATCTATGAAACTATGAAAAAAAAAAAAGGCTTTCAGTATACCATTAGCATCCTCCTTTCCCCTGCCAATATCTTTATTGTGAGCCAAAATTACTTCAGTATTACATGTTGGAATCTACAAACACTCTGGATGTGGTACTTTTATTATTCTAATAGAACATCTATGCATGGACCACATTAAGAAAAGGCCCTATGTGAAAACAAAGTGGGTATCTATTTCTTGGGTATGATTATCAAAAACATCATTTTGGGGTACAGAATATTACCTTTCTGCTCATCAGCTCTTCTAATTCAGATTAATGTGCTTCCTGTAGAGAAATTCAGGAAGATGTAGAAAGAATTTGCATAGCTAATCTTATGTGAGGGACCTTAAAAAACTAAGGGCTAATTTTGAAATCAGTGTGATAACCACCAGAAAGCAATTCTCAATATTTAAGCAACAGAGACTAACTCTCTGTCAGCACAAGGAGAGAGGTTAGCTTTGGTGAAGTCAAATGCAAAGAACAGAAACACTTTTGACATGGTCAGGGCTGGCTCTAGAAGAGCTCAGAGTTTCCAACAAACAATTTGGAGGCTTAATTGTAGAGGAAATCTGTTTATAAACAGTGTTTATCCCCCAGAGCTGTCACTCCAATCCCTATTTTGTTATGGTAGGACGTATCAAGGCATCACACTAGGATACTCTCTCTCTCCTTAATACACTGTTCCTTTTACTTTAAGGCTGGTCTACAGTGCAAAGTTCGGTCGGCTTAACTACATTGCTCAGGGCTGTGAAAAAAATCATGCCCTATGTGATGTAATTAAGATGATTTAAGCCCCAATGTAGACACTGCTATATTGACAGAAGAATTCCTGCTAACTGGATACACCTTTTGGAGAGGTGGTTTTACTTCAGTAATGGAAGAACCCCTTCTGTTGCGGTAGTACGTGTCAGCAGCACAGCCTTACACTCTAGAGTTTCTCATGTAGACATATCCATATTCTCTAAATGTAGTGGGCTGCAGCAGCACAGAATAAAGTACGTGAGTGTAAAAGGATGAGGACAGTCAATAAATCCATTGTCTCAAAATGCTCTTTGAGGGAAGGTAATAGCTGCATAGATGCTCACACACCAGTGGGCTTGCTGCCTTAGATCACCTGCATGTGTCTCATATAGTTAAGCTTCACGCCATTGGCAAAGACTTCAAAGTTGAGTGACCATTAAAGTGAAATGTATTCTTTGTTCCATTTCTAATACAAATTGCTATATTCAGAGTAAGGACAAAAATGAAAAATTATAAAAGTGTGCACATACATATACAAAAACCCTTCGTATGTTCTTTTAACATATCACACACAAAACTCTGACAAAAGTATGTAAAATAAAGAATGGTCTCAAGAAGGTAGATTGGGAACAAGAACAAGGGGACAAAAAATGGAATTAAAAGGTGGGAAATTCAAAAGTGACAAAAGGAAACACCTTTTCCACATATCATGTGATTAAACTATGGAACTCAAAAAACTTAATATGATTCAAAAAGGGATTGGATATTTTTACTGCTATCAGGAACATCCAGAGTTATTTATAATAAAAAATTTGGAATGGATATGAAACCTCATGCTTCAGGGCTTAAGCCGATCTCTAATTATTAGAGATCAGAATGAGACAATGTGGGAGACAAATTGTTCCACATCTGTCTACTACAAGATTTTTACACCTTCCTCTGAAGCATCTGGTGCTGGCCACTGCCAGAGACAGGATATTGAGTTAGCTGAACTGTGGGTCTGATTCAGTGTGGCAATTCTTATATTCTTACTAGGTAGTGCTTACAAGCAAAGGATCACATTCTTTCCAATTGTTTACACAAGGTACTCGTGACAGACAGTCTGTCCTGAAAAGGATTTGTTGGTTCAGAAAATGAGGTTTCAAGGCCATTTTCATGAAAGTTTCCGTAATACTTGATGGCCTGTATTTAGGACTAGACTTCATGCTGAGTAATGCTTCAGAAGTGCCACCCCTGAATGTCCACTTCTTGAGAAGGGCATGTCTTCAGAAAATACAAATACAGTTCTAGTAAGGGCAACTCTGTTCTATGCACTAAAGTTTCCTGACTCAACATCACAGGATCATGATCCATGTCCATCCAAAGCAGGGGATGAGAATTTTGTAGTCAAATAAATCACTAGAATGCTCACCAGGGAGCAAAAAGGAGGACAAGACTTGTACAAAACAAAGAAGAAAATCACAGCTAATACATTCTGTAAGATATTTATTTGGCTGTATTTACAATCCTGCCTCCACTGTTTGAACTCTCTGACCAACAACAGGGGCCTGATTTTCAGAACTGCTGAGAGTCATAGAAGTACAGGACTGGAAGGAACCTCAATAGGTCATCGAGTCTAGCCCCTGCACTTGAGGTAGGATGAAATAATAACTAGACTATTCCTGACAGGTGTTTGTCTAACTTGTTCTTAAAAACATCCAATGACAGAGGTTCCACAGCCTCCCTAGGCAATTTGTTCCAGTGCTTAAATACTCAGACATTAGGAAGTTTTTCCTAATGTTCAACCTAAACTGCCCTTGCTGCAATTTAAGCTCATTGCTTCTTGTCCTATCCTCAGAGGTTTAACCCTCCTCCTTGAAACAACCTTATATGTGCTTGAAAACTATGTCCCCCTTAGTCTTCTCTTCTCCAGACTATACAAACCCAATTTTTTCAATCTTCCCTCATAGGTCATGTTTTCTAGACCTTTAATTGCTTTTCTTGCTCCTCTCTAGATTTTCTCCAATTTGTGCACATCTTTCCTGAAACGTTCCTCCCAGAACTGGACACAAGACTGAGGCTTTATCAGTGCAGAGTGGAAGAATTATTTCTCATGTCTTGCTTACAATACTCCTACTAAAATACACCAGAATGAATTCACAACTTTGAGTCATTGGGAGCTGTGGGACTCAGCATGTCTGAAAGTCAGATCCTAAATGTGTAAGAGCATGTAAGGAAAACAGATTCTACTGTTGTTTCAGGTCAGCAGTAAGCTGTAGGCTGCCAAGAAACTACTAAAACTTTGTATGCTGTTCATTAGGATTCAGCTGTAGAAGCTAATTTTTAATCTGTCAGTTTGTCCAGTTATGACTATTTAAAATCAGCAGAAGCTCTTTGATAAGCATCATTAGAGTAACAATCAACTCAAACTGGAGGCACAGTTTAGAGTCACCTAAACCCATGACCAATTCCAGACAGAAGAGAGTAATTACAAGGAAATCCTTTGGTTTAATCTCAGTTGAATTTCTTTTAGGACAGCTGTTAAGCATTTCAGGTTTCATGCAGGATTGAATCTGTGAGTGAGCTTAGAGAAGTACAGGAAATTTAGGCCATGTTCATTTTCATTGACTGGAAAAGAGAAATTTAATTGATCCCTGGAGACAGTAATCTATGGAGACTATCACTGCCTGCTTCTCCAAGTTTCAGGAGAATTGTGACTGCCTCTACTAAAAGAGGTCATTTTCACATACATAGACGTTATTATGGTGTATGACTGGTAGGCAGAATCAGTGAACGGTTGGAATTATTTTTTTAGTTAGGCCATACAGCCTATTGCTCTTAAGAAAAAAATCTGAAGAGATGGTCTTTGATTGCACCATGCACATCAGTGAGTCAACACCTTAAAAGCAAATTCCCTGATGAAAGTCAACCCTCAGGGTACATCTGCTTATTAATATGTTACACTGTGATCTGACATTGTCTGGGAATGAGTCCCAAACAACATGCAATCAAGTTTTGTCCCTTCCCTGGATTGCCCTGATAAAGAAAAAGATTAAAAAGAAAAATCAGATAATCAGTCCAAGGCTGGACCCTTACAGAGGTCACTATCAGTGTGATGTTTTGCCATGTGTTGTCATACCATGGTATCTGAGACCCCACCAGTTAACTACACTACAGTCTATAAAGTAACTATTTATAAAAGATGTCTTGATAATGACCACTATATCCTTGGGGTATCTTCAAAGAAGGTTAATCAGGAATATGGCTGCTCCATTATCATCCAGGAATGGAAGGATTTCCGTGGGGCTAGGGCATTGGATTGGGAATTAGAAGACCTGCATTCTATTCCCAGTTTGAACATGAACCTGCTGTGTGACCTTAGACAAATAATTTTGTCCGCTTGCGTCTTGCTTTCTGGTCTCCGCCTTACAGTCTAAATTGGTAAAATAGACTAAGCTCTTTGGGGTAACTATGTATGCAAACAATCAGCTTTCAGGGGACTAAGAGCCTTTAAGAAAGGCTGAGAGAGGAGATTTTCAGGTGAGCACATAACTTAACTGATATGTAAACTTTTCATGTGCACTTCTTGATTCAACAGACACTTTACTCAGCAGCATTATGATGTCTCGATGTAAACCTCTTAAAAAAAAAAAGTGTTTGCCCGCTAATCTGACCCTTGCCTCTGGACATTGAGCTATATTCAATTGTGAAGCATGCCCAGAGTGAGTTAAGGCTAGGAATATTATAGCAACAGTCTTGCAGTCATATTTTAACTGGGACGCACAAGTTTGGCTCTCCCAGTATGGCAATATAATTGAAATAGATGAGCATAGGATCTCTGAACAGATAACACATTTGTCCCTTTCTTTTTTTTCCCTCTTATGTGTAAAATGACTCAACTGTTGTGCTTAAAGATACAGCAGAGGCTAGGAAGAGGTGGTGGAGGAAGCCATGGGAGGCCTCAACTTTTCATTTTTATTTGAATGTCTATGAATTTTAAAAAAAGACCCTCATTCTTACAGAAGCACATAGGCTCAAAAACATTTTGTAACTCTACAGCATGCAACTGTTCAGGAAGAGAAAAAATGTACATCACAGTTATACATCAGGGGAAATGGTGGGGAAATCACAAGATCTGGGGCTTGATTCTCCACTGTCTTGCACCTTGTGTAGTCATTTATACATGTGCAAATGTGTGCAAAAATGCTACTAAATTAAAGTGGTGGCATTTTACTCTCACTTTGCACAGGTTAAAAAAAATGACCACATGAGGTACAAAGCAGTAGAGAATGAGGCCTCTACATCTCCATGGTGAAAAAATGTAATGGAGAGCATTGAACCGGGGACTGGTCATTTTTTATTTATTTCATAATGTAGCACTAGATGAGAGGATTCCATGGGGACAATTAGGAACAAGGCATATTACTTTTTCCTCCCTGTAAAGCCTATTAACAAGCTTATTACATGAATTCCTTTACTCGATAGACTAAGGAACTCTCCTCCCAAAGCCTTTTATTTTATTTCATTTTTTTTTAATTATACTTGTGTGCTCTGGGAGTTTGAATAGCCGGATTGTTTTTTTCATAACGTTTCCATTCATGTCTTCATTAGGAGAAAAAGGCTGCTAATCCTAGACTTGCTCATCTTGAATTATAGCATTGGTACAGGGGCTACTGGCTAAAGCACAAGACTATCAATCAGAAGATCAGGGTAAAATTCTGGCCCTGCCATGGATGGGTTGAGTGACCCCGTGCTAGTCACTGAGGGTTTCAGAAATGGCCTCCTGAAATTAGTAACCAATATAAAATGAGAACATCTATGTTAACCAAGACTGCTAATTAGGTGGTTATCTATAATTTTTGTACACAACAGCTGAATACAGAGTTAGGGTAAGATGGTCTTTCAGTAAGTAAATAAATAAGCAGAGCTGGTTGGGAATTTCTCAACAAAGTGTTCTTTCATCAGAAAATGCCTGTTAACCTGAGAAACCTTCCCATGAAAGTTCCAGTTACAGAATGGGAAAAAACAGAGACATCCACCTTAAAACATCCTGTAGCCTGGTGGTTAGGGTACTGTTGTATGAATCAGGCAAGGTACTAACAAGCTTCAACAGGACTTTATTTTCCAAAGTGGAAACCTCTTTACCAAGCTGCTGCTGCACCCTCTGTAGCTCTCTCCCAGCCTCTCAACTCCTCCTGCCCTCCTTCCTATTTCCTGTCCTTTCAGACTCCCAACAGCCAGTGCTCCCAATTCTAATCATTACAAGCAACATCTAAACACATCTTCCCTCCTCTCTTAAGAAACTCTCCCAATTAAAACAAACATTATTCTTCCAACAATAGTGACACAGGAACAAATATGAAACAAGACACGATACTGTTGGCAGAAATAGTACACTGAAAACACTGTAGATACTACATAACAGTCTCTAGTCCAGACAGGTGGTCGTCTGGGTCTGACAGGCCGTCTCTCAAGCCCCGGTTCCGGTGCAATGTCTTGTTGTCTTGGTACTACGGTGAAGTCATCCAATGCAGACTGGGTCTTGGCATAATCTCCTCTTGGTGCATAGGCAGGTGCAAGATAAGAAGCATTCCATACCCGCCCATCAGAAAGTAGATAGGTGTAAGGTCCCTTCTTCTCTATGATTTTAAGAGGAGCTGTGAATTTATGGTCCCCTTTGTGTAAAATTCCAGGTTTTTGTATTCTAACAAAGGAACCACACTCAAACTTTGGTTCCTTAGCACCCTGCCGCTTGTTTGTGAAAGATTTAGACTTTGCTTAGTTCTGTTCGACTGTTTTTCTCACATCATCCTTGTTTGGGGCATCAGGTCATGGCTTTAACAATCCAGCAATGTTCAGTTTAGTATTCATCTGTTTTCCATGAAGTAACTCTGTGGGTGATCTTTGCGTTGTGGCATGTCGTGTAGCCCAGTTTGCTTATAAGAAATCAGTAGTAAAGGGTATCCACAATCGCCCTTCTAGTTTAGTTGTTTGCAAACTCTTTCAAAATTCTGTTAAATCATTCGATTTCCCCATTGGCTTGAGGGTAATATAGGGATGACCTTCTGTGTAAAATGTTCCTCTGTGCTAGAGAAGTTTCAAACTCCAGGGAAGTAAATTGACTACCATTATCTGAAACCAATTCTTTGAGGTTACCTTCCCTGCTAAAAACTGAAGAGAGTAACTTAATTACTGTAGCAGAAGAGATTTCTGATGTAAACGCTATCTCAGGCCATTTACTGAAATAGTCTATTAAAGTGATAGCATAACAGCAGTCAATTGGAGCAGTATCAAAGGGTCCTACAATGTCAGTCGCCACTTTTTCCCATGCAGATTCAGGAAGAGGAACAGGCTATAAAGAGAGGGGTAGATGTTACTGCTGTCTTATCATGCTTTTGGCAAGTGACACAGGATTTTATGCGTGTTTCAGTTTGAGAGTCCATCCCTGGCCACCAGTACAGATCCTGTAGTTGTTGGTTTGGTTGGGACAATTCCTTGATGAGTATCGTGTGCCAGGTGTATAAGTTTTGACTGTAATTCTTCTGGCACAAGGAGCCGGTGTGTACCTCATAGCACACAGCCATCAAACAAAGAAAGTTCATCCCAAACTCTAAAATAAAAGGCAGCAAAACTGGGTCAAGGTTTTTAGCGTGACTGGGCCATCTCTTTGTAAGAAATTCCCATAGTTTTTGTTCAATTGGACATGCTGAACAAGCAGCTTGAAATTGTTCTCTTGTAACTGCAGTGAGAGCGCTTGTAATAAGCGCAACCACTATAGCCTCATCCTCTGGTGGACCATATGGTGAAGGCAAAGGCAAGCGAGAAAGGCATTCAGCAACCACATTTTGGTTTCCAGTCTTATATTCCAGTTCATAATTGAAAGAGAGTAGTCTTGCAGACCATCGAGCAATACGGTATCCTGCTCTTCCCAGTCCTTTCGTGGTGAGCAACGTCGTCAAAGGGCTGTGGTCTGTGTGCAACTTGAATGTACGGCCCCACAGGTAAGTTCTCCATTTTTCAGTAGCCCAGACACAAGCAAGTGCTTCTTTTTTGACTGTAGAATATTTTCTCTCAGCATTATTTAGTGTCCTTGAAGCAAATTCAACAGTCTTCTCTGTGTTGTCCTCAGGCTGTTGTGTGAGAACAGCCCCAAGTCCATAATCAGAAGCATCAGTAGTTACAATTGTGGGCAATGCAGGACTGAATAGTGCAAGTACTGGACTATGTACAATCAAGTCTTTCACCGTTTCAAAACTAGCTTGTGCATCCGTTGTCCACACTAAGGTTGAACTTCTCCATAGTAATTCCCATAACGGTTCAAGGACAGAAGCATAATTGGGAATGAATTTTGCATACCAGGAGGTAAGACCCAAGAAGGAACGTAAGGTTTGCAGATCTGTTGGAGGAGGAGCATTTGAAATTGCCAGGATATGATCTCGATCAGGTTTTAGTCCAGCCTGTGAAATTGTATGCCCCAGAAAGGAGAGTTCAGTTTGTCTAAATTTTCATTTAGACCTATTGAGCTGCAGGCCTGCTATGCTGATGCAGTTTAGTACAGACTGCAGGTTCTCATGCTCCTCAGAAGTATTTCCAAACATGATAATATCCAAATAGCCCTGAACTCCATGTTGATTATTTAGAATCAATGACATCATTTTTTGAAAGGCACTTGGGGCAGATGCGAGACTGTATGGAACACTTTTAAAACAAATAAAGAGTCCCTCATGTGTAATAAATGCTGTGAGGTCTCTGCTATCTTCATGCAACATAACCTGGTGGTATGCGCTCTGCAAATCAAGAGTAGAAAACGTCTTTGCTCCACAGAGTTCTGCAAATACTTCTTCTATGTGAGGAAGAGGATGGCTGTCAATCACAATAGCTTTATTTGGCTCTCTTAAGTCCACACAAAGGCGAATGCCTCCACCCTTCTTCTGCGTCACTACTATAGGTGAAACCCATTCCGAGGAGTCTCTCTCTTCAATAATGTCCTTTTGAACAAGTTTTCTAAGTTCCTCTGAAACAGCTTCCCTGACTGAAAATGGTAAGCACAGTAACTTCTGTCAAACAGGCATCACATTATTCCGCATTTTAACTTTATGCAGAAATCCATAAGCACAGCTGAGTTTCTCCTCAACCTGGTGTTGGGTCCCAGCTGAAACTTGTGTGTACCGCAAGAGTGCTTTGCTGAGGAAGATCAATTCGTCCATTAACTACCTTGAGATTTAAAGCAGCCAATTAATCTCTGCCAAGGATAGGAGTGCCTTTGTGGGCAATGTAGAACTCTGCAGTTACACAGCAATCACCAAAAGTAACTATTGCTGGCAGGCAGCCACATACTGGAATATGGTTTTTCATATAGCACACCAAGTGAAGTTTGGGTTCAGTAAGAGGCACATCTTTAAAGTAATGCAGATAGATGGAATCAGGTAGTATAGATACTGCTGAGCCAGTGTCCAACATTAGCTGAATACAGTGTGGTTTGCCTGAGGGTATGGTGGAAACATTTACAGTGCACTTTACCTGTTCTGGAATACATGCAGTAGTGATTTTGTCCACCCTCAGCGCAGTAACATCTGATATTGTAACTTCATGCACCTGTTGATTGAACTGGCTACTGTGACATACTTTAGCAAAATGTCCAATCTTTTTGCAATGATTGCACTGAGCTACTTTTGCCGGACATCCTGTGTAGCTTGCAAGGTGTTGTGGGGATCCACAGCAAAAGCATGCTTTTACTGTATTTTGAATTTGCTGATTTGGTGGTTTTTCATTCATTTTCCTCTTGCAGTTGTGTGTCTGCAGTGATAGTGAACTTTTCTGCAAAGGAGTCACAGCCTGGACTGTGCCTCCTGTATCCATGCTCATTATTTTGGATTCAGCTGTACCTGACTCAATCTGAGTGGCAATGGTTATTACTTTTTCTAGTGTAAGTTGTGGTTCTAGAAGTAAGTGTTCTCTTAAATGAAGCATGGTTGTTTTCTCAATGAGCCAGTCTCTAATCATGCCATATTCCCAAAGTCACAAATTACTATCAGACTCCTCAGGGAAGCAATATACTGCATTGTAGTTTCCCCTGGTTTCTGTTCACGCTGGCGAAATCTGTAGCGATTAGTTACTACATTCACTTTTGGCATAAAAATTCTTTAATGCAGTGAGTGCAGTCTCATATTTATCATCTGCAAGGGGAAACGTGTAAAATATACGCTGCCCTTCTGCTCCAAGGCAGTGGATTAGCAGAGCACACTTTCTTACTTCAGAAATCTCTGTAGCACTGATTGCAAGCAGGTAAGTCTCAAACATATGGATCCAGACAGTAAAAGCAATTGGAGGCTCACCTCGGCTTTGCAGAAAGGGTGTAGGTGGGTTCAGAGGCAGAAGATCCATCCTCGTCGCCAAAATGTTGTATCAACCAGGCAAGGTACTAACAAGTTTCAACAGGACTTTATTTTCAAAGTGGAAACCTCTTTACCAAGCTGCTGCTACACCCTCTGTAGCTCTCTCCCAGCCTCTCAACTCCTCCCCCCCCTTACTGTTTCCTGTCCTTTCAGACTCTCAACAGCCAGTGCTCCCAATTCTAATAATTACAAGCAACATCTAAACACCACAGGTACTCACCCGGCATGTGGGGGAAGAGATTCAGAGCACAGACTTCAGCCTGGGTCTCCTACATCCCAGCTAAGTACCCTAAGCACTGGGGTATTTGGGGAGGGGGGATGTCTCTCACAAAAAGTTTCACTTTGATCTCAGTGAGGAAAAAAAAAGTGCTGAAACCTCAACATAATTCACAAGAGGAAATTCTTGTTTTCCAACCAGACCTAAACTTAAGATACTATACAGGAGCACAGCTGGGAGATTTTCAGTTGCCATAACCATACAGCTAAGGGTAGCCTAGAATTCCTTCTTACCTGTAAGGGGTTAAGAAGTTCAAATAACCTGGTTGGCACCTGACCAAAAGGACCAGTGGGGAAAGAAGATACTTTCAAATGGGGGGAGGAGGCTTTGTGTGTTCTCTTGGGAAGCAGAGAAGCACCAGGTCAGAAAACTCCTTCTCCTAAAAACCATCCTAAAATGAGTCTCAATATTGCAAAAAGAGTAAGTAAATAAGGCAAGGCATGTTAGATTATCTTTTGTTTTTTAGCAGGTGAATTTTCCCTGTGCTAGAATGGAGATTTATCCCTGGTTTTTTTGTAACTTTAAAGTTTTGCCTAGAGGGAAATCCTCTGTGTTTTGAATCTGATTACCCTGTAAAGTTACCTTCCATCCTGATTTTACAGAGGTGCTTTTTACTTTTTTTTCTTTACAATAAAGTTCTGTTTTTTAAGAATCTGGTTTAGCTATTTGGTTGGTCGATTATTCTCAAGTCTCCCCAAGAAAGGGGGTGGGACCATTGCTCCTTTTTCTGTCATCTGCCACCACTGAGAACAGCTGAGCTCCATCCTCTTTGGAACCCCCCTTTAGGTAGTTGAAGGCTGTTCTCAAATCCCCCCCTCACTCTTCTCTTCTGCAGACTAAACAAGCCCAGTTCTCTCAGCCTCTAATTGTAAGTCATGTGCTCTAACCCTCTGATCATTTTCGTTGCCCTCCACTGCCCTCTCTCCAGTTTTTCCACACTGTTTCTGTAGTGGGGGGCCCAAATCTGGACGCAATACTCCAGATGTTGCCTCACCAGTGCCGAATAGAGGGGAATAATCACTTCCCTCGATCTGCTGGCAATGCTCCTAATAATGCAGCCCAATATGCCATTAGCCTTCTTGGCAACAGGGGCACACCGCTGACTCATATCCAGCTTCTCATCCACTGTAATCCCCAGGTCCTTTTCTGTAGAACTGCTCCTTAGCCAGTCGGTCCCCAGCCTGTAGCAGTGCATGGGATTCTTCCGTCCTAAGTGAAGGACCCTGCATTTGTCCTTGTTGAACCTCAGATTTCTTTTGGCCCAATCCTCCAATTTGTCTAGGTCCCTCTGGACCCTATCCCTACCCTCCATGTTTCAGAACTTCACTCCTTGAATGGTTAGAAACCTTCTAAATCATATCCTTTGACAATGATTTATCATTGGCATTATTAGTTTGCTAACATTTGCACTGTTATTCCTTGAAACATGAAGTTCAAGGTCAAACATTGTTAAATATAAGTCTTTTTTCCATATTATTATGTGATCATGCAGCCATCAAGAATCTGGATAAATCATATTTTGACCTGTTTTCACAAATGCAGTTTGAATTCCACCCCATTATTCTGTTCCTTAAGAGGCTGGCTATGTCTCAGGCTTCTGAACTAATTGAGAATTTACTTTATAGCCAATTCTAAGGATCAAGCAGATATTGGTTAGGTTACTTAATGGGCTGGGCTATATTATTGATTCTTCAGATATTTGCAATATGCTGTGTGTTCATAACAAAAGAAGTGTTGAGATAACCTACTTGATGAGGAGAAAGGGGCAGTGATAGTAGTCCCAGGGGCACGTGTGATTCTCAAAGAGAAAAAGCTATTAGCAGAGCTAGAGAAATGCTGCACGCTGTTGACTTAACACGTCAACCCTTCTGTAATACTAATTTTAACAGTGCTCTAGTATAGCAAGACAGCAATGCTGCAGTTAAACTAGTACAAATCAGCACAGCCAGAAAGCTTCTCAGAGGGAAGGTGGAGAAAACTGGGGATGTAAGTTAGAGTTGTTTTAAGTAAGCTAGCAGGAGTAATCAACGGTCCCTTTGGCAAGTGGACAGAGCGTAGTCGTATAGCCTCTGTGAAATGTTAATTCCCTGATTACAAATTGGAATCTAATTTGTTATGTGACCTTTTCCCGGACATACTGGACTGGAAGATATATAGAAGTTGCATTTTGAATGTGAAAACATTGCAACACTACCATGGGTCCCTCAGGAACTTACAAATCTAGGAAGTTTCACCCACACAGCCTCCATCTGCAGCCACCATTTTAGATCTGAAGCTTGAAATAAATCAAACACACTTATGTATAGTGATCACACTTGAAGCATTCCTTCTGAACACCTTCATAAATACCTTAATTCTGATAGACACAAAAGCACTTGCCAAACTGTGGATCCAATCATAACTCCGACAAAATTCTCATTGAAGCAACTAGGAATTTCACCAGCACAAAGACATCCCAAATAGGCCTTCTTTGTTGTACAGACAAGTCACTACTCAACTGAAATACAACCACACTTCTGGAAGGGAACGCAGCAGCCACTAATGCACAGCAGCACTACAGTAATAGAACAAAGACGACATGGAGGTGGAAGCTTGTTCCCCAGCAATTTTTTGTTTTGTTTTTTATGCATGACTAACTACCCACCAGATCTGGCCAGATTCAGATGTGGCACCTAGAAATAAGAGTGTGACTTTATTCAGAAGGCCTGTCAGTAACAAGATCAATCAGTTCACAACAATGCAAACCTTCTTAAAGAACTTTAAAGGATGGTGGGGAATGCATTATACTGTCTCAAGCCTTGTCTACACACACACACACATTTGCACAAGTTTAAGTAAATTAGTAGTTTAAAGCCAGTTTACTTAAGCCTCCGCAAAACCCCATGGAGACACTTTTAAAATCACTTTTAGAGTGGCATATTTTAATTTATCTTAATTTGGTAAGAAAAAAACAGATTAAGCTAAATCAAAATAAGATACTCAAACCAATTTAAGAGTGTCTGTATAGGATTTTGCATCAGCTTAAAATATTATTGAAACTGGTGAAATTTTTGTGCGTAGACAAAGATGTCAGAGCTTTAATTTGTGGGTTTCTAGAACATGAACAGAACATGGTATTAACTGCCAGGAAAACTGTGGGCCATTTTAGTCCGTTCTGCCCTCCCCCCCACACACACACCACTGTCCCACATCTTTGAATATTGTTTGTTTGCAGGTAAAACACAAGCTGGCCACACAAAGAATCCAGGATGGAAACTACTTGGTGTATGTTAGGGGGCTTTACCAATTAGAAACATGCATACTGCTTAGTACAGCTGGTTGAGATTTTGACTGAAGAAGAATTACCCCAATGAAATAAAGGGTTCTGTCAGTCATTTTTTAAAATTTCAGGATTTAAATGTTTTGGAACTTTCACTATTTCAACTTTTTGTCCTATTCTGGGACTAAAAAGAAATGTCAACATTTTAGAATTTCCTGAGGGACAGAAAATTCCATTTTCTGAATAGTTCTACTGTCTAGAAAATGCTTCTTCCCCTACCACCATCTCATTAGTGGTTGATATGTTGGTTATGCAACATCTCCTCATCAAAACCTTCACAAGAGATCTATCTTCTTGTTTAGCCCCACTCAATCAAGTAATACCTATAATTTCTAAGGCTTATGCAACATCAAATAGTTCTAAAATGAGATTTTGATCAGATGGACGGACAATCAATAGAAAGATGAAATGCCAGCAGACACATTCAGAAGATTGAGTAGTTGCAGAATGATGCCAAATTAAACAAAAGAGGATCACACCCATATATTATGCACTTTCCACACTTGTGGACTTTGTGCAGCCTTTCCAACGTCTATATTACTACCTGACAGAAGACTCATGCTATAACAGGGAAACAAGCAAAAGAGAAGCACAATTACATGGCAGAGTCTACTGTAGTCTTCACACAAAGCATTGGCAGCAACTGTTTCAAAAACTTTACTCCACACAGCATTTCCCAGCGGCAGCATACTGATTCATGGTATTACAGGCATCAGTCTTGCACCAGAATTGTCTTCTCTGCCAGTCTGAGCAATCCAAGCCTGAAATGGTATGTTCTTACATCAATGAGCCACTTAAAAGATTTGCAAGCTCTCCATTCAAATACTGGAAAAAGAATGAGTCATGCTGGACTGACCTAGCAGATTTGGCCTTTGAATTCATAAGCTGCCCTCCAACAAATGTGCAGTCCGACTGGATATTTAGCACAGGAAATTCTGCACCAGATCTGAGATCCAGATTGCTACTAGATAATGCAGAGCACCTAGCAGCTTTGAAAGTCAACCTTGCAAGATTTAAATATGTGTGAGTGTAGTCCTCCTGCAGATTCTATGGCTAATTAATTGGATGACATCTACAGTACTTGTGTCAGATTTGTTCTTTACCCTATTGTTTGCCTCACCTCACTTTTCCTTCCTTGCAAGTGAGGACACCTGGTGGCAGCAGACAGTTGTGTTGCCTCTGGTACATTACTCAGTGCTCAACTGCCCGAGTGAGTATCTGTTTCACTACCAGGCATGTGATTCATCTCTTCCAGGTAATGTACATAGTGCTTTAAAGCACGTGTATAGAGATTAAGCTAGAGTTTCACGGCTGCTGATTCCCTCCAAGAATAACTGGGCAACAGATTCCAGAATTCAGGTCTGTGAAAAACTTTAGGTCCACATTACCCTCCTCACTCATCCACCCACAAATCTGAGAGTGATAAATCCACAGGCTTTGCTGGGGTTCAGAGTGAGCAGTGCAGGATGGCTGAGATGCACTGCTCACTCCCACTCTCTGCAAGAGCTCCGCTGGTTACAGATTTTCCACACCAGCACCATTAGAGGCATTATCCATTCCAGAACCAAAGAGAACAGGGGCAGACAGATTAGACACATGGTTTTCAACCATTAGCAATGGTGTTACTATTTTTTTTTAGCACACCATAATCAAGCAGTTTGCAATTTACCTACAACTATTCATCAGTAATTAATTAGCAGTTCCTTGAATTATGGACACTGCATACTTGCAGACTTCTGACTGGACAATTAGGTCACATGGTATGTTTGTTTCTTGGCTGGGTGACCATGAAATTGATTTTGTTCTATACAGGTTCTTACACTGCACTCATCACCATAGTACCTGAGTGCTAAAGAATAAAGTTTCTGGTGAAGAGATTCATAAATATAAATCTGTAATTCACTTTCCATTAATACTCTGCAATATTTCCCTTTCAGAGAACATCGCTGCCAGTAAAAACTTACCCACCAGAGTATTTCCTGACATCAGAAGGGGCCCACATAAAAAGACGTATTCATTTAAAAATTAAAATATTTGCAAGAGGCTTTTTGGGGGGGGATGTGGGGGGGCGCAGTAGTCATCTCCATTTTCAGGACCAGATGCAAGCAGGACACTGCCAGAGTAAGCCATGAGCTGATATCCTGCACAAAGCATTGAGAAATATAATGAGTAGGGAAAAAAGTGACAACACTAATATTAAAGGCAGAGAGAGGTGAAAACAGCAGTAGAGAGACCATGGGCAGTGTGATATCAGATCCCTACACATGAAACAAAACAGGATAGTTGAAAATTAGAGTGTACTAAGAGGTTCTGGTGACTACATCATAAATTCAGGCTGCATTCTCATTGCTTAATAGGTCACCAGAACTCTTTGATGGCATCACAGCCCAATAACTCAGTTACCCAAATAGTTTTATTTGCTTATAATGTGTAGTTATCAATTCCTTCAGTTATGAAACTCTATCTGTAAGCTTTTAATTTATATGGTTGCAAGGTATTACTAATTACAGATGATGATTGTTCATAAGTTTTGCTAGTGAAAAAATTCAGCATATTTCTACTGTCTGTTCCACCCTCCCTCCTCCTCTGCTTTTACCTTGGCCAGGACCTTGAAAATTTTGGGTCAACCCTGCAAATTTATTTATTTTGATTCACATAAGTATTAAGGGCTTTTGATCCTTATGCAATTAGATCCATTGAAGCCATTACTCATAAAAGAGTTTGCAGGATCAGTCCCTTACTTTCTAAATGCAATGCTCATGGTTGGTGGTATAGCACCTAGTTATGATATACATCCACTTCTCTCTGCTGCCATTAGCTTATGTAAATCAATACATATACTAATATAAAAGGGTCCAAACATCACCAGGAAACACATCACCCTGAAAGTACATCACATACCACAAAAAAAAAAAAAACCCCAAAAACAAACAAAAACAAAAACGCAATCAGCCAAACACATCAACGCTGGGACACCCTCAAGAAAGAAAACTATGTGGATAAGGAAGTTAATTAATTTGAACCACAACCGTTAAGTCACTTGAAGAATCATATAAATTTCACTGTTCCAACCAACCAGTTAGGATGTTACAAGTTAATTAGTACCTGAGGCATGTCTCACTCCTTCCACCCCAATCCATAGGAAGAATGATCACATTGACTTCCATTGAATTACTCCCAATTTATACTAGTGTAAACGAAATCAGAATCAGGCCCTCAGAAACCTAAGCTCAAGTGTTTGATTAACCATTTCTTTATTCCATTAGTCGGTTTGCTCAATTTATGCTGAGACCCCTTTTGCTGATCCCTCAGGAATTATTCTCATAGAAACTATGTTTGCACAACAGTTACAATTACTCCCAGTGACAATATAATCCTACGCTTGTGTAGAAGCCTCTCACACTAGCCCTAGTATGTCTCCTCTTCCTTTGGAACAGCAGCATGCAAGCACTCACCACTGATACTCTACTCCCAAACTTGGACTGGTCCTTTTACTTACCCATGGTGTAGTGTGATGATAGAATGATGGACTGAAGCCCTTGTTATTGCAGATGTTGCAATTTCCATAATTACTTACAGCCAGTGTGCTGTTCGGCTCTTGTCCCTCAGTCCATCTTCTATTCACAAGGAAATAAGTTGCTATGGAATTAGTCCATCAATCATGATACTTATCTGATAAACAATCCTGGAACTGATAGAATTATTCTACCAAGAAGTTCTCTCCAAGGGAACTATTAAATACACAGATAGTAATTATTGACAGGGTTTGTTTGGGAGTTTTTTGATGCGACACTTACAATGTTTCTAAGGAGCCTGAGGTGATCACTATTCCTCCTGTGACATATTGCTGCCAGTGTTCTTAGGAGTGAATGAAGTGGCCCCCTTCATTTTATATTATATACCATAGGCATTGGTTGAGGATGGGATTTCTGTCTGGTGGAAGTGTTGTAGAATGGAAACCTGAAATGGTATTGTCTGCTGACTTGTGATGAAATGAGATGTGGCAGGTTACAGGGTATGGGAGAAAGAGGAATGCCGTTGCTTTGGGTGATTCGCATTGTAAATTCCTCTAGTTGTGTGTCAAGAACAGCTACAGTTTTATGGGGAGATTCTTTAACATCAAAATCAAATACTTCATGATTTACCAAAATCCTCCCCATCACCATTCAATACTGATCACCTTATCTTAACAGCTATAAGTGTATTGCTTTCTTACAAGAAGAAGAATTTGAATAGGAGATCACACAAAAACTTACTTGCTTACAGCTGGTTCAGCAGGGTTGTTTCTCAATGACATGACATCTCTACCACCATGCTTCATTAGCAATGCGTTACAGCAGATCAGACAGAGTTGTAGGAAATACCTTTACTGAGGCATGCATAGGCCTCTCAGCTCTTATGTGGCCTCTGTATTTGTCTGGTGGCAGCCTGGCCCAACTTGCACTCAGAGCCATTGATGTCAGACCAAGCTAGGTCCCTCCTGAAATCCTCTCTTTCTCCAGTTCCATTTATCAGAATACAGTGACCTCAGCGAAACTGATGAGAGAACCATTTTACACGCTTGGTTTCATTTTGAAAATTCCTGGAGATGTATCTACAAAACAGACAAGGTTTTGAAGAATGTCCGTTCAGTTGTTCTAACGTGAGTATCATTTAAGTGTTCATGAGTTTGGGAGTCCTAAAAATGATGATGATGATGATGAACTATTTATATTGTGTTAGGCATTGCATAAACAAAGACTACCTCTGTCCCAGAGAACTCAAAAACTAGGATTATGATACAACAGTATCTTGACAGACAGTAAAGGTAGTTTTGTCTCATACTCAAAAGCTACCATCGGGTAAGCTGAGGACTGTGAGATCTTACTGAAGAGCAGAGACTGGCCTCAAGATAAATACTTTATTATGAACAGGAACTATGTACAGAAATGAGGTAGCAAACTTTCTACTAATCTGCATAATTGCAAACTGCAACTGCCCTCTCCTGGGCATCTTTGTTTCTGTTCCAGCAGGAAGTGTCCCAGGAAACCAAAGACTGTATGAATAATGTACAGGAAGTAGAACAACTCTATAGCACGAGGGCTACTAGGCATAAATTAGATGTCTCAGTGGTCAGTCTTCGATTTGAAATGCTCGAGAGTTAGAGATACTTCATGGGCATAAAATAAGGCGAACAGAGTGTCTGAAATCCTAGCAAACTGTGCCAGAGTTTAAGGATGTCATGGTCAAATGTTATCAGGTGAACCACTGAAGCAACGTAGGATAAGCAAAAGACCATACTATACAGAGTGTAGTTCCTGCTTTGAAAGGCATGGATACCATATCTAAAAACCAGAAAGGTTGCTACATGAGAAATTCCTTAGCCTGGTTTATAACCTGATCCATCACTTCCTTCCCACTCCTATGGATTTATCAGAAGAAAAAGAATTCCAAGGTTTAAAGGATCTTTGTGCAGTCTGAGGGGCACTAAGACCAGATGCATTTAACACACATGGTACCCACATGAAGAGGGCCATAATCCAAATTACAAATCCAATTCATTTTAACCAACATTCAATACTTGATCTAAAACACTTTGATCATCAATGCAGTACTAATTAAAACAAAACAAAAAGAACTCAGGAATTCTTGTAGTGCCATGAACAATGTAAACTATATATAATGCTTTCAAGTAATAGAAGAGAATCAAAATTAAAATCCACAAAATACTGTATTGCATATAGTCAGCACCCTTTATTCTTAGTAGGCATATAATGTTTCAGAGATTAAGTATAAACATCTGTACCATAAAGGAGCAAAGGAAAGAATACATACATCTGCACTTTCCAACTCAGATTTAACACAACTGAAGAAAAAAAAATCATAGTAATCTCCAGTTGCTCTGTAAATCGCCAAAACAGGATACCTGATGAGAACTTCAATATTTAACTGGCTATTTATTAGAGTTTACAGGGACAATAATTAATGCATTATTGTTATTTGTACTGCAACAGTGCCTAGGGGTCACAGTCATGGACCAGAACCCCACTGTGCAAGTTGCTGCACTAACATTGAACAAAGAGAGAATCCCTGTCCGAAAGAGTTTACAATCTAAGTAATTGCTATTTGTATTTTACACAGGTTCAATACCCCAGAGCTGGTCTTCTGATCACTCCCGACTATGTCATCAGGATTCCTTTCTGGGTTCGATACATCCCTTTTGTGTTGCAGTACTTAGGCCTGATCCTGCACCATCAGAGTTGGTGGCAGAGGCCCAGATCCTTTGAGGATCCTACTGACTTCAGTGGGCAAAGGATGAAGAAATGATTTCTGTTGTAGTATAGTCTTAAGTAACTAAAACCAATTAGTAAAAATATTTTTACTAATATTTCAAATCACAATTTAAAACCCCCCAAACATTCTGGAGCTACACAGGAACAAACATGCACAAAACACGTTAACTACTAATTTAAAGTGACATAAGGATTTACCCAATACTAACCACAATTGCTATTGCAGCTTACTGTCATTAATTGCCTTCCCAATTCTTTCTTCTAAAAGCTCTTCCCTGTTTTTAAGCCAGCCTGTAACATGGGGAGGAAAGCCAGGCAACACCCTCTCCCTTGCTCTTTTTATGGATCATGGGTTTAAAAAAAAAAAAAAGTGTGATATCTTGGTAGACAAACATTAGCACTAATAGGCAGGGTAATAAAAGCCTAGAACTTCAATCATTCTCCACTTGGCTCCCCAAAGCCACCAGATACGCAGAGGTCTGTAGAGTCAGGGTCTTGTCCTGCAACCCCTTACTGAGATGAGGGTCTCACTGAGTATTTGCATGAGGAAAAGACTGCAGGATCAGGCCTCTTCCCATGAAGCAGAAAAGTACAAAAAATAAAACACCAGCCAGTAACTACACATTAAAAATCTTGATAAAACAGCCTCAGGGGACAGATACTCATGTTTCAGAGTTTAAGCCATTCTGTACCTTAAGAGTTGGGACGAAGTTTTCTCCAGAAGCAGGCTATCCCTTAGAAGCATGATACAGAGTATCAAACTTTCCTCTGCTGCTTCAGGTGCCGGCCACTGCCAGTGACAGGCCACTGGATTACAGGGAGCACTTGATTGACCTACTCTGGCAGTTCCTGTGTTCCTAACACACACATGCTTAATTTTAAATATACATTTTAGTGACCTATTGCAACCAGTTTGTAGGGATGCATGATCAGGAAGAGGGACTGGGTGACCCATGGGATCTTTTCTGCATGTAATTTCTATTATTTTAATTTAAGCAAATAGCTATGTATAGTGGCAGCCATTAAAAGACAAACCATGCTCCCCATCCCTAACTGTAATAAAGTTCTCTAAAAGGTTTGTTCCCCATTTTGATGGTAGGGAATGCTAGAAACATTGCAGTAAAAGGTACATGATGTAGCACAGTAGGACTCTGGTTCTGCAAGACCCCAGTGCCCATGCAGAGGCCCACAGAAGTAAATGGCTCGCCACAAAAGTATGGGGTCTGAATGCACCACTGCAGAGCTCATTGCAGGAGTGGAGTTTATATGGCTCTCTTTTAATCACACTGACTGTACATGTAGAGGGTAATCTAGTATTTTTTTCAGCTTACAAATACCATAAATAGTTCCTGGGGACTCGTACATAAATTTAATTTCACAACTAAGTTTCAAGTTCAATGGACTGCTCACTCTTCCCAGCATAATAGACTCCATAGAACAAACAGCCTTCCCCAAATGCAGGACTCTGATGGACCTGGGGACAGGGCATGAATTCCCAAACTGAGGATACTGCAGAAAGAACACCTTCCAGTAGCCTCCTCCCATTTACAGTGAGGGAGCTCCAGTACAAGTGCTTCTACTGATTCCCACCATGGCAATACCATGGGCTGGGAGCCAATTCCTCAGGGAATCAGGCACAAACCATTTAGGGGTTTAGACATTAACACCAATGCCTCGATTTCCACTCAGAATGCTAGTAGTAGCCAGTGCATATGCTGGAGCACTAGTTGTGTGTGCTTGTGATGCTGACAGACCAGGTAGCAGCTCATGCCAAGGTTACTGGGTCTCACTGAACACCGGTAAATGCATAGATGGAAACCAGTCTGGGTCACTTGTGTGCTAGTATTGTTAAAATAGATATAAGAGTTATAAGAATGTGTTTAGACTTCCTGGAATGCTTGTAGGATGCTGCATGAATTAATCTCACTTATAATATCTGTATCCCATGTTAAAAGGTAATGTTTAAGGGTTGTTCTGTAACTATAAAAATGTTTGTTAAGACTGTAAACTTCCCTTCCCAGTCAGGGGAGAAGCATTACTAAGTGTGAGATACTAGTTTACAAGAGGGGTTATCTCCTCCGCAACAAAGGAAGACACAGACACCAGACAAACCATTGTGGGACATCAGTGGACCAAAAAAAAAAAAAAAAAAAAACCACCAACCAACAACAACCACCTATTGATTGCTTCCCCCACATCCCTGAACAGGCATGCTGGAACAATTTGTGTAGGGAGAGTGCTGAGAGCCATTGAATCAAACTGTAAACCCTGTACATGATGGAAACCCCTTCAAGCCAGGGGGTGTGGCAGCACCCCCAGCACTCCTAGTTCCAGCATCTATGCCCCTGAAGAGGTGCATACACAACAAGCTCTCATCCCATCACAGCTTCAATGGTAGGGAAGGGAATAAAAATCCCTATTAAGGAGAAATTGTTATCCCTATACAGTTTGAGTGAAGTTTTCTAAGCATAGGCAAGGGGTCCCCAGCTGTTTAGCTTGAGTTGGCACAAAAGGACTTATAAAGCTTGCATATTGTAGCAGCTACTATAATCTTTTGGAACCTAAGATTGTAATGTGTGTGTGTGTGTGTGTGTGTGTTTACCTGCATTAACCTTGTAAATAACTCATTTCTTTTTCCTAGTTAAACCTTCAGTTAGTTTATTATAGGATTGGCTACAACTGTTGTCTTTGGTGAGAGATCTAGGGTGCATTTGACTCAGGGTAAGTCTCTGGTCCTTTAGTACTGAGAGGAATCTGAATATTGGTGATTTTTGGTGTGAGGGACCATCTATCACAAAGACAAGCTTGCCAGGTTGCAAGATAGACCAGAGTGCCCAAGGGGACCATTTGTGACTCCATGTTGAGATTGTTGCAATGCCTGAAGAGTTCACACTTGGTACTTTCTTCGGTACTTTCTTGAAATCTAAATATAGAACACAACCAATTTGGTGTTTGTGCCCTGCTTCCTGGAAGTCTGCCATGAGGTTGGCACTCACAGCTGTGAGCCATTCTAGATAGCACAGTGTGCTCAGTTTGAAACTAACAACTGACAGGGCATCTTGCAGTAGCAGAAGTTTGACCAGTCTCAAGATGTTGCCCCATGTAGATCACAAAAGTAATTTATCACTATGTATTTTTGAGAACTCTAACAATGAATTATGAGACCAGGAATCATTTATCTTATATATACACAATATGGATAAGTTCTGAGGTCAGAATGTATACTGTCCTGCAACCAGCAGAGGATACAGAACATACTTGATCACGCTGCATGCAGGTCTATCCTGCTGCTCCTATTGCTCCCACGTCTGCCTCCATCCAAACAGTGGACCAACTTCCTCCTCCCCATCTCCCATGATTCATTCACTTCCCCTCTTTGCCCCCTGTCTTGTAGTGGTTAGGAGCAAATTTGACACCATTTACTACCAGTGCAATACCATTGTGCTCTTGAGGCTGGTGAGCTGCTAGCCCTGCTGAGCTGACAGACTGTCTAATGGGATGATGGCTTGGACAGTCATTCCTACCATAAGCCCAAATCTTACCATATATGATGTGGATTACTGTACCCCTGTTACAAGCCTTGTAATTGTTTCTCCATTGTTAAGAGGATACAAACTAAGACACTCATGATTTCAAGAGTCACTAGAACACCTTGATAGAATCAGAATCTTATAATTCATGGTTAGTTATATTTTATCTTTCTATTCGAATGCAGTATATACATGCATGCCGATTTGTATATAGACTATTGCTATTATTCGATTCCCAAATGGCCACGAGGAGATTTTTGTTCAAAATAAGGGTCTCAGGTCTTACATAAGCACAATGATTCCTCATTTTATGTATGGAGAGACTCTCTCAGCTGATACCACTGTGAAAGAGAGCTCTTAGAATCTATCATCTGATTGTACTATTATGCTGAATTCCTATTTGAGAGCATTTCTACTTTGCCTGAAAGAAGACTGAGAAATAATGCCAATAGAAACTTGGGTACATTTAAATATTTCCTTACACTGCAGGTAATGTAGAATACCATATAATTTGTAATGATAACTATGATAATGAATGCATAAGTAGCCAGCTATTACCAGTAGTAATTGGTGCACTTTTCATCTCCTGTCAAGCAGAGTGGTGTGGATTAGGACCAAAAGGCAGCTATCAGCTCTCTCATTTCCTGACTCAGACAAAAGGCAAAAAGGTGCCTGTCTAAGCTGATAGGTACCTGATCAAAGGGACAAAAGCTATCAGAAGCCATCCAGACTTAGCAACCTGATTGCTCTTCAGTGGCCTACTGCCTTTGATGTAGGTATAATCTAACTACAGATTCTATTTATATAGGAAAAATACAGGGATTGTAATTGAGAAAGGATGTAGTTACCATTTCAGTATTGGCATCCTAATCAGATTGAGGGAGGCAGTGAACACATTCTGGTAAAATTATTTAAAAATCATCTCTATAAACATCCTGCAACAAACTTCTGTGGGTTATTTTTTTTCCTTCCCCAGAGGTAACAGGAATTTAGGCATGGTTCACTGTTAAGTGACCGCTCCAAACAAAACAGAAAAAAGAAAAAATCTAATTTACCCTTTAAGCAGCGGGGGATGAATTGCATAGCTGGAAAGCAAGTGTATTTGGAAAATTTCACATGCTCTATAGTTTGACAATTCAAATAAATCTTAACTCAGGGGACTTGTAAGTTTCACATTTTTAAAACCAGTTTTAAGATATCAAGAAATGGATATTTGACATGCATTTTAATCATTTTATTAAAAGTTTCCCCGGGGAATTATTTTGATAGCAATGTCAACACAGAATGCATGCAGTGCTGTGACATGAGGCTACAGAGATACTTTAACTTCACCAAATAGTCAAGATAAAGTACTGTTTAGGGGGGTTAGGTACTGTAAATGTCAGCTGAACTAAAAATGCCGTAAAACCACCCAGCAAAACTATTGTTATGATTATTACTATTACTACTACAAGGATACTTTCAGTAAAAAACATATATAGTTTCTCCATTCCACTGAAGCATATAATAGACACCTAATATGATAGCCAAGACGATCAGTAATAAATAGGGTCTATGTTTTTCTGGGAAATAGTTCAGTACTATTCCACCCTGAAGCCTATTTCCCTGTGTACCTTGTACTTTTTCCAAACCCACATCAAATCACCTTTGTCTGCTATACAGTACCTTTGAGGTGATTTAAATATTTATTTAAAGGAAAAATAAAATCAAACTCAAATCAAAGTGCAATTAAAGAGTTGCAATGGCTAAATGAATACAATCATACCCTCGTAGACTGTCGTTCTAAGCATCATCACCATTAGGTTGCCTTTAAAACTGTGTTATAATCAGATTACAAGAATTACACCTTAACTTCCCCAAAAAGAAAGAAAAAAAAATCAATCAATCAACAGCTGACATGCCAACCTGGCTACACAAAAATTGTGGCCCTGCTACTTTCAGGACCACTAAGGAGCATCATGGAACTCAAGTGGGTGAGTAGGGGTTCTCCAAGATATCCTGTTTGCACAATGCAATTGCAAGAAGAATGCCTTTACAATTGCCTCAAAGCATGCTCTGTGGTGCTCCTGATAACTACTGGTGGAAGGTGCAGCATGAGCTCCCCATAGCAACGTACACAAGCCCCTGGCTACATGCTCAACCCAGTAAAGCCCAATCCTTAGGGATGTGGTATGCCATTAAGAGTATGTCTACTCTGCAATGAAACACCCACAGCTGGCCCATGTCAGCTGACTCAGACTTGTGGTGCTTAGGCTGCAGGGCTATAAAATTGCTGAGTAGCTGTTTGGAACTTGGGCTCTGGATCTTTACCCCCCCTCAGAGTTTACCCATTCCAACATGGAAACAGCATCTAGGTCCCAGTTTCCCCTCACAGATGGCCTTCCCACACTGGTAGCATGATTTGGCCTTCTGGCCAAGTCTATAAGAACTGTCACCTTCCAAGACAGCACGAAAGGTGTCCAAAGCAAAAGCAGTAATCTTCTAGCTCTCTCCAGGCAGAGTAGTTTTTTCTCTCAGGGTCGCCTTGGTTTTTCCTCTCAGTACAGGAGAGTTAGTCAGCTTCTTCTCACCCTGACCAGAAGACCCAGCTTGGGGCCCCTAAACAAGGACTGGTGGTCCAGTGTTGGTACCATCTCACACCAGTACTTTCTCGTGCTTCACATCTTCCCAAAATCCTTCACGGGATTTTCTCCTCAAGGCTGGGTATTGCCCCAGCTCTTTTTGTGGAGAGCCCCACACCAGGGCTGATCTCTCCTGGAGCCTGAGGAATGTTCCCAGGCATATCCTACTGCCCTGTGTTTCAATATGATCTGAGCTCCAGGCAGCTCTTTTCAATAGTCCTGCCATCACATCACTCTGTTCTATATGGGTTCTTATATTGTGCTCATCACTGTAGTATCAGAGTATTAGAAGTTAATCATGTTGCTGGTCACATGTTGTTTGTGTTCTCATCCTCTCCCCAGGGGGACAAACATGTGCAATGGAGTGTTTTATTTTGATAGGGTTTCAGGGATGTGCGTGTTGGTCTGTTTTACTAAAAATGTTACTAAGTATGTGTTAGAAAAGTGGCAAGGTCAAATAAATGAACCTTGCACTTGGAGCAGAAGGTGGTGAAGTTGTGATAGTCCATAATTCCTGGATTTGCCCATTCCACAGGCTCAGACCACCACCAAGAAAAATTCTATCACCTGCACAGGCAAACTTTACTCTTACTGTAGAGCGTTCCTTGGGGAGCAGGACTGTACTGCTTAGGCCTGCTGTTAGAGGGACAGAACCACCAGTGACAGCTATAATTCAGCGCTCAAGAAACACTAGTTTCAGGTTCCTCAGTAATGGAACCTTCTCCCTTCCCCATCACATCCCATGCAGGGTAGCTAGAATTTTAATTGCCAAGAATGTCAGTAGAATAATGCATTGGGCCATTTAGGCACTGCCCTAAGCAAGAGGAAAAAAACCCCACACACCATTCAGGATTGTGTAGCTTGCTGCTCTAGTGTACTCTACCATACAGGCTGGAGTGGGCTTTCCCTGCCCCCTTTGGGAGAACGTGCACCCCAAGTGCGCACATACGGAGCAATCCCTTTGTTCCAGAAGTGGTAGGATTGTCACTGTAGTTAGCCCTTGCACAGAGCATTCTTTTGGGGGTGGGGTGGGGGCTCATTGTGTATCCATGCAAGAGTCAAGAAGAATGTGTCCTGGACTTACAGGACTTTTACATTAATATTTTGCTATTTGAGCTCCCTCAAAGAAGGTATGAATCAAAAATTCTGTTAGCACGCAGCCAAGATAAAGATGTGAACTTACCTCAGTGTAAGGTGTATTATTTTCCAAACGCAAGTGTCACTGTGAATTGTCTGATTGTTTTTAACAAGAGTAAATGAAAGAAAAACAAAAAGCAAAGGAATATGTAAATATATAATTGATGTTGAGGGTCTGACGTAAACTGACAGAAGTAGTGACATTTGGAATAAATATTGATTTTTTAAAATAATTTCTTATTTAAAAGTCCTTATATGGGTCTCTGGTTATTTGTACAGATGTTGAAAAATATACAAAAACCCTATTAGATCACTATACATAACTTATACATGCATCTGAAAGCCCCAATTCTGCCACCACCTCCTTTCCTTTTAGGGAGTCTTTAACTTCCTCTGTAAAGCCAAGAAGTTTTAAGCACATAAATAAGATCATCCAGTGGTAAGATTCGTGTTTAGACTGTACCTATGTTATTTGGAGCCATCTGTGCTAATGGCCTGATCCAACTCCCATTAAGCTAATGGCAGTCTTTCCACTGACTTTAATGGGAATTGGATTGGTCTGCATTGCTTTGCTTTCATCATTTGAAGTCAAGCTGTCAAAGACACCATCAGTTTTAAAATCTAGGCATTTTAAAAATATGTTAGAAGTACAGTAGGTATATCTACTGCCCGAGTCCCCTGCCAAGTTGTGTATTTTTTCAGTTGTGCCTTCTTATGTTAAGATGTTCCCTTCCCCTATTGCTGAATGAATGATCTGCACAAAGAAAAGAGAAAAGTGATTATATGGGTATGTATAATCCATTTAATTACTTAGACTACTCTCAGATTCACAAAGTGATTCAACTGGAAAAAATATTCTTCCAAAATCTCTATAACTAATCTCAGGTGGCACTTGTAACACTAGCAGATTAAAAAAAAAACAAAAACAAAAAACAAAGTGATGTGAATTTTAATTTAACAATATAACTCTTAACTCTAATAGAGCAGTCATGGTTGTAGCCCTAAAGTAAAACCTACCTTAAAGGTATAATACACTTGGGAAAGGCCAGAATAATCTAAAAGCCTAATTCTGATCTCACTTAACATTAGTTTTATGCTGCGTAACTCAGTTTATTTTAGTTGAGTTATTCCTGATTCAAACAAAATTTGGAAAAAAAAAATCAACTCCTTAATATCTAGCTTTTTCAAGGACATACAAAGTATGTTTCATCTCCCCTCTACTAGATCTGCAGCATTAGTTCGGTAACACATCCCCAAAGCTGTGCCAACCTTGCTGATGATTCTGGTGCACAAACAAAGTAGATGTTTTGGCAAAAGGACTTAAAAACTGGAAACTGAAGTTGCTGGGCTCTGTCCAGCTGAAAACATCTGTGGTCTTCCCAGCCATGCAAGGCTCTGAAGACTACAGATGCTGTCTGTGCAGTAGGCCAAAATATTCAGGAAGCAGGTTGCCCTGAATTGTAAGGTCAAATAGAAATGCCTCTGTGTGTGGTAGAGAAAGTTTGAGTAGCTGCTTATGTAACTTATTTTTATTACAGTACTGCTTAGGGAGCCCAACTGAGATGCGAGAGCCTTTGTACTAGCCACTGTACAGACTCGGAGTAATCTACGTTAGCTACTTATATGGTCTCCTTTTACCATAATATCTGAGCAGTTCACAATCATTAGTGTATTTTTTCCCCTCGGGTCACCTCTGTGAAATAAGACAATCATCTTTTTTTTTAAAAAAAAAATACAGTTGGGATATAAGGCACAGAGATGCTGTGACTTGCCCAAGGTTATGCAGGAAGCATGTGGCAGAGCAGGTAATTGAACTCCCAGATAGAGATGGGCAGGAAATGGTTTTCCCATCCCATGTAAGTTTAAGATAAAAAAATATTTTCCTGTTCCACACTGGGACAAAACTTAGACCTTTCAAAAATAACAGCAAGATCCCCACCCCAGGGCACTCATCCAAGATGGGGATGCTAATGCAAACCCAGGACTTGAACTTGATGTCTCCAACATCCCAGGCAAGTGCTGTAACCCATGGGGACAGACACAGCCTCTCACATCACTATTTTGTTGAAATCAACCCTTTCCTGTGAAAAGGATCCGTTTTAATGAATCTGCATTTTCCAACAACAAAAAGATAGTTTAAGCAAAAAGTTCCCAAACAGCTCTGCTCCCAAGTTCTAGTCTAGCAGCTTAACACTGGACCATCCTTCCTCTCGAAGCTCAAAAATCGACAGGAAGGAAGAGGTAACAGAAGCAAAGATAGATGAAGCAGCTGGACTAAGGTGATACACCAGATCTGTGGTAAAACCAGATATAGCTCATGGATCTCTTGCCTCCCAATTCTGTGCCCTATCTACTACAGTAAAAGTCTCATGCATCACTCTGCATTCTCAGTTGACTAGTCTCTCTCTTCCCCATATTCCCCAACCAAGGGGGCACTGTCTGTAGGAGTTACTGGAGCCATAGTACTTCCTTCAGGATTATGTTGGAATCTTGCTATATGGATGCAGCTGGGGGGGGTTAGGATGGTTCTGCTATTTGGGAGCTGGAGGCATTGTCAGTGGGAGTCCTTTGAATCTGGGATTTGCTGGTCTAAAAGAGCTGAATTTGTTGACCTTGTGTGTGCAGAAGTGCAAAGCTGACCTCTACCCTGCAGTTTGTGGGAAGAAGCAGATTGATTTGGTGCCTTTGATAAGGTGACAAATGTGTAAGTGTTAAATTATGTACGTGGTCCCCATGGATAAGCAATAAATACCTATATTTGATTTATAATGAAGGAGGCCACATTCTGATACCCGTACTCGCACTGAGAAGTACGGCTGCACTAGCTGTATTCAGTGGGCTGGAATGTCACAGTCCTTACTCAGCCCCAACTCCCTGATTCATCTGCATGGCTCTACTTAGGCTGAGATTCCAGCCATGCTGAGGAGAGCAGGGATTAATACTCATCTGTTACATTCCACTGCAAGCAAGTTAGTGGATCCAGCAAGTTAGTTACCTCTAGCTCCCTCCAACTTGCTGGCTAGGAGCCTGGTGGAAGGAGCAAACTGCTTCAAAAAAGTGGTAACTTTTTCTGCAGAGCAAGTGGGGAACAAGTTGCAGGAGGATTGGTGACTCAGTCACAATTCATTCTTTGGTCTGCTACTGGGGCAGTGCAGCTATGTGCTCATCAGGAGAGACTAACAAGGTTATAATCTAGTCCAATGCAAGCAAGGATCTCAGAATCTGGCCCTCAATAAATAGCACACTTGCACAGTACAAGGAGCTATTTTGCTCACTATACGTCACACAATCCTTCTGAGAGCTCAAGGGCATTGCTATTCCCTCCCAACCCCCGGTAAGATTTAGCTTGAATACCTGACCCCAAAATGCAGAGATTGCAGAGCTGTTTTGGGAGTGCAATCTAACAGGTTCTTGTCTACTGTCTTCAACAAAATGTGTTTTTTTTTTTAGAAACACATTTTTAATTAGCAAAATTTTCTGGAAAGAGAATTAGAGTTGGGCATGTAAATCCTAACTTAAATAGAAATTAGACTGTCCTGCAAGGATAATTTGGGCCAGTTGAGCCAACTAAAGGAAGCAGAAACAGCCACTAGTCCTTTAATTACTTATCTATATCTTTACACAACTCATGGGGCCCAGGGAAACCAGTGAGAATTTGAATAGCTCAGATTTGATCTGGGAAATTAAGTTTAATTAATGATGTGAATGCTGACATTTTTTAAAGCTTAGTCAAAAAACAAAACAAAACCCCAAACCACCAATTGTCTTGCGTACCTTCAAACTACAGATCCCCTTCCCCACCCTGTAATTTCAAAGTAGTCACACCAACTTAAGGATATGCTTAACTGTTCATTTGATACTTATCACTTTATTATCTGAGTTGCTATATTAACTTTAAGTGTTTTTCATTTAGAAAAAGCAAAAAAGTGTCCTCTATTTAATTTAAAATAATATTTACTACATGCTGGAAATGTAGTTACTTTGTGACAGTGGTTTTAAATTGCTCTTATAATGGATTCCTATATTTGAAATACTCTTGGTGCTACAAATTTCACATCAGAGATCTAGATCAAGGAGTCCTGAGACATCCTTATGACTACACTACTGTGCCCGTAGTACTTTCTTCATCTTCCTTTGGAGAAAGGCTGAACAATACAATCAGAATCTTTTCACTTATAGGTACCACATGCTTCACCAATGTATAATGATCTTGCATTTATAGCACTGATCATCCTGTAGCATCCCAATGCTCCTCTCAGACCGATCTAAAAAAAGAAATGGACCCACCTTCTGCAACTGATACATGTACAGAACTGCCATTAAAGGGAACCTAAGTTCTGCACTAGGCCCCAATTAACAACGCAACTCTAACAGCTTCAGTGAATCAGGGAAGAAAAGGACTTGCAGGGTAGGCTCGATACGTAAGGCATACACAAAAGGGGAGTGCTATTATCTCACATTAATAACTGAAGTTTTCACAATGGTTGAACATTTTGGAATCCCTCCCTCCCACACAAACCACTGTGTTCCCCAGGGACTGTAATTTTGAGACACTCCCTACTCTTGATGGCTGGGGTTAGGATATATGGATAGACATTTTAGTTTGAATCCTGGTTCATACAGACCCTGGAGTCTCTCTGCTCTTCATTACTTATTTGTACTATCAGAAGTAATAAAGAATCTATTCTTTTGAAGGCACTGGATTGAGTTTGAAGTGTTACACATGCACCATTTTAAATCTGTCTTACTGCAAACTCCCCATTGATTTGATTAGAAAGGGTCACATTCTATTGTCAAAGAGATAACTTGGCAGTGATTTAATACTGACATGATGTCCTGCCACCAGGGATTGCAGGGGTGAATGAAGACATCCTGAAATGGCTCAGGTCCTTCCAAAATTCTAACTCCAAGTTAGGTCTTAAAGAACTAACTTGGAGGATTGTTGTAGGAAACAGTTCCTCAACATCCAGAGCCCTCACCTATTGAGTCCCACAAGATTCATTCTTTTCCTCCGTATTATCCAAAAAAAAAAAAAAAAAAAAATCTATAGGAAGCTAAAGATATAAAACATAGATAAAGTGTTGAAATGCAGCAGCAGCAAAGTTGCAGAACAAGCAGAATCTTATGTGTACCTAGGAAGCTTGATCTGTGCTGACGGTTCCATCAAGGATGAGATTAAAAGGAGATACATCTTACCCACAAGTGCTGCGCAGAATTTGATCAGATTATGGACTGAACCATTTTCACTTTCATACCAAAGTGAAAAAGCGATCAAACTAACTAACTAACAGTATTAGTCTCTAGTATGGAAGCAGCCACATTAAATGAGACAGACATAAGAAGCTGAAGGTAGTAAAGATGAGCAGTCTGTGAAAAACAGCAGGTGTAAAGTGGAATGATTTTAAAACAAATGAAGTTAGAAGAGTAGGATGTGAAGTCAGGGTATGGAATTGTCTACAGTTGAAGAGATTACGATAAGGGGCCACTGCAGAAGGCAAACATATGATAGGATGCTAGAGAAAATAATGCAAACACAACCAAGGTCAGTCCGACCTAGAGACCAACCAGCAACAAGATAGCAAGACATGGTACACAGACAGGACTAGGGTAAGCTTAATGGAGGAACAAGGCATGGACAGGAATTAATGGTCACGTTGTACTATTCTGTGTCTGCAAAGATGCTCTGGGAAGAATAGGGACCTGTTGAATAACATGCACTGAAGTGCCACAATAATTCTGAGAGCACCTTTCATTTCTTCTGCAAACAAACAAACGGTACCAGCACCCAAATTTCTCAAGACCTTCCCAGACTTATGTCAGTTTTCAGCCATGGGGTGTCTTTTGGAATTCCTCAATGCTGTTGGATGCTCAAGTAGTCATGGAATCAAGTAACCTAAAAACAAATCATGAATTTGTCTCTTCAAGGCTTGGTTGTTTCAGCTCATGTATAGGAACAAAACTAAACACCCCCGAGAAGACTTCAGCTGGTACAAAAACACAGCCACCCATATACTTAGCAACACACTGGGTTATGAACCTCTCTCTCCAGTGTTCTGTCTCCCCTTTGATATAGAGTCTAATTCAAGATCTCCGTCATGATATTCAAAGCCCTCCATAGGATATATTCTGGCGCTAGGCACCTAGACAGATAGCACAACACTAAAATGCAATCGTATCTGGGATGAAATGTAGCAGCAGTTTTAAACAGCTACTGCAACATTACAGGACAGCTGAAAGATACTACGTGTTCATAGTAGAGACTATCTAGGCTCATCTGTACAACACAAGCCACAGAACCTCACCCAGCAAATCCTATATCAAACCAGAAAATGCAAGTGGGTATTTAGGAAGGGAGGCACAATTAAATGGAATTTGGCCAGGATATTGTGGATGAATGCCCTGCTCTTTCAAAAAGTATCATGGAATCATTAATGATCACAAGTGGTAAGAACCTGAATGTCACATCTCATCAAGAAGGTGGAATACAAAGGTCACCGGAATCTCTCAACTAAATTAGAGACTTGTATTACATAACTCTGTTTATATTTCAAAATTACTTTTAGTTGATATTACTCATTGCTGCAATTTCTTTAATGCATTTTATAACAAATTATGAAGGGTGTCTAAAATTTTATTCTATTACTTCAATTGATGTTTAAAGTGTCTTTATAATTCTGTTTGGCAAAACTGACTGCCCCTACCAGCTCTTTTAAGATCAGAGTGAATAAAAATGCCTTCCTGGTTCTGTATTTCAGAAGCCTGTGCAAATCTGTTTGCTTTTTAAGCCTTCTGTACTGTGGATATGGGATGAAGTTTGTCTCTAGTATCTACTGTGGATTTTTAAAAATCCAATTTCAAACTTGCTTTACGTTATTTTTTGTTTAAGGCTAACAATTTATTTAGCTTTTTAAAATCAGCAGGATTATTTAAAAGTCAGGCAATGTATTGGGGAACATGCCCATTGTGACTCCTTAAAGTGATTCAAGGTAGCTATGACATGGATTGCTTATCCTTCCAGCACCGGGATCTAGTTGTTCTCAGTTTCCCTTTTACCTTCAGTAGTGGAGCAATTTGTCTTTTGGACAAATCAAAATGTTCACTCCTTCTGAGGCAACCAAGAGTCCAAACGGATCTAAACACAGGTCCTTTTCTCTCACTTGACCACATCCCTCTTCCCAGTATCTGTATAGTCCAAAGGGGGCAGCCTCCCACTGTCTCTGGAGGTTCCAGCCTGGAGCTGAAACCTATAGTAAGCACACACACCAGTAGCCCATGAGGCTAGCCTGCTATATTGCATAATGTGTTTTCTTTATTGGTTTGATTGATTACATTGTTGTTATTTTCTTGGGGGGTTGTTTATATTGAATTCTAGTAAGTATTACTCTTAATATTTGGCGGTAACACAAGGAACCTACAGTCCTGTATGATTAGCTAGAGCAAGTTACAAAATGCTATCTTTTTGCATAGATAAATGGCCTACCGGTTACCCCTTTTGACTTTGGGGAACTGAATGGAGAACTGAACAGAGAACTGAATGTGTTTACCATAAGTCTGGAACAGACCAGTAACCACAAGGTACACTGCAGAACATGGAAGTCATGATTTAGGCCAAAGGTAATGGTTTGGGGGAAATGAGATAATCAATATTAATATGTATGAATTTATGACATAATATGTTAGCCTATAGAGTAAATGTACCCAAAGATTTATCTGGGTGAGGAAATAAGATTTGGGCATGGTAGGTTGGGCCCTGATCAGGGCAGTGCTAGGACCCTATAAGCGGGCAAACAACCATGCTGGGTCCTTGTCACTCTTTTTATCTTCTGTTAAGCTATCAGCTCAGCTTTGGCAAAATAACTTAGCTACTCAACACTCGTATCTGATCTACCAACTTGGAGAGCCTGGACCATCGAATTCATCAGGCATGCCAGAGGCGAAGCTGGTCCTTGTCTCCCTCTACCAGGTCTCCAAGGAAGGGTGTGAGTATGCTAGTTTCAATAGTCTTAGAATAGAGATGTTACAACCATGAACCATAGAATTGTGTTACTTCTTTGTGACTGTGTTTTATATCTTTGATTATTCTTTCATTTGTTTTTAATAAAGATCTTGAAATTTTGGCATTGTCCTCAGTATAAGTGTCCTTGCCACACACACCGAGGGTCCACTCATGACATTGAACTCCAAGTTCTCTAATCCTGTAGGCTGAATTGGACAAGAACCTAAATATCTTCTGGTCAGATCACTGGTGAGCCATAACAAACTAGCCCCAAAAAGAACAGGAATACTTGTGGCACCTTAGAGACTAACAAATTTATTTGAGCCAAGCTTTCATGGGTTACAGCCCACTTCATCGGATGCAAAGAACATTCTATGCATCCGATGAAGTGGGCTGTAACCCACGAAAGCTTGGCTCAAATAAATTTGTTAGTCTCTAAGGTGCCACAAGTATTCCTGGGTTTTTTTGCAGATACAGACTAACACAGCTGCTACTC
Source organism: Natator depressus (assembly GCF_965152275.1). Classification (NCBI taxonomy): domain Eukaryota; kingdom Metazoa; phylum Chordata; order Testudines; family Cheloniidae; genus Natator; species Natator depressus. Next base: position 36,737,516 of record NC_134236.1, read on the forward strand.
TGAAAACTAGCCCCATAAATTCAGGTCCAACACACCAGGCTTCAGGCTATACCCCTTCTGTTATTCCAGCAGGCCAAACAGTCCTCCTGTTTTCACCATCATACAGGGTTCACAAGGTCTTTTTTTTTTTTTTTTACTCCACTGAACCACTTACCCCTTCCTAAGGTTCCTTCCTCTTCACAAGTCTTTTCCTAGCTGTTCAGCTAGGATGGCCACTCCACGGCTTGCCTTTTTCCTGCTCACTCTTTCTTCTGTGAAAAGACCCACAATACATGTGGTTTCCCTGGATCTCTGCCCATTATGACAGAGCAGTTCCTTATATTTCTTGGGACTACTTCTCAGCATACCTTGCTGCAGCCTACAGCTACAAATCCCAGAATTTCCTTGTCCAGTACTGAGTTGGGTCCAGGACAATGCTTGGCCAATAACCTTATTTAAATGGCCAGAACCCTAGTACCTAATCCACAGCTCTTCCACACACACCCTCATTGATTTCAAAGGATAAATAATGACGAAAGAACTGAAAGATCAGATACAGATCCACTGTCAGACAAATAGTATAAAAATGCCATTGAAGTCACCTTAAAGTAGATGCTATGAAGACAGCATGACACAAAAGAACATTTCAAATATATAGTGATAAGAATTTGAGCTGGTCCAATATAATGCAAAGAATACCAATATTGATCATATTTGACAAATCACTTTTGTTATTTGTCCACCTGATCAAATAATCTTTCAAATAATATTTGATGAACAATGAACAATTGTTTCTGTATTCAATCAGCTTTCACAATAATGAATTTTAACTTGGAAATGCCACTGCTCAATAGGTGCTCAATGGAAAAAAATAAATGAAAACATAATTAATAGCACAATGACGCAAGACAACATACCTAAATAATCCTAGAGATTGAACAAAACATGGATGACTCTGCATATTCAGCATCATAAGTGTTTTATTAATAAGTTAGAATGTGTGTTTTCTGTGTAAAAAGTGATCAGTGAATCTCCATAATAAGGGGTCAGTTCACGCCCTCCTACACTATTTCAGATGGGAACAGGCAGTTCTGTGAAGAGCCCCTCCCCAATAGTGAGGATGGCATTCACCCCGATCATGGCAGGAGATGCAGGTCCAGTTCCAATGCCCAAGTCCCCTAGATACCAGCAAGCCAGAACTTTCCACATGCAGGTTGGGTGCTTGATGCCAGCTCTGGAAACCTGGCACTCTCCCTCTGCTCTGTGGCAGTGCCGCTCCATTGGAGCCACTGTACCATGTGCCAAGGAGTGGTTATACTGGAAGGAAGGGATAAAATGGGGCCCTCCACCCACACCACCTCCGAGTTCCCAGAATTTTTCAGGGGATTACACTATCCCAGGGAAACCAGGACCCAGGTTATGCCTCCCCTCCCATGTGGCCAAGGGGAACAACTGCAGAAAAACTACTCAGACTACAGCTAGTAGGAGCTGCTACAGAGATATCCAAAGCAGGGACCTTTGGAAATTCAGTGTCCTTCACAGTTTTGACTGGACATTCTCTGCCCTGTGCTGAGTAGCAGTTTGCTCCAACCCTCTCCCTTCCCCTGCATCAGTCTCCTCACTTCAGCTTCTACCCTCTTCTGCCCTTCCACTGACCCTTTCCTAAACAAACACATACACACAGACGTGGTCACTCACACAATTAAAACCATGGAAATGCTCTCACATTGTTCACTATGCTTGTGTGATCTACCACTTCTCCCACCTTGTGTCTGTCTTGTCTATTTAGATTGTAAGCACTTTAGAGCAGGGACAGTACTATTCTGTGCTTATATAGGGTCTAGCACAATAGGGCCCCTTTTTTGGCTGGCCGTTAGGCTCTACCCTATTAATGATAAATAAATAAAAAAATAATAATAATGCCTCAGCTGGCCATGGATATCTTGGGTCCTGCAGAAAAGAGGCCCACATTTTCAGGTTGTACCTATGTATTCTGTGGAGTCTCGGGATCAGTAGGGGAGAAAATAAGTCACATCATCCCTATTCTTCCTAATGCTGGCTTCAGTGCTGTGCTCCCCAGCTCATCTCATCCCAGTCCCCACTTCCACCTTCTGCAAAGGTCCCAGTCCAGCAGAGTACTTTGTACATAGCCCTAAGAAGGGGGTACACTGCCACAAAAGCAGCTGATTGTCCCTTCCTGGTAGGAGAGGTGAGATAGTTTAGAGAGGGTCCACTCTGTATCCTGATTTCAGGGGCACGAACTGGCTTAGGGTTATTAGGTTTTAGTGAAGTATTTCGGCTGCACAAAACCAAAAGGCTTCTGCTTTTAAAATTTTCCATGGCACTGGCCATTTCCTTCATCCTGACTCCTGTAAACATGTTCTTTCCAGAAGTGTCAGCCAAATGATGTCCACTCTCCTTTTGAACACGAGTCCCAGCTGGCTCACCGAATCAGTTTTCTAACAGAAGGCATTTCCCTACGGTTTCTGAAGATTTAGTCATACATTAGCTCTTTCACCTCAGTGTATTGTAGGAAAAGCAAGAAATATGGTAGATCACACACACACACACACAAAAAAGATCCAGCTATAAACTCACACCCAGCACTACCATAAAACTTGTCTTTAATGCTCCTTTAAAAAGCTAATGAGGCTATAAATAGAAATCTTGATTTGCACAATAGACTACCCTGGTTATTACAGTAAAACAGTCAAGGATATAATGACATTATAACAGTAGCTAATACACTAACATTTTTCTACCTATTAATATGGCTATTACATGAATATTTCTATTACAATTACCAAAATGGAATTACACCAAAGATAAATTTGGCTCATTATGTCCCTAGGTGGACAATAGCTTTAAAAAAGCTTTTAGGATTGTTTACCTTAGAAAGGAGATGACTAGGAAGGGGAACAATAAATGTACACAAAATAATAAATGGTATACAGAAGGAGATCAGGAGCTTCTCTTCTCCTTGTCACATAAAAAACAACCAACAAGGGGAAATTCTGTGAAACCAGAAAGATAAGAAAGTCAAACTGATAACAAGAAAAAAAAATGTTTTCACACAACATGTAATTTACCTGTGGAACTCATTGCCACAGGAAGTCATTGAGGCCAACGACTTGTACACTTATATGGCTAGCAAGAATATCCAGAGTTATAATTATTAATTACAATACAATTTTTGGAAGGGAAGGGATATAAAACCTTGTGCTTCGGGGCTTAAGCCCTAACTCTTAGAGGTAAGGATGAAACCTATACGAGGAACAAATTTTTCCATATCTTCCTACTGCAGGGTTCTTACACGATCTTCTGAAACATCTGGTTCTGGCCAGTGTTGGAGACAGTTTGCCACTGTCGGAAGACAGGATACGGAGCTGGATGGACATGGATCTGACCCAGTATGGCCATTCGTATGTTCTTGTTCTACTGGATCGATCACTGATCTGATCCAGTATAGCAATGCCTATGCTCATTAACCTAGGCATAGTGGGCTGGAATTCTTCAATATATTGAATGGGCAAAATCAAGAAGAATTTCATTATGTGTTAATATTAACCAAGTGTTGAGGAATAGAGTAGTATCCTCTTAAATATTTTGTGAGCCCTCTACTGATACCCCCTGTGTTTTAGGAAGCACCAGAAACTAGTCAGCACAGCAGTGTTTTTTGTAGCTTAGTCTTGCATGTTTGTGAATATTTAGCAAACAGTTATCTTTGCTTTGTTCCATCTTCTCCATAGCATTGTCCCAGCAAAAGGAGCTATTCAAATGCACAGCCAATGATGTGGCAAACAGGCGACATGACAGGCAGCACTTCACTTGATAAAACACAAACTACAGTAAGAAAAGCTGCTAGACATTAGAGTAAGGCAAGAAGAAAACAAATTGAGAACAAAGCTAGTCCTTCGCCAAGGATTTTTATTCAGCGGGAACGCTGCACTCTTCAAATGAAGATGAAGGCTTTTAAATTAGCCTTTTCCCTTCCAAACCACCCACAAGGGATAGAAGAAGCAAAGCACAAACTATGCACATGAAAGGGGGAATTTAAGATTGTTTGTTTGTTGAGCACCATCCTAAGAGTGTGTTAGAAGAGAACAAAATTATTAATTGCAAATCCACAAATTTAGCTTCTTTCCCTGGTTACAAGTTGTCAATAAACAGCCTACAAATACCTTACACTAGATTAATGTAACTTTTAGAATTGGGTGTCAGGTGTGAACTTGCATTTTTGAATTCAGAGTTTGGTTTCAGTTAATATTCACTTAAAATACATATGATACAGCTGTATAAAATGGACAATGTATAATTTACTTAGCACTGAATGTATTTGCTTAAGCATAATCCTCATCAAATGAGGATTATATCTATATGCTCCCCACCTGGGCATTAGTGCTGCAACTGGGAAGGAGTAACTTGATGGGTATACTGCAGAGCTCTGATGAAGCATCATATTCTCCTACATTCCCTCCCTGTTCTGATTATCACATGTTGCCTTGTGTTTATATTTGAAATATTCTTCACCTGCTCTGTTCAGGATCAAGCCTGGTGGGGCAGCTCCTCAGGAGGTTATAGAGCCATGCCCATTTACATCAGTTTTTGATCTCTCTTATCAAGATGTTAGAAACATGCAGGAAATTATCCATAGTATCAAAAAGATGGTCATGTCATTCAGACACTGCTCTAGGGCTGGATTCCATGCTTTTTTACAGACTTACTATGTATCGTTGGGCAGCAAGTCATTTAGGCCCAGATTCTCAAAGGTTTTAATAGGAATTAGTCACTTAACTTTAAGGATCTGGGCCTTAATCTCTGAGCTTCCATTCCCCATCTATAGTTTGAGGATAATTCTTCCATTCTCTCCCTGTTTTTATGTCTTGTCTATTTAACTGCAAGCTCTTTGTGACAGGGACAAGCTCTGAATAAGTGTTTGTACAGTGCCTTGTACCAGGAGATCCCATATTTGTTTGCGGACTGTAGGTATTAGTGTAAAATAAATAAGTTAAAAATGCAATAAAATAGTCCACATAAAGCAAAGGTTTTTTTCCTCTGATCTTGTGATTATATTTAGGGATAAATGTTAGCAGAACACCTGGATAAGCTAGGAGGTCAGACAGTGATCAAGTTTCATCAGGCAAACGCTCCCTTCTCCCTCAAAGAGAGAGACAAAGAACATGGGGGATTAGGAGCATAGAGAGGGAATGTTGTCACCACTGTAGGTTTTCTAATCTACCAGTCTTGGGAGGTTAAGTGGGGTTTAACTCAACACTGAGATGTCCAAGTGCCTGCTGTTTTTATATCATTCCTCCCCCCTCCCCCCGTGATAGGGTGGACTTGCTCCTACCTCTTTTCAAGCCCACAAACAGCTCAGGGACCATTGATGGTAAAACACCCTGTGTAGTTTATTTACAATGTTCATTTCCACTGCACTTATCCACTATACAGCCTTACAGCTACAGTCCTGTGGAGCCCTCAACTCCGGAGGCAAGAAGGCAGGCACAGAGAGAGCACAAACAAGCTCACTTTCTCTTTTGCTTCCCCTTCTCATGGCCTTCCTGTGCCATTTGAATCACCTGCCTGATTAGCCTCTTAGTTCTCCTCAGCCCATCCCCAGCCATCCATTAGGCACAGCTCTATCGGGTCTGCTCTACTGTAATTAGTTAGAGTTGCAATGACCAGAGTGCTGGCCCAGATGCTGCTGCCCAGCACTCTGTCACACCTTGTTCCCTCACTTCATAGAAACTCCCCCATTGGTAAGGGAGAAGTGAACAAAGGGCTATCAGGCACAAGTTTGTTGTAATCATCATTCTTCCTGCCATCATACTCCCCTCAATGCTTTAGGGATTCCAAGTGCAAGCTAGGACTAAATCAATCAGCATTTACTTGCAGCAGGTCTACTGATGAGTGAACTCCAACCCAATAAGACTTTGGGAGTAGTAATAATGACTCATGAGAGGAACATGTTTTCTGGGCAATGAAGAGACAAAGAATGAACAGTCCTGGACACTGATGGATTTCTAAAAAGGCACACATTTAAGGGGCTAGTCACCTTTGCTGTCTCCCACTCCGACATCCCCATAGGGAATGGTCAGGAAAAAAAATTGTACAAATTCAGACCTACATAGTTTCCAGTCACCTACAAGAGGATATAACGGTGTGCATGGGGATTTAAAAAAAAATTAATCCATAATAGGACAAAAGGTTAGAAGGAAGTACATTTCTTGTTTGGCAGCAAAGGCAGAAAGTTTTCATTTGCATTAAGCCAGGATTCCATGTTATATTTATACATGGGCATCCCAGGTATTACTAAGTAGCTCCTGGTGACTAACACCTGAAAAGAGAAAGTGAATTTTTAACAGGACATTACTTTAGTTTTCAGAGGAAAAATAATCTTATTTCTGTGTGCACAGGTGTGCTCAGACACACCAGAAAACTGAAACCCAATTTAAAAGGCAATACTGGAAACAATTTGAGCAGGGTTCTGAGGCTGCTATGGCTGAAATAACACAAGAAATGACTTTGCATTTTTCTGTTCAATCTATATGACTGAAGCTATCAGTATGGATTGAAGTGGAAAACACAAATTAAATTGTGTCATTGCAGCCAGAACATACTGAAATTATTTTCAACAATGCCATTTAAATAAAACAGCATGGGGGGGGGAAAGGAAATCAAACCTACTTCTTAAATTTAGTATAACAGCAACATAAAGACCCTTTGCCAAATTCATCTTGGGTGTAACTGCATCAATTTTAATGTAGTTACACAGCAGGAGTGAGTTTATCCCTTTGCACATGAGACTTCAGTGGTAACTTTAGATATTTTATATAGTAGATCTGATTTTCAGCCCAAGCATAAGGAACACCTCAGGTAATCCATTAAGCTTTCATATGCACACCTTTATATCTCTGTATATATGCTTTTACACCGGCTTAAAGAGAGTACTCTTCTGTCGGAAAGTGATTTGAAAACAGATAGCGGCATATAACCATACAGAATTATGTATTTAAGTGGAATCATTATTATATATATAATTTCATGCCAGATGAAGAAATGCAATCCCAGGAGATGAGAAACTAACTCTTCGAGTAGACTTTGTTTAAACAAGGGAAATATTTGGGGTGAAATTCTGTTGGGGGATTGCATCAATGCAGAATTTGGACCATGAGGAGTACAAATTTTATAATAAATTAGATAATCCAGTGTAAAAAGACTGCTAACGTACAGGCAAGGTTTAATTACAAGTGATTATTCCTAGACAGAAGGGCACATCTGTGCTTTAGTCATAGAAATAGTTCTACTGAAATCAATCACTACTCCCAGGAGTAAAGCAAAACAAGATTTGTCCCTTAAAAGTGAATCACTGCAATCCACCTAACAATCAAGAATTTTAAATGACGTGACATTCTATATGTATAACTTTATTCAGAAAAATTCTTGGACTTTTGGTTGATGTTGTTATTTCTGTTATTGTTCATTGTGTGGTAATACTAACAGTTTGTTGAAATGGGGATGGTTAAAACTGGTTATAAAAATGCAAAAAAAAAAATTATTCTTTCATGTCTTTACTTCACTAACTCTAGAGGTGACCTACTTCCACTAAGGAATCCGGTTTGTGTGTTAATCAGAAGTAATTCATCTGAATCCAGATGTAGTTTCCACTCCATTTCACAGAAAGATAATAAAATCCCAGGGCCCTGTCTTCAGATTTCAGTCTAACTTGACGTATGATATAGTGAGGCAAAATCTGCCCTATTACACCTGTGCAATCCCATTGACATCTTATTGTTGTCATTCTTCTCAGTCCTGTATTCTGTGTAGAAGCGGGCTGAATTCTCATCCAGTCAGGGGCTAGAGAGAGTCCTCGTGGGGAATAGGTACTCATGAGATAGCATCTCAGGATCAGATAATGGCCTTATGCTTCAGTGGCTGGGAAATGAGGTACTTAATGAGCCTTCTTTATATTGAACTTGTCTATTTTGTGTATTATTCAAGAGATGAAACTTCTGTGGCAGAGCAATCTGTGAGGTCAATGGGGTCACACAGGTCTAACTAGGGGGAGTTAATTTAGCCCAGTAGGTCTAATAAACTGATTCAACCACATTTAAACAACACAGAAAGGTAAATATTCAACGCACTATGGAGGAATCATGTGAGTAAATATTTAATGCAGGAAACACCCTTTTATTGCTTACAAAGGACACATTTCTGGTTATTTGATTTTGAAACATGATTCCCCATGTTAATAAGAATTGAAAATCCAAGTCCTGTGTACACTACCGGAAATATACCCCTCATTCTTTTGCTATGTGGTAGATAGGGGCTTGTGTTTGATGGCAAGTGATTTTCATGTCTTTTCAGTTCAGGTCAGTTCTATAATGTCAATATGTGGCTCTTTGTGCCATTTGTTCATTTTTTAATGATCTACTTTTTATCAAAACAAGCCTCCAGAGTGGTCCTGTTATCTATTGGTAAGAGCTGAGGACTTGTAGTATGGCTTCTGGATTATGCCCTCTGTGCCAACAACTGCAGTGCAAAACATTTATATGCTTATGGTTCTACTGTTGTCCAAAGGTAAAAGCTAACAAAGACAGGCAGTCAAGCTCAATTTTAACAAAGTACTTGTTGGTGTCAGCGTAGCCAATATGCTGAGTACCTAAGTCATTACTAAGGGCTGGTCTACATGGCACGTTACTGTGAAGCAAGCCAGGGTGTGAATATACAGCACACCTGCTTGCTGTAGCATCAAATGCTGCATGAATCCTGCTACAGCACAGTAAAGTCCCAACTTGCATCTTCACATATTACACTTCCACTGCACTGTAGCAAGGACCACACAGCGATTGATTCAGAGACATATTTATGGACTTGATCCTGCAAATACTTACACACTTTATGCACAGGAGTATTTCCACTGAGTTCAGCAGGATTGTTCACAGAAACAACCTTGGACTCTTATTTACCTTCAGGATTGGGGTCTGCATTTCTTTCTAAATTTTGGAATATTTTCCTTTTGAGATTTGCTCTACCTTTAAGTAGGGGGGGAGCTTTTCTGGACAAGTGCAGCCCTGGCTGGCGTGCCCTCCAGCAGCAGCCCCCAGCACAGCAGGTTTGTCTAGCCTCAGTTTCCCTTTTTGTTTGCCCATGAAAAGAGTTGGTCTTTTAGTGTTCAATACAAAGCCCACTTCTTGTTGTAATTTATTCATATACAGCACTGCAGGAGTTCCACAAACACCTTTAATATAACCATTCTCCAATTCCCATAGTAAACATATCACGGAACAGCAGTATTCCATTCCCATCTCCAGGGATATCACCTATGTGACAGTGAATAGCAGCACTTTGTTCCCAGTTTCTTTTGCCCCTTAGCCAGGGCCTGCTCTCCAGGCCTCCCTGCCTGAGAGTGACTAGTTTCATAACTCTTCCACCCAAATCAGGTCCCCCATGAGAGGGCTCCCTGCAAAGTTCCACTCCCCTGGCCTCCTTGCCCAGGATGAGGGGGTCCCTACCTCTGCCCAGTAAGCTTCCCTACATGACCAACCCCTTGTCCCTGGGGTCTTCTCATAGTTCTTTATATAGGTCTTTTCAGGAGGAAGAGCACACTGGCTAGTGTTTCACTCTTTCGGGAGTCCCTGCCTGTGAACCATATTCCTGCTCAGGGGCATCCACCTTCGCACAGCAATCATCTTGCTTTTCGGTTCAGCATCCCCTGGCCAAGCTCAGTCTTACCCTTTTGCCTAGGGGCACTGCCCAAGCCTTACACTCATGAGAGGTCACTCAATTTTCACCAAAAGTTCTGTTCCAGCTCTCATCCAAACTCAGCTCTCTCCCAAGCAACTCTTACCAGCTCTCCCCTTCTGCTTCCAGCCTCAGACAACTCTCACCCATGCTTTCTTTGTCTGACTCTCCAAGGTGCAGACAAGCCCTTTTAAGCCCAGCTGGGGGTCAGCTGACCAATCACAGGTGCACCAGTCTCTAGCATTTTAAAAGGCCACTGTCACAGGATGACCACAAGTTATAATCAACTGCTTAAAAACTGTGAGCCAAGTCCTCAGCTGGTGTAAACTAGCATCACCCCATTAGATGGAGCTATGTCACTTTACACTAGCTGCGGATCTGGCTCTTTGTAAATTCTGACATTGTGAGGTTACTAGTAGTTCAGATTTTGATCTTCCTCAGATGTACAATCTCACACAATATCAAACACACCAAACAGAATTCACTTTCCAGCCTTTTTAATAAAAAAAATCACTTTTCATATGTCAAAGCCTTGCTGACTTTCTGGGCATACTACATACTTACGCATTCTTTTCCTGAAGGACTGAGTTAATTCGGGAGGTTTTTTGATTGTAGTTTTTTTAGTTTTATTGTCCTTTCTGTCAATTGGGTATGTTTTCTTTTTTCACAGTGATTTAAAATTTGTAGGGCTGTTGATTAATCACAGTTAATTCATGTGATTAACTCAAAAAATTAATCATGATTAAAAAAATTAATCACAATTAATTGCAGTTTTAATCGCACTATTAAACAACAGAATACCAATTGAAATGTATTAAATATTTTGGATATTTTTCTACATTTTTATATATATTGTATTCTGTGTTGTAATTGAAATCAAAGTGTATATTATTTTAATTATTAATATTTGCAAAATGATAAACAAAAGAAATAGTATTTTTCAATTCACCTCATATAAGTGCTGTAGTACAATCTCTTTGTTGTGAAAGTGCAACTTACAAATGTAGAATTTTTTTGTTACATAACTGCACTCAAGAACAAAACAATGTAAAGCTTCAGAGCCTACAAGTCCGCTCAGTCCTACTTCTTGTTCAGCCAATCGCTAAGACAAACAAGTTTGTTTACACTTACAGGAGATATGCTCCCCTCTTCTTATTTATAATGTCACCAGAAAGTGAGAACAGGCATTTGCATGGCACTTTTGTAGCTGGCATTGCAAGGTCTTTACGTGCCAGATATGCTAAACATTTGTATGCCCCTTCACACTTTGGCCACCATTCCAGAGGACATGCTTCCATGCTGATGACGTTCATTAAAAAAATAATGCGTTAATTAAATTTGTGACTGAACTCCTCGGAGGGAAATTGTATAACCCCTGTTTTGTTTTACCCTCACTCTGCCATATATTTCATGTTATAGCAGTCTTGGATGATGACCCAGCACATGTTATTCATCTTACTTTCAGTTGACGTTGTAAACAAGAAGCGGGCAGCATTATCTCCTGCAAATGTAAACAAGCTTGTTTGTCTTATCGATTGGCTGAACAAGAAGTAGGACTGAGTGAACTTGCAGGCTTTAAAATTTTACATTGTTTTATTTTTGAATGCATTTTTTATATGTAATCCTACATTTGTAAGTTCAACTTTCATGATAAAGAGATTGCACTACAGTACTTGTATTAGATTAATTGAAAAATACTATTTCTTTTGGTTTTTTTACAGTGCAAATACTTGTAATCAAAAATAATTATAAAGTGAGCACTGTACACTTTGTATTCTGTGTTGTAATTGAAATCAATATATTTGAAAATGTAGAAAACATCCAAAAATATTTAAATAAATGGTATTCTATTATTGCTTAACAGTGCGATTAATCATGCGATTAATTTTTTTAATAGCTTGACAGCCCTAACTTTTTGTCAAGGTCCAAATTTCTTGGTCAAACTATAGTCAAGGTCCAGACTCCAAAAAAAGAAAAATAATTAAAAACCCCAATAATGATAATAATAAGTAAATAAAAAGATTTCAGAGTTCATTCAAAAGCATTTGGCAGTCTAGATTTGACCCGTGGTCTGCCGATTGCCTATCGCTGCTCTAGCTTATAAAATACGCCATTCATTTATGTCTCCCTCCAGTGGCTGGCCCTCCTGAAGATGAGTCTTACTACCAACAACTAGCAAAGTTACTCCTTTAGTCCAAGTGATAGGGGCTTATGTGTTTAGTGCTCGAGGTCCAGGAACAGAATTCTCCCACTGCAGGACACATGTACCCACAACATGAGAAAAGTGCCTCTGTGTCCCATCCCTGCTAAGTCTGTATGTGTGCATTCAGAGGTAGACATATACCTAGAGATTATGATAGGCACATAATATTGCCTGCAAAAACAATATATTGATAGTTGAATACTTTGTAGCATTCTTTCTAATTGCATTGTTGCTTACAAGAAAGTAAATAAAGTTTGAGTTGAATTTGGCTTTTTTTCTAAATATGCTTAAGTCATACATTTTTCATAAAACTGTATGCCTGTGTTTCATATACTTCTTAAAACAAAGCCTATGCTTACATCTCAGAGGATGTTTTTCTCAAAGTTGAAAATCAGATTTTAAAGATCAGGAAAAAGGAGTGCCCTTATTTTGTTAAAAGTACTAACTTATAGTCAGTTTCCACCTTCAATTTTATTTCAGCCTAGTTTTCCTACAGAAATAGAAACAGATTATTACAAAATTCATCTTTTTTACTCAAGGGATTCATTGATCCTTACAAAAAGGGGAATAAAGACCTGGACATTAGTACAATAAGGCTGTTGAAGTTTTTTTTTTTTAGCAAAATATAAGAGGTATTACACAGCATGACCCTTCTTACCATTAAAGTGATAGAAAAGATTTCCCATAATTCCCCATTACCTTCTCTGTCCAAAACAAAACTGATCCAACCAAAGAGCTGTGGGTTATGCTTACTTTCTTCCCTACAGTTAAAATAAAAAAAAAATACCCACACAACCAAAGAAAAAAGCTTCTGTTCTCTGTGAAGTCTTTTTAGTAACATATAAAAATTTTCCCCTTAGACATTATGACCCCTTGTTAACGCTGAAGCTGGCAGGAAGGATTTCACTTAATTCTTAGTGGTTCAGTATCTCCAAAGGCAACTGATCTGCCTAAAGAACTATTGTATAGAAATGCTGACAAAGATGCACTTACTCGACATCCTGAAGGGAAGAAAACATTTTATGCTAATTCTTCTCTTCAACGTCTCTTAAATAATATGTGTCAGAGGCAATGCTGGGCTCAATCCTGTATGAACAATTTAGAGAAAACTCCTACTGTAGGCCATGTGAGTATATATACACTGTTGGCCATGCTGTAGTGGCTATTGAGCATACTGCTGGGAATTAGTACTTTGAATTGAAGCCAGTGGGGAGTACTGCCTGAGTAATGATTGCAGCATTAAGGCTCCTTGTTTTAAGTTTCCTGCCCTTGCTATATAGTTGGACATTTGTTTTGCACCTGTCATCTTGGTGCAGCATCTGGACACATTAAAGAAATTAACTACAAGCAAATGAGTATTACTGCCACTTTACGGTTGACACTTTGAAAAGAACTATGCATTATAAGTATATGGAGGAGGGGGCAAAGTCATTTTACTTTTCCTGGTCTACTTAGTGGTTCTTCTGCAGTTATCCGTTAGATGAAGCTCCCTGCCTCAAAATAAATATCAAAGCTTCCTTTAAAAAAATCTGTATGAGCCTGGGATAAAGGGAGAAAGAAGACAACACACTGTCTCTGTTTTGCACATGTAGCTGGTTTATTCATCCAGGATGAAATTCATCTCTGTCAGCACAAGTCCTGTACTTAATTCCCCCTTAAACTCTATTTGGAGGATTTAAGTGATGCATACACCTTTGCTGGCCTTCTGGAAAGGGATGAATTTCATCTTGTGTGAGATAACCAGCCACAAGTGCAACAACTGACAACAGTGACTTATGCTCCTATAATATCTTTCTAATGTCTAATTTCAGCGTGAAATATTAAATTTGTTGTAACATGGGAACTGTTGGCGATTGCAAGCATTTTAGACCATCTGGCACTTCTTACAAACTGAAGGATTAGATTTTGCTCTTGCAGATTTTGCTATGCAGCCACTAGGCCCTTCCATGGTTTTTGCAAGCTTTTAACAAATTGATTTGGTGGGCTTCTCTGGGCATCTGCGGTGTGGAAACTGAACAGAGTACTTCCTTGAATCTGGCCTTTTAGCTTTCTGGAATTAAAAAATAAAGGTAAATTGCCTCATCAGCGCTGGGCAAAAAGAATGATGATGCATGTACTATTTTTTTACAAGGATTCACAGATGTTCATGACACTTTACAGAAGAAAGGAGAATGGATCCCCTGCCCATAAGAGCATACAGACTAGTCCTGCATTCTCTTTCATGAGCAACCAGTGATGTAGCAGTCAGCAGAGCTGTGGGGTGGGGAGGGGAATCTTTATTAAGCATGCTGAGGGGCCGGTGTTACATGTGAACACTCTAGAGTTTGTAAGTGAGCACCTCAGCACCCGCTTGTGTCACCCACATACTCATTCTGCAGGATTTTTGGTAAATCCAAAGAAAAGGAGAGAAGCAGTGGGAAGGAGACATGGATTTTAGTTGAACTTCTGTGTTTCTACACACCAAACAGCAGGGCAACTTAGTTAGGAGAGCCCAGAAATGTCCAGAAGTGGGCTGTGCTCTGTTACTAGGCATGCTCAGCAGCTGTTTCTGAAGCTGTGCAGAGGGCAAGTCGTCTTGCAGGCGGCATACATTCACCATCTAAGAGCTGAACCAATCAGAGCTCAGGCAGGAAACAGTTATAAATATGGGAGCTGGAGACAGTCAATTGTGAACTAAGTGGCTGATCAAAGCAGAACGAAGAGTTCTGTCTGTTGTGGAGATTGTGTCCCAATGCTTCATGGTTTCATCCAGCCAGCAGCAAGGATCAGGAAGGAATTCCATCCACACCAATGTATTCTGGGAGGGTTTTTGTTTATCTCCTTCCTCTGCCACATCAGAGATGGCCCTGGCTAAAGATGGGACATTGGGTGTGGTGGACCAAGGTTCTGAGGAGACACCAAGCATTCTCTCTTTCTCTCTCTGGTCCTTCGCTGGCTGGTTCTTGCTCTGAGCTCAGGGTCTAACTGATAGTTATGTGGGGATGGGAAGGAATTTTTCCCCAGGTCAGATTGGCAGTGACCTTCAGCGGGTTTTGCCTTCCTCTGCAGCATGTGGGTCACTTGCCAGGATTATCTGGGAATATCTCACTTTAATAATTTCCCTGCCATTGTGGGAGCCCCAACCATCGGTGCACCTTAGTCCTTCCTATTCTCCGCCTGTGACACATTATAGTCTAGTCTCCTGTAATACTTTGGTCCAATTTCACTTGGGATTTTGTGTACAGGTGCTGGGTGGTGTTGGTGGCCTGTGTTATACAGCCGGATCAGACTACATGATCTGGGGTCCCTTCTGGCCTTAGACTCTCTGGCTGTAGAGCTCAATACCTGGACCACTTTGGGAGACAGGCTGCAGACCCTTGCTGGAATCTTAGGAGCAGTTTATTAGCTTGGTGTGGTGTAACTGCTGCTGACTGTGAGGATCTTGAGGCTGTTTGAGGAGTGTTTGGAGAAGAACTGGGAGGCTGCCATTCTCCTCAGGCTCTGGCGAACCCATGTGACATACACAACACAAACATGCACAATAGAGACTGAGACATCATCTGTGGGAGAGCAGAGGGGACTGTGTCTGTATACGTCCCCTAAAGTATAAAAGCGTAATGGTTTTGTCCAAGCCTCACACTGAAATATATACAACTGCAGCAAAATGGGGACAGCGTGTAAAGAACACCTATAGATATACTGCCAATAGTTTGGTGTGAGAAAGTTATTCACTAAGAAATTATATGGTTCTCTCTCTCTCCCTCTCTCAGGCTGCCTGGCAGTTTTTATTACCATCTACATGCACGGTTTTGCGTATCATACCCCTGAGGTTTAACCCTGTGTAATACAGTTTTCCCCCTTTGAAAATTCATGAAAGGAAAAACTCTGTCCTATGCTTCAGTAGCAGTTCCCTGCTGAGGGGCAAGAAAAAAGGTAGAATAATAGAATTATATTATATATTGTTATTATTACTACTACCTTAGTACCATCCTTCTCTGCTACACTTGCATTTCTGAGCCCCCTGTGCATTCCAAACTAGATCTCTCCTGAAACCTGATCCTCTTTCTCCAGTTCCACTCATTGTACAGCAAACATTTTTGTACTTACATTACTTTATACCCATGAACGATCCCACTGACCTCAGTGGGTGGAGAGTTATTCCTACACATGTGTTTGAAAGATCAGGGCTCGGGTAAAAAAAGAACAAGGAGATATAATGCAGAAGGGAATGGGATTGGCATAGTACAAGGCATGTGAGAAGGGCTATGAAGAAACTGAGGAGGCAAAGACACCAGGAAAAACAGTGCTTAGGAAATATACTCACTTATTTTAATGTCTATATATCACTTTTAAAAAAATTAATAGAATCAAGGGCCAAAGGAGAAGCTGCCCCGGCTATGAAAGGACAAAGCTGCCTTTAACATCAAAATATATAATTAAATGTATCGGTTGGTTCATTTACAATGAGGTGACTCTTAGATCCTGCCTTCAAATCGAATTGTTCAATTTTTCGATTAGTATTTCCCAATACTCATATTTTATTCAGCTAGTGTGTTATTTAACCTCTGGCCTCCTTCCCTGCATCAGGGCTTCTGAAGATTTTTTTAAGTTTAATAAATGCTTTGAATTTGTTATCCTCTGAAAGCTTTTTAAAATATAAATCACAGAGAAATATTTAAACTAGAGTGTCTTCCGGTTGCTGTGAGGATTTGTTTTAAAAGCTGATTATGTATTCTTCTTGTCTTAGAAGGCAAGATGTTTATACTGTAACATTCACCTTTCAAGTACTGTTAATGACAGCTCTCATTATAGGCTTCAGGCATTGTATTTGACAATAGATTGCAATGCATTCTATATTTGATTGGGGTCTATTTAACTTTAATAAAAACAAATGTTTCAATTAGTTATGCTGAATATATTATTTACCTGCTCACAAGGACATGTAACCAATATGTGGGAATTTCCAGAACTGCAGGCATGCAAAGTCTCTCATTGATAATGAGTCATGCAAACCATAAAATCAGGATCCAGATTTTGAGCATCCCCAAAGTTTTAATAGATTGTAAGGCTGTAAGGAACCATTGTGATCATCTAGTCTGATCTCCTCTATAACACAGCCCATACAACTTCCCTGAATTAGTTCCTGTTTGAACAAAAGCATATCTTTTAGAAAAACATCTAATCTCAATTAAAAATTACCAGTGATGGAGAATACATCACAACTCTTGGTATGTTGTGCCAATGGTTAATTACTCTCACTGTTAAAAATGAACACCTTATTTCCAGACTGAATTTGTCTAGCATCAACTTCCAGCCATTGGATTGTGTTACACTTTTGTCTACTAGATTGAAGAGCCCTCTAATATCAAATTTCTTTTCCCCACATAGGTACTTACAGACTGTGATCAAGATACACCTTAATCGTCAGGGGGTCATAAATGAAATTAATAGACATCAGGTTTCAAACAAACATAAGGAAGTATTTCTTCACACAGTGCACAGTCTATGGAATATGTTGCAAGTGGATGTTGTGAAGGCCAAAAGTATAACTGGGTTAAAAAAATAGATAAGTTCATGGAAGATAGGTCCATCAATGGCTATTAACCAAGATGGTCAGGGATGCAAACCCATTCTCTAGTTATCCCTAAACCACTGACTGCCAGAAACTGGGACTGGATGACAGGGGATGGATACTTGAGAATTGCCCTGTTCTGTTCATTCCCTCTGAAGCACCTGACACTTGCCACTGTTGGAAAACAGGATACTGGGCTAAATGGACCATTGGTCTGACCCAGTATGGCTGTTCTCCTTGTTAAGCTA
The DNA here is from genome assembly GCF_965152275.1 of Natator depressus. Taxonomy (NCBI): domain Eukaryota; kingdom Metazoa; phylum Chordata; order Testudines; family Cheloniidae; genus Natator; species Natator depressus. Next base: position 36,755,241 of record NC_134236.1, read on the forward strand.
AACAGATTGAGTTCCTTAAGTCATATTTCTCAATCGTTTAATCATTCTCTTGCTTCTTCTCTGATCCCTCTCTAATTTATCAGCATCCAGTAGCAGTCACCCCAGTACCAAATACAGAGGTACTATTACCTCCCTACTCCAATTTGAGATTCCCCTATTTATACATCTAAGGACCACATTAGCCCTTTTGGTCATAGAGCTGCAGTGGGAGCTCATGTTCAGCTGCTTATCCACTGATATTATTGTTTGTATTACTAGGAGGTCTAGTCATGGACCAAGACCACATTGTGCTATGTGCTGTACAAACACCTGGAAGAATTGGAGCACAGAAATAATTTGCTCAATATTACACAAGAATCGTAAGACTTTCAGACCTGTACCTTAACCACAAGATCATCCTTCCCCTGAATAGAAAGATTCCCATTGACTTCACAGACTTTCAAGCCCTTAAAATGTAACCAGCAGATGACACTATCCATGTCATATTGGTGCTTTAAAGCTGTATCTGCTAGCCTATTTATCTGTTTGTAAAGAGTCCTCTGAAAGGACCAATCAACCATATTTTATTAGCTTTAAATTATATTGTTTAAATTTCCATTCTTTGTTATTCCCTCCTAAGCCTCTTGGGAACTGGAAAATAAAATATATCCCCCGGCAAATTTTGTGAAGTTATTTGTTGTTTTTGGAACAAACAAAATTTTAAAAAAGGGGGAGAGAGGAAGTAATTCAGTAGGTTGCAGCAAGAAAGACTTACAGATAGATGGGACAGCACAAGTGAAGAATCAACCCACAGACAAGAAGACTAGGAGCAAAAGAGCAGGGATGTAGAACACGAGGAAGACAATGTACAGCAAAGAGTTATGGACACTAGTTTCAACTGACTTCTCAGAATGACTTCTAGCCATATTTCTATCATATTTCACTAGAATAAACGATCTAGTGCCATTCTGAAACAATTGATTTGTTGGACACTTTGTCAGTCTTGGGTAGAAACCATCTACCACCATACTGGTCATAATCACTTTTCAGTTCTCCAATAAGTAGATCTTCCTCCCACCCGGGAGCTTTACTTTTGTAACAGACCTAGCTGAAAGTGGCTTACCCAATATACTTAAAACTTTGAAAGAAGGGCTAAAATTTGTAACTTTTAATTTAATCTACAGGAAAATCTGTCCCCCAAAATAGCATTTGAGTTTAGAAAATGGTAATGAAAATAACTGAATTTTCATATAGCATCTATTTTTCCACATATCAACTTCCTTCAAAAATGTGTCATAATATCCATATGGAATTTATGAAAAAAGTGTTGCAATGCTTTGTTTTAAGCAGAGGATAAAGCAAGAATTATGGCTCTGCCTATGGACTATATTGAGAACAATATTTGTTCTTGAATCCTTTTTTCAAAAGAAAAGCCTCCCTATAAATTTCCTGTAGAGTTAGGTTCATTGTTGTCTACATTACTAGTTACTTTGTTATATTCTATGCTGTGCTAAATATTTGTTTGAGGTGTATGATGATTCTTTTCTTTTAACAATGCCAAAGCTGTGCATGATCTACAGAAAAAATAAGACATTGTCCCTGCTCTGGAAATCTTACAATCCAACGGCCTGATCATGTGGACACTCACTACTGGACATAAGGTGAAATCTTGATTCCATTGAACTCAATGGCAAAATTTCCAGTGACTTCAAATTTCAGGATTTCACTCACTGTTCTAATGACCAAGCATAGTCCAATTTACTGCAATAGGACTGTGCCCAGTAGTAAGTTTTTCCATGATTAGGGCTTAAAATGAGGTGTCATAAATATAAAGAGAAGGGTAAACCCCTTTAAAATCCCTCCTGGCCAGAGGAAATCTCCTCTCACCTGTAAAGGGTTAAGAAGCTAAAGGTAACCTCGCTGGCACCTGACCAAAATGACCAATGAGGAGACAAGATACTTTCAAAAGCTGGGAGGAGGGAGAGAAACAAAGGGTATGTGTGTCTGTCTATATTTTGTCTTTGCCGGGGATAGACCAGGAATGAAGCCTTAGAACTTTTAGTAAGTAATCTAGCTAGGTACGTGTTAGATTATGATTTCTTTAAATGGCTGAGAAAAGAATTGTGCTGAATAGAATAACTATTTCTGTCTGTGTATCTTTTTTGTAACTTAAGGTTTTTGCCTAGAGGGGTTCTCTATGTTTTGAATCTAATTACCCTGTAAGGTATCTACCATCCTGACTTTACAGGGGGGATTTTTTTTTATTTCTATTTACTTCTATTTCTATTAAAAGTCTTTTTGTAAGAAAACTGAATGCTTTTTCATTGTTCTCAGATCCAAGGGTTTGGGTCTGTGGTCACCTATGCAAATTGGTGAGGCTTTTTATCCAACAGTTCCCTGGAAAGGGGGGGTGCAAGTGTTGGGAGGATTGTTCATTGCTCTTAAGATCCAAGGGTCTGGGTCTGTAGTCACCTAGGCAAATTGGTGAGGCTTTTTACCAAACCTTGTCCAGGAAGTGGGATGCAAGGTTTTGGGAAGTATTTTGGGGGGAAAGACGTGTCCAAACAGCTCTTCCCCAGTAACCAGTATTTGTTTGGTGATGGTAGTGGCCAATCCAAGGACAAAAGGGTGGAATATTTTGTACCTTGGGAAAGTTTTGACCTAAGCTGGTAAAGATAAGCTTAGGAGGTTTTTCATGCAGGTCCCCACATCTGTACCCTAGAGTTCAGAGTGGGGGAAGAACCTTGACATGAGGCCTGCAAACTCTTCCTCACATGAGATTCAGGAGGACTGCTCAAGCCCTCCAAACCATTTAAACTTCAAAATAGGGTTTAAGTGGAACTTACATTGTGCTGGCCATGTGCACAGGGTGAATTTCACACATGGATAGTACTTCCTCCCAGGCATAGCCCCACTGATATCAATGGAATTACTAATGGAAGGACTTTCCATGTGAGGAAATGTTTCCAAGATGAAGCTGTCTGCTATTACAATGAAGAAGAGGTGGGTAAGAGAGGGATAAGATTTAAGGCCATGAAATAAGTTGCTTTTCCAATGTATGTATGGGAGTTTTGGAGGAGGGATGCAATATTTTTATATTTTCATTTTATGTTTACATTTGCGTTAATTTGGAGCAGGAGTGTTGATCAGTAGAAAGCACTGGGTTTTGGAGAAGCTTTCAAACCAGACATGATGGGAACTGTGTGTGGTGAGATTTAAGTACATGGTGTATAAGCATCATTACTATTTATGAAGATCATGCTTAGCATATCTGTTGCATATACTACCTGACTTGTTTTGTTTAATGTGTTGTATTAGGAGAAAGTTTTGTTATACTCTGACTTTTTTTCCAAGACAGGTGGCAGTTATAAAACACTTGTACTTTAAAATCCTCACTGGGAGGTTTTCTAATCAGGGACAGGTGATATGGTAAATTATTTTAATATCTAGATATGACTGGTTCCACCAGAACTTGAGAGAAAACACAAACAGGCAAAGAGATAAAATAAGCAATGCAATGAAATATGTGCTGAAAAAGTGTGTTTTGATTTTAGAGATGTTACAGACCTCAAAGAAAGATTCTCTGCACCTGATGCTTATTCTCCTCTTTTGGGACAGTGCCTCAAAGTTTGGAGCTGTGTTTGGTCTACACTCTGCTCTGCCTTTTAGTTTCACCCTTCTTTTGGGGCACTGGTGCTGGCTCTAAAGAGGACATTGCTAATTCCAGGTGCTGATGATGGAGCAATCAGTGCTGGTAGGATCTATCAGTTGTCAGTATCTTTGTGTCAGGGACTGGTGATGGAGGCTGGAGTGCCAAGGTAGTCGATGTTGATGTGATCAGTGCCTATCTTGATGACATCTTCTTTCCTGTCTTCATCTATGACCACATAACATACCACAAAACTAGTATTAAACTGATAATCCTTGCACACAAACAGGGAGAAAGTTACCTGCCATCCAGTTCTGAGGTGATTATCAGATCTCTTGTCCTCTGCCTACGTTAGGCTCCCTGTGGGCCACCATGCTGACCCCTCACATGAGGTTTACACATGCCACAAAGCACCCCAAATGTCAAATAAAAATATTGGGCCTGCAAGGAGCTAGCCTACAGAGATCTTCTAAGTGGTAGGATCCATTGGGTGTTAGGTGTCTAAATAGCTTTGAGGATTTGGGCCTAGGTGCTTATATTTACACCTCCCAACCATACCAGGGTTGGGAGATAGATAAGGTACTTCACCTCCACGTGACCAAATATTGCACTGGTGCAACTCCCTGTCCCTCACCTCCTATACCCTTCATAAGGGACTAGCCACCACCAGATACTGCTAATTCACATCTCCTCCATTGGAAACTTTCACAGGCAAATTTAGCTAAGACTGGAGTTCAAACAAGAAAATATCCACCCCAGTGGCAAGCATGTGCCACCCTGCCTAAGTGAACCGGAGCAGCTATATGATTATAAAGCAGGTGACACACCACACCTCTGTAAGCTTCAGCTCTGTGGTAAATTTGTCCATCTTGCTGTTGACACATTTCCTTGCTCGCTCAAAGCCGCAGCAGTAGAAGGCATAAGACATGACTACACCAGGCCACACAAGCCCTTGTGCCAAAAGCAGCTGTAGCATGTGGGGAAAGAATACTCAGACTTCAGTTCAGTACAACAGGAGAGGGGGCTGAAAAGGTCAGTCAGATGCGGGAGAGCAGTAACTCAAGGTCTGGTCTCAAATTTGTTCTGCTAGCTACAGCAAACTGGGCAGGTGAAGCCACTCAGGCCCACCATCCAAGAGGTTGTAGCTTAGAAGCACTCACTTTCACACTGGATGGAGCTGGAGTGGCCCTCCAGTGTTTTGCTTCAGACTAATCTCATCGCTTGCCTTTAAGGCCTGTCAGGGCTGTCAGGAATAGGGTAATTAGCCTGGTGGGCCACTACCTGATTTCTTCATATGCCTATCTGAACACTGCATGGTCACAATGCTCCCTGTGAGTGTACGGCATCCAAGGCCCTGCCAAACACCACTTCCTCACAGGTAAGAACCACTGCCCCTTCGACATGAGTTTGCTTGGTCACTTTTTTCCTGTCGATCTGCTCAGTCAGGCACTGTCCTGACCACCACTATTGTTGACCATTCCACCTTAGCCCATTATCTCTTGGTGGTCATTTGTTCAGAAAATCTTTGCCTATCTGGCCTCTGATAAGATCCAAACATGGTGTTGCCAATCACCTCACCATCCTCTGATAACACAGAGCCCAGCCATCTGGCCTTGTGTTAAACTCCCTGATCATGCTGCTCCAAGAGCACTACCTTCATCCACAGAGCAGCAAGAAAGGGTTAGTTTCTCTGCTTTGCAGCTCCTGTGCTAGTTCACAACTAAGCCAATCAGGATGCAAGGAGAAGCAGATCAATCAGCAGAGCCCACTGTTGACCATGTGACCCAGTTGGTCCTTTCCCTGATCCCTTCCCCAGGACACCCTGAGTCATCACTGAGGAGCATGAAGGATATATCCCACACCCTTTTTGTTCTCCTTGCACCCGCAGACAAGTTGGACTGCAGCTACAGGGACAAGTTATTACTCCTGTATTTATTTATGGTATGTATAGTTAGCTAGCTGGCTGACCCTTATTCAAAGTGGGTGAGGTAATATCTTTTATTGGCCCAACTTCTGTTCGTAAAAGAGACAACCTCTCACGCTACATGGAGCTCTTCTTTGGGTACAAGTAGTGACCTGAAGAAGAGCTCTGTGTAGCTCAAAAGTTTGTCTCTTTCACCAATAGAAGTTGGTTCAATAAAAGATATTACCTCACCCACCTTGTAGTTATATTGGTCTCAGGATATTATAGAGAAAACAGCATTGCAAATGACCCCTATTCAGAATGATTTGCTTTTATGACTTGGGAAAAACCAAACAATTAAAATTAATTTTAGTTTCTTAACGTCCTTTAGCACAGATGATTAATTATATACAATATAACTACAAACCCCATCACAAGAAGAAATAAGAACATTTGTTAATTCATCTGGCTGACAAGAGTGGTATGGATGAGCGATAGATCTGGACTCTGAGTGAATTTGCACTTCTTTCACTGAAAGGAAATATGGCTTGTCAAATTTGTTGGAGAAATGTCAGCAAAAGGTGCACACAGCAATAGAAAATCAAGAGCCAATGTAGAGTGTGAACAGATTAAAGGCCTGCTTGTATCCAGGTTACAGAATAGTGTGGATGAGAGCAGAGGGAATAATTCACAGTGAATAATTTACTCCATGAAATTAGGACATGATTTTAAAACTTGGATACATCTATTCTAGACCCCTATTTAGGCACCTAAATAAATGGTCATTTTGGCCTTTGTTCTCCTTTTTTTCTACTCACACAATGATGGTTAACAGATAGCAATAGCCTCAGTTTATTCATTATTCAAATTTGCTTGAAAAATGTAATTACTCTACGGATTAATCACTCATATTTTTCTGTGAATATTTAGTCCTCTATATCAACAAGTTGAACTACACTTGTTGGTTGTGACTAATCATAGTCACATTGTTTCTTTTCCCTAAAAACTATTTAAAATCAGGAAAAGACTCCCATTGACTTGAACAGCCTTTGGATTATGCCATACAAGTCTAACAGTTCTGATATAATCTTCTATACCTCTACAGTTTCTAAAATCTTACTATAAATACTACCTGAAGTTACTGATAAGATATCACTAGTTTTTAACTGTGCATGTGTTTTATATTCCTTCCAGAAACACCTATGTAGGCTCTGACTAATTTGGATATTTGTCTCCTTGAAGTAATCAGCATGGTATACAAAAGAGGACGTTAATGGCTACTGCTGCGAATAGTCTCCAAGTCAATGTAGTTTTTGTAATAGCAACCAAAGCTATATTAAAGTAGGTAGGCTGACGCTGTTACTGTCTCTGTTACTGTTATGTCCAATGTACATCAAAACAATATGTAACGGAAAACCTCACAAAACCGCAAGGCATTATTAATGCCGATGCAGACCGTCAGCCTAAGAAAATCAGCTGTACTGTTGATCTAATAAATTCAGTTAAAACATCAAGACATCTTGGAGGGATAACAATTAAAAATCATGCAGCAGATATTAAGCATGGAGACACGGAATTCCTGAGATCCCTGCATCTTTCTAATCCCAGCCAAAACAATTTCTGACCCAGCTGCAGCAAAGGGCAGAGTGACTCAGACTGGGGGAGTGGGTTGGAAAAGGAAATAATATATATTGGGTTCAGGTATGAGGGGTAACAGAGTACTCTCTCTTTCTTCCTTTTTTTCAAAAAAAAATCAGTGCAATAACTGGGTAATTGATTCCTCCTCTCCCCCCCCCCCGGCCCCCTGCAAATCAGGCTGCTTAATACACATACCCACAAAATCAAATACCAGTAAAGCATGCCAAATACATGATTGTTCTAACCCTCAATTAGAGCCAGTGAAGGGGCTCTGGCAAACCCCAGCAACCACTTAAGCCACATATAAATGGGCAGAGAAGCATTATCAGATGGCCCTGAAAAGCTATGAGTACTTTTATCCCACCCAAACCTAGGATCCACAGTAGCTGCATCAGTGCAGGTAAAGTTAAAATCAATGGAAATCCTGCCGAAGGACAAGGACCCCCAAAAGTTGAACCTCTTTGGATGCAAATCCACTCATCTTTTCACTGGTACTTGGAGTGACAAACACCAGATGTTTCCCCAATATAATTTCCTGACGTGGGAGAGGGTGACTCCCTTCCTGTCAAAAATACCACAGGACACTAGGAAGGAATTGAGAGATTGTTAAAGAAATCTAGATGGTTGCCAGAACTGCTCTACAGGTAGCCATGAATGCCTGTGACATGGCTGCAAAGTCAATGGCCATTATTGTGACCAAAAAAGAAAGCAGGCTCACCCTTACTCTCTGGACAATCAGCCAGAATAGCCTCCAAAAACAATCACAATGCTTGAGGAGATGGCCATCATCTGCATCCTCCATCACCCAGACAACAGATTTGACAAGAATGCCAGAGCCACATCGGAGCCAATCATGAGCCAAAAGAAAAGGAGTACTTGTGGCACCTTAGAGACTAACCAATTTATTTGAGCATAAGCATAAGCTCGGGAGAGAAAACCTTTTGTAGTGGTAAACACCCATTTTTTCATGCTTTGTGTGTATAAAAAGATCTTCTATACTTTCCACAGTATGCATCCGATGAAGTGAGCTGTAGCTCACGAAAGCTTATGCTCAAATAAATTGGTTAGTCTCTAAGGTTCCACAAGTACTCCTTTTCTTTTTGCGAACACAGACTAACACGGCTGTTACTCTGAAATCATGAGCCAGAAACTACCTTCGGGAACTGCCTTGCTCCGTTCCACCAGACTAAGATCAATATCACCTTGAATGAAGGTGGTGCATGGGTGTTGGACCCATGGATAGCTCACAGCTATCCCATTCATTTCCACACTCTCCCCACTACCCACCCTCTTCCCTGTCCCTCTCTCATGACAACCTGTTACAAAAGAAAGTGGCCTCATTGCTTTGTCTGCGAGCCATAGAAGACATTTCTCAGGAATAAAGGAGAAAAAGGCTTGTATATCCAATATTTCCTTATCCCAAAGAAGAAATGGGGCCTTTGTCCAATCCTAGACCTGAAGAGACTGAGCAAATATATACACTGCCTCAGATTCAGGATGGTAATGTTTGCCTCCATCATTCCATCTGTTCAGGCTCCCGGATGGTTTCTGATTCTTGGCTTGGAAGATGTGTACTTCCATACAGCCCACAGGAAGTACTTGAGATTCATGGGAGGTCAAAATCACTACCAGTACAAGATACTACCATTCAGACCCTCCACAACACTGAAAGTTTTCAAAAAAACACCTTGCAGTGGTAGTGGCACTCCTGAGAAGTCAGAGCATTCATGTCTACCCCTGCTTGGATGACTGGCTGATCAGAAGCAAATCCCAGTAGGATATACCAGGATGCCTGGACAGTGCTCTCTCTCTATTTACCTGGCTGAACCTCCTTGGGAGCTATGAAAAATCATTCCTCACCCCATTGCAGACAATAGAGGTCACAGAAGCCAGATGAGGACAGGTTCCAGTTGCTATAAGCACTCATACTTCAGCTATCAATGCTGGCTAAGACAGTATGGATATGCCTCCATGTGTTAGGTCACATGTTTGTGTGCAAGTATGTAAAGCTGCTTGCCAGACTTCACCGGCAGCCCTTGAAATGCTGGCTCCAGTCTGTCTATTTTCCAGCAAGACATTGGTTAGGCAGAAGGTCTCATTGCCATATCAGATCATGGCAGAATTGACTTAGTGTCTGGAACCCACAAACACATGGAAAAGGGTGCAGTTTCTGTACCATCCCTGGAAAAGACAGATCATGTGTGAGGTAACTGTGGTTCTTTGAGACGTTGTTGTCAGTCTGGATCCCACGACCTGCCCTCCATTCCCATTTTTGAAGTCTTCAGCGACCATGAGATTCAAATTGTGAAGGAACTGAGGGGAAGGTCGTGACCACTCCACCTTTTATGCCATCAAACAGGAGCACAATTTGGCATTGGGCGTATATGTAGCTCTGATGGACACTGCTATAAAAAAAATCCAGTCTCATGTGCATGCTCACCAACAGTGGGATCCACACTAACAGCACCTCCTCAAAAGACACAGTTATTGTAGGGTAAGTGAACTTTATTTATCACTGTCTTCCTGGTGCCATGTGCTTCCCCCATTCATTGTATCCATCCATTGTCTCTTTTCTTATACTTAGAACTTGAGGCAGGGCCCTCTGTTGTACATGTACAGTGCCTAGCACAATGGGGTCATTTTCTTTGATTAGTGCTCTAACATGCTACCTCAATTCCAATAATAATTAACAAAGCAATGGATTGTTAATTGCCAGCTAATTACAAGATGTAAAGAGTCCTCCTTCATCTATGCCTATAACAGCAAGCTTTAACCAGGATTGGAAAATCTGACACATCTCCAATAAACCCTTCCCCCAGTCAATAGGATGTAACTGCAGGCTCACTAAGGCAAAAATCGTTTTTTTTTTTCGTTTTTTTTTTTACTTTGACTCAGAGGAGTTTTACTGTAATATAAGTTATGCCAAATGAAATGGACCATTGTATGTTCAGTATACCTTCTGGCACAAAGTAGGACATCATAATTTTCACTCCCTCACTGTCACTTTAAATAATCGCATTGAGATTCCATGATTCACTGTCTGAATTCAGCTTTGATCAGTAAATGATAACTTCAGTTGTTCCACAATGGAAAGTGCTCCACTTGTATTCAGAGTATTTTTACCATATATACATGCTGCCCAGTTTTGCTGCTGCTGCTTGCTATTTCTGTCGTCTGAGGGAATCACACGCAGCATTCAATAGGAACCTGGAGAACCTGTAACCATCATGACAGCATTAATTAATTAATAACAATACGCATCAATTTACCTACCCTGCTCATAACATGTAAACTACTTTGAATGGTCTGTGTCAGCTATTTTAGCTACTAATGATTTGGGAGTTATAAAAAGGAATTTAATGACACTTAAAAAATCCAAATCCAGAGTCTGCTGTAGATCCTCTATTAGCCTAGAAACAGAGGTTTCCATTGTAAGAAAAAATTATTACCGGAATTCATTGCTTGCAGCATAAATTACAAAATGACAATAAAACACAGGACGTAGAGTACAAAATGACTGAATAATACCTGTTTAATACATAAAACTGTAAATGTTTCTGTGGTACTTAAAGTCAAAAGATCTAAAGGAAGTGAGGAAAATCTAATTACCTCATGATAAAGTATAATGAATCTCTAAATGATAAATATGGTACTTAAGTTATTGACAGGTAACATTTAAAATTATATTTATTTTTATATAAATGTCTTTCCAAAACATAAATTGACTCTGATCTAGCAAATACTTAAGCATGTGCATAAGTGTATTTATACAAGTAGTCCCATTGAGTTAAGTACAATTATCTACATGAATCAAGATGTGCTTAAGTGTGTATAGGATTGGGTTGATAACTTGTAATGGTGGACAGAAAAACAATATGGAAAAAAATTAAGAAATTTCAACACCCAGAGGAAAAGTACAGGTTAACAAATGAGGCAGTGAATAAAATTAATGACAATTCTAAAATGACTAAGGCCCAGATCCTCAACCATTTGTAGGTTCTTAAATGTTCAATGGAAGTTGGGCACGTAAATACCTTTGAAGTTCTGGGTCTAAGATATTACACTCCATTAATTTTGAACTGTGTATGGGTACATGAGTCCATCCTGACAGACGGTGTTGCATGACTAGGGCACTGGTCTTTAATAAGAAAAGAAGTTTGGGAAATTAGGAAATAATAAAGATCTTGTAAAAATACCTATTTATAATTAGCAGGTAAGGAAATAATTGGGAAATTTAAACATGAACAAATCAATAGATCTGGAAGACGTGCATTGTAGGGAGTGTTAAATCAATTACAAAATGAATTTATAGCACCTATGACAATTGTTTAAGGGAAGCCATGGAGAATTTAGGAGATAATCTAACTTCAATTCCTAGTAAAATAATGGAACAGATATTGAGAATCCAAACTATTAAACAACCTCAGGATAATTGATTCAAGAGTGCCTAGCCACCTTAGTTTAATAAAAATGGCAGGCAAACTTTTTTCCCTTTTTTGATAGAATTAGAAAATTAGTGAATGAAAGGGGATGTAATAGACAGTATTGGATATTACAAATGCAACCTCATCTTTTGAAATCCTACTAAAAAAACTACAGTAAATCAAATTGGTCTGAATCTGAACCCTGGCACATACCAGTGGACTGAAAACAGGTGAAGGCTTCAAAGAGGGCTTCCTACTGAGTGAGGGAAAAGGTGTCTACCTTGATAGAGACTTTAAAACCATATTTTCAGTATATATACTGAACTCCTTATGTAGTATCGCTACATACATATTAATTACTCCAGCTTTCATTTAAGTCCTCTCTTTGATGAAACAGACTGTACATACCAGAATCAGGACAAAAGAAAAATGTAAAAATCTATGTATAACTTCTTTTAAGCATTGTGTTCATGGAGTCTGTTAGCCAGAACCTTCCCTATTTCATTTTTGGATGAATTTTGGTGGATTTTTTTATACTTTCCACTACCTTTTCCCTGTTCTATACCTACCAAAATACCCATTGCACACAGATGTGAGATTAAGATCAGTTAAGAGGATCCTTCCCTCAGACAGAAAATACAATAGTGTTATATGTGATAAACAGAAAGTTGACACACTAGGTACATTTTCAGTGTGATCCACCAGGAATGAGACAGACAACTCATCATTTACATGTGCTACTTCCTGACGCACTTTGCCAACAATGGAGTCACGTTATGCAACATATGCTAAATTGTCAAAAATTCTGCGTTACAAAAACAAATTATACTTTCCAAGGGCTTTGCATGTCATTGTCTGATCCAATACTGGAAAATTATGTCCTTTTGGCATGAAAAAAATTGTGGAGCATTCTCACCTGAACTCACCTGGGTAGTAAGTTACTCGACAAAACCTTGAGAGATTTTACTTGGTAAGTGAAATGAATGTACAAGTAAAAATATTTCAGATCCTGTTGCATGTGCAGCAATATGCAACTCTCTGATTTTCTTTCCAGTGGAGGGTAGTTATGGAAGCATGAATTAGTTATGGCTTGGCAGTTGTATTTCATACAGATAGATATGCAACTTTTAAATGCTGCTTTCTTACTGCTGAAGTATGACGGATTGTCCTGAAAAACTGTCAGAACATGATATGTCAGATTCAGTTTCCTTCCACAATCATACCACAATCTGTTTTGATAGGGAAGGATATAGTTTAATTATTTGTTTTTAATCTGACTCCAGACTTGACATATGGCACCTCATTAAGTTCTCTTTACTTGCTATGGCAAGAACAACAAACTGTGAAGAAGACATAAAACTTTTGGCTTAGAAGTTAGTTTTTAAAACTTACAGTACTCCTTATGAGCCTAGTAATCTTGAATGGATCCAGAATGACACTTGGTTTTGAAAGATTTCCTGTGACACAGTTCCACAGCAAACATTAGCTCTTGGCAATGTCTTTTTTGGTGAGGGATGAGGGAGATTATCAAAATAAAGTATATGAAGGGGAAGGGAAGTTGGATTTTTTTTATACTTTCCACTAGCTTTTCCCTGTCTGAATTTGATCTTCTGCCAAAGTTATTAAGACAATAGGTATGCAATTCACTATGAAAATGAGAATCAGCTCCCAAGTGCCTGAACACAAACCAAAGGGAAAGATAGCATGGATAATTTCTTTTCCAAGTTAGTCACTACATTACTGTCATACACAGTTAGCTTTCTGATGTACAAATTGTCATACTGAATTCATCATACAGTAGGCAGAAATCCCGTGATGGAGGTAAAGTAGCTGAGGCATTATTTAAAGAGCAGCATTATTATGCAATATTGCTCAGGCACTCCTTCAGTAGCATTTCTAGATATTCAGCATTTAGGCAGGGCCTTCAAAAGGGAATGAAAAAGCTTCAGCAAGCCCCAGTTTCCACTTCAAGAACTTTTCCATGTAAAGCATTTAGCGCAAACAGGTACATTTTAGAGCTGCTGTTTAAAATTACACTTTGAACTTACATTGCAACTGTGATGTAAAGAGCTAAAAGCATGTTAGACATTTATGAATTAAGGGTCAGATAATCCTCACTGCAGTCCTTTCCTGCATAGGGTACTGGAAACTGAATGCTTTGACTTATTGAGTTTTCACCTCCATTGGTCTTTTGGTGGAACAGACTTAGTGAGCATAGAGAACTCACCCACCAGAGGCACTGTTCCTACACTCTAATTCTTGGGCCAACATCTTCTCAGCCTGAGTTAGAACCGGTCAGAAAATTTCCTGTGCATCCAGAGCATAGCTAGCTCAGCTGCGGTGAGCGTACTGTACCGTAGTTTGTTGTTCTTCAGATTACAAGGTAAGGGCTCAGAAGTGTATGTTTCCGTAGGGCCCAGTTATGGATTAATCCACCCCATCCCACCATCTATCTTCTACTTTGTACCCACCCTCCTTTCCCACAGCTCCATCAGGCTGCTCCAGATTTATTTCCTCCTCTCTCCAATCAGCGACTCTTCCATTCTCTGTTTGCCCCATACGTTAAAGCATAGGGCCACACCACTGCTATCTCCTCAACCTTTCAGGTCATGTGAGGTTACCCTGACAGCCCCTCAACCCAGAGAGAGTAGCATTCACTGTCCTGTGCCAATTCCCTTCCTCACCCTTATGAAGGATAGAGTTGAACTTAGGGTGGCCAACTTTCTCACTTGTGAAAACCGGACACCGAGCACTGGAACCTCCCCCACCCCCTGCTCCGCCTTTCCCCCTGAGGTCCCAACCCTTGCTCCACCTCTTTCACTCAGAGCCATTCCCCCTCTCATCTCCCCACTACCACCACCATTACTCTCTACTCTCTCCACCCCCTCCCCTGCCAGTTGAACAGGGCTCTAGGGGTGGAGAGGTGACTAGGGCAGGGCTTGGAGAGCTTGGAGAGAGAGCCATGCTCCAGGGGTGGAGGGGTGAGTGGGCCAGGATGGGGGAGGGAGAGCCAGGCTCCGGGGCTGGGGGTGAGAGTGACTGGGGCAGGGTGGGGGAGGGAGAGATGCATCTTGGGGTGGAGGGGTGAGTGGGCAGGGCGGGGAAGGGAGAGCTGTGCTTGGGGAAGGATGGGGGAACTACCGGTACCTCTCTTTGCCAGAGCCATTCCTGAGTGCTCCACTGCTACTCCAGGCTCCAGCAGCAGCTGCTGCTCTACCCACCGGACACCTGGCAACCCTAATGTCTGTTGAAATGCCTCTATTTGCAGATGCAGTGGAATCCTCTTTCTGCATTTCTAGAACTCTGGAAATGGGACACAGAAATAAACCAGGCAGTGAAACCCTCACAAACTCCAGTTTAGTGATGGACACCTTGGTAACCAAAAGCTTAAGTGTCAATTACCTGAGTGAGCATAAAAAAAAAGTGAGTGTCAATTACCTGAGTGAGCATAAAAGCTTTGCCTGAAATGAATTTGATCTAAGATCCTCTGAACCAAGGTGCATTTATTGTATTAATGACCAAATTATATATGTTGTTAGCATGACAATGAACAAAATAGCTCACCAGTTTCTTTCAGACCTTGAAAGCAGCACTTGTGGTCTGCTCTAAATTATTCCTTGGGACTAGACAAACTTATGGATGGATTCACCAAGGGAAGGTCATGCCTGACTAATCTAATCGCCTTTTATGATGAGATTACTGGTTCTGTGGATGAAGGGAAAGCAGTGGATGTATTGTTTCTTGACTTTAGCAAAGCTTTTGACACGGTCTCCCACAGTATTCTTGTCAGCAAGTTAAGAAAGTATGGGCTGGATGAATGCACTATAAGGTGGGTAGAAAGCTGGCTAGATTGTCGGGCTCAACGGGTAGTGATCAATGGCTCCATGTCTAGTTGGCAGCCGGTGTCAAGTGGAGTGCCCCAGGGGTCGGTCCTGGGGCCGGTTTTGTTCAATATCTTCATAAATGATCTGGAGGATGGTGTGGATTGCACTCTCAGCAAATTTGCGGATGATACTAAACTGGGAGGAGTGGTAGATACGCTGGAGGGGAGGGATAGGATACAGAAGGACCTAGACAAATTGGAGGATTGGGCCAAAAGAAATCTGATGAGGTTCAATAAGGATAAGTGCAGGGTCCTGCACTTAGGATGGAAGAATCCAATGCACCGCTACAGACTAGGGACCGAATGGCTAGGCAGCAGTTCTGCGGAAAAGGACCTAGGGGTGACAGTGGACGAGAAGCTGGATATGAGTCGGCAGTGTGCCCTTGTTGCCAAGAAGGCCAATGGCATTTTGGGATGTATAAGTAGGGGCATAGCGAGCAGATCGAGGGACGTGATCGTTCCCCTCTATTCGACACTGGTGAGGCCTCATCTGGAGTACTGTGTCCAGTTTTGGGCCCCACACTACAAGAAGGATGTGGATAAATTGGAGAGAGTCCAGCGAAGGGCAACAAAAATGATTAGGGGTCTAGAGCACATGACTTATGAGGAGAGGCTGAGGGAGCTGGGATTGTTTAGTCTGCAGAAGAGAAGAATGAGGGGGGATTTGATAGCTGCTTTCAACTACCTGAAAGGGGGTTCCAAAGAGGATGGCTCTAGACTGTTCTCAATGGTAGCAGATGACAGAACGAGGAGTAATGGTCTCAAGTTGCAATGGGGGAGGTTTAGATTGGATATTAGGAAAAACTTTTTCACTAAGAGGGTGGTGAAACACTAGAATGCGTTACCTAGGGAGGTGGTAGAATCTCCTTCCTTAGAGGTTTTTAAGGTCAGGCTTGACAAAGCCCTGGCTGGGATGATTTAACTGGGAATTGGTCCTGCTTCGAGCAGGGGGTTGGACTAGATGACCTTCTGGGGTCCCTTCCAACCCTGATATTCTATGATTCTATGATTATATCCACCTTGGGACTCCCACCTCCCTGAGCGGTGCTGGTAGCTAAAGGATTTGTCCCGGCATCTGTCCGAGAGTGTCATTGATTTTTATGGAGAACTCTCCATTTACTTCAATAGGGAGCTTTGCTTAAAAAGAAAGGACACTGTGGCCAGAACTTTAAAAACCCATTAAAAAAACCAATATCTAGTTACATTTAAAAACAAAATGAGAAGTCAAAATATTTTGCTTTGAAAATATTTAAATGAAATATTTGGACTTAAAATTGATTTTTTTATTATTATTATTATTATTTATTGAAACTTTTCACCAAACTCAACCCTAATTGGCAAATAGTTTCAGTTAACCCAAAAGTACGCGTGTTTTGAATAAACTATTTGCCAGAAAAATTTCGCCCAGCTTTACTCAGCAGCCATAATTAGAGTCAGATTTTCAAAAGTCCTCAGCTTCCACTTTGGTGCCAAAAGAATTGGCCACGTTTTCAAACAAGCTCAAGACATTGACTGCTGAGCTCTTTCAAAGAAAGTGTCACAATAGGAACTGCTGGGTGGCGAGTGCTTTTGAAAATCTGGCCCTCTATGACCCAATAGCCTTAAGTCCCCTACAATGCAAATAAAGCTCCCAATTTTACCCTCATAACGTTACACACCCATATATGTTATTCAAATTTATCCTCATGTGCCATGTGGGTGCTTTAAGGTTACTATAAACCTTGGATTTACACTGAGCACAGAATTTGGCCACCTAAATGGTAGTTGAAATCCTATAGTTATATTTTTTAGATTTTGAAGAGTTCAAGCATGTTAAATAGCAGTTTGTTTTATTTTAAAATAACTAATTTTATAATGTCTAGGTTTCATTTTAGAGTAAATAGTACATGATCTCATTCTTGATGAAAACTTTAAAATAAATCTAGATTGTGAATACGTTGAAGAGAAGACCTAAAAATGAAAGGTAAGATTTATCAAATACAATTTTCTGGAACTATTAGGCTAGGAACAAATAAAGCTTTAATTTAAAAAACGAGGCAGTGTTTTAACCTCTTGATCTTATAAACGAACAGTAGCAAAATCCTTACAAACTGCAATTTAGTGATGGGCTCCCCAGTAATCAAAAGGTGAAAAAGTGAGTAGCAATAATTTGAGTGAGCATAAAAGGTTTCCTCTAGATCAATTTGATATAAGATACTTCTCAACTAAGGTGCATTTATCTAATGATATTGACCAAATTATATATCTTGTTTATATGACAGTGAACAAAATAGCTCATCAGTTTCTTTCAGAATCTGAATACTACACTTGCTGAGTCACCAACAACCACAACTGCAGGGGACAAACAGGCTATACATAAGCATGGAGCAGTAAAGACCTCATCACAGAAACTCTGAAGAATGTTGTACCATCTGATCCTTGTAGATATAATGTAACATGCAGAGGCAATTACAAAAATTCCTCGGTTAAACCACATTTGCAAAACACTTTAAAATGACCTTAGACAAGTTTTGATGAGAGTCATTTGAATTTTTTTGCAGAAGAGAATTGTTATCATTTTTTTTTCTGAAATGAAACTTTTCATTTAAAATTGCTGACATTGTCAAAATGTTCTATTTTTGTATTCAGGCACTTCTTTTGAAAATGTTACTGAATTTTTTATCAAAATTGTTCTCATTTTGAATTTATGTATCAAAACCATACATTTCAGTAAGAGCGTAGGTATCAGTATAGTTTAAAAAAATGAAAAGGATTGTAGTTTAAAAAAAAGTCAGTAAAAATCATGAACATTTTCACAAAAAAATGGAAAATGGGTCCATTTCAAACTCTGGAAAAGTGAAACAACTTCAAGTTTTTTTACCCAACAAAGACTTCCCCATTTTTCATCAGTTCTAGTTAAATGTAAAACGTAATATACAAATGTAAAATGAAAGTAAAACGTTCAGTGCTCTTTATTGGAACACACAAAAATGAGCTCAAGCACAGCACATGTAACTGTAGGAAAAAATATTGATTGAAAACTGGAAAATAAAAATTATCATGAAAAATGATTTGCTATGCTTAACAGAATACTCAATCTCTATGACAAGTTTTGAAAGTTATAGAAACTTCCAAATAAACCACATCAAGTAAACATCAGAGTGGATTATTCATAATTAATTTACCAGTTATGGTACATTTTTTCTATGTTATGTTTATAACAATATATTTTGCTCATAAGCAAGCACTCAGTAACAAGAAGAGTAAGAAAATAATGGCAGGTCAATTACCCAAATGACCACCTCCATCAGGTTTCACGTGTAACTGCAGTTTATATATCAGGCATTGGTTACATCAACGTAGAGGCCATAGTAATTTTGCCACAGACCATGTTGACAGTTCAAAAATATTATTTACCACCTGGACTCTGAAGCTTTCAGTTGCCAGATAAGTGGATAGAATATTTACTTCCACAGCTGAACACAGAGCAAGAACCCACACAGAGCAAGAACCCAGTATTTATAGTGTCCTAATGATTGTTATAAAACCAGGTGCACATTACAGTTATTTCTAAGCCTCAATGTCTTGGCATATATCCCACTCAGAATTTTTTGAATGAAAAGTTTTTCATTAAAAATGGCCTTTTTCAAGGCCACATATTGAGAAAAATTGTTGATTTTGTTAAAATTTCATACCTTGTTTCAATCTTTTTTGTGGGGGGCAGGTGATGGTAAATGAAAATATTTTGATAACAACTTCAATAACGTTTTTGCTAAAAAGCTTTTTATTGGCCCTTCAAAATAAAACATATTGGCAATTTTCAAAATTTTCATTAATTTGAGTTCATTTTTTGACCAGCTGTACTAAAGACATGCCACACTTTACACTTTCCTATTTATGGGTCACATCACTAGATAGTACTATTTGTGTGTGTGTGTGTGGGGGGGGAACCTTAGAGACAAATTCAGCCTCGTCCACCCTTTTCCTACTTAGTATGTCCGGAGGGCCACAAGTGGCAAAGTCGGTATGGTTTTAGTGCATAAAAGAGAAGACTGAATGCAGCAGCCCATGCAAGGGCTATGTTCCCTGTGCTGTACAGAGATCAGCTTGGTGGAGACACAAAGATGTGCAGCATAGATGAACCATTGGGGTATCAGGTATGCAGCTGGAGGACTCTCTACTTATTTAAGATTTTGTAAGTTTACTCATCACTATTGTATGTATCTGATTGCCTCCCCCAATATTGGGCACATACTCCACCATGGGGCTGGTGTAGCCTTAGCAGAGCAGCTCTGCTAACACTCTGCAGCTTAGGGGGCAAGTGAGAATTCCACTTCTTCCCAACCCCCACCTCGTTCATTTATTTTGCATCCAGCCTTATGATAGCTACTGGACTGAAAATGAAGCTACAAGCAAAATAAGTAGTATGTAGCTCAGATGGATCAACAAGGGCAAAGATGCATCTGCAGATATTAAGCACACAAAACTTTATGTTTTTATTTCCTAGTTAAACTGGAGCAGCCACCTTCCCTGTATTATGTGGGAAACCCTAAATCACAGTTATACAGGGGATCACATTTTCAAAAACAGATGTCTAAATTATGCCCACAACATTTAGACATGATAATTGTGTGTGCAAAATATACATTTGTGTGTGCAAGGAACTGCTTTGCATCCAGTAATTCTACATATGCAATTAGCTGTTTGTGTATGTTTATTATGCAAGTGCATTTTAGGGACTATTTCTGGGGAAATCTGTCCCAGAAAGTTATTTACTGCATTAATCCATCTTCACCACAGACTCATGGGGAAAGCCAGCAACATCACCCTCTCACACCCTCAAAACTCACATTCCTTACTCTTTGTGCTTATTTTGGCTAGAATTAATGGGCACAAACTGAAAATGTAACATGCATTGCCATCACATATATCATCTGGCACAGGCTCTGGAGTTCTTTCTCTGTTAAGAGCTTTCAGTTCCTAACTGAGAAGAAAGGAAAGAATAAGTAGCAGTCCCTGAATATTGTTTGGCATCAGTTTTAATCAGACTGCACTCCAGTACTGAAATATTCAATGTGTTCAAGAGGTGTTCTTTCAGTGGAAAGTACTTCAGTGAAAATGGATAGCGGCAAAGTATTTGCAATCTACAAAGGAGCGTTGGGTGAAAATGTAGAGGCTGTGGGAATATGAACCCCAAGGGCAGTAACATGCCTATTGAATTATCTGCTCTGACTTTTTTCCTCAGTATGTTTTAGTCCCTGGGACCTGATCCTACAGCCATTGAAATCCATAATAAACCTCCTATTTAACTTCATTGAAGTAAGCTACTGAACTTAGGTTTAGACAAGTCACCAACATATGCTGCAGAGAGGAGACTTTGCTGAGATACAAAACATGCATGTATGTGTAAACACTGCCGCACCAATTGTGTTGGCATTTTGTGGTACCACAATGAAGTGAAATCCTGACCTCATATATCTCAGGTAGGTTACAGTAGACAGCAGGTGAAATTCTGATCTCACTGAAGTCAGTGTATGTAGTTTGCCACTGTAAGAGTTACATGTGCTACCCATGTGGAGTCCTCAGAGAAAGTGAGCTAGAAACACTCATTCCTCACTACCTATTTTCATTACAACTTTCATAAGAGAAATGAGAATACATGTATATTTGTTATTGAATGTGCAGTGTAAAGTTGCACTTACCAACTCTGTACTTTGTGTTGAAATGTCTGCTTAAAGTTTCCAATGCATTGAAGCAACTCAGGCAGGAGCTATGTTAAGCAAATGTTTGCCTAGTGGAGAGACATAGTAAGAATAAGTTTCAGAGTAACAGCCGTGTTAGTCTGTATTCGCAAAAAGAAAAGGAGTACTTGTGGCACCTTAGAGGCTAACCAATTTATTTGAGCATAAGCTTTCGTGAGCTACGCTTATGCTCAAGTAAGAATAAGGAACACCCCCCACCAGTGCTTAAGACTTTCATAAATGTAGGCCAATGGCAGCCACAAGGGCCAGGTTCAGTCTGGCTCGGAGTCCTTTTCTAAAACAAATACAGCTGTGGCTTGTGCCCCCACTCCTACTGCTGGCTCTGGAAAATTAAAATGTATCCTCCCTGGTCACCTTTGCAGGTGGTTCCTCCTCACTCACAAGTGATCTGGAGTCCTTTTGACCATGGAACCACAAACACCAGTTATTTTGGGGGAAAGGGACAATCCAAACAAAAGAAATTCAATAACCATATATACACATTTACATACAATAATATGAGCAAAACCCAATCAGTGTGTCAGGAGTTTGGCCAACCCCACAATTCCAAGTATTAATTGTTTGTTTTCTTGAGGACCAGCCTTCTTACTACCAAGGCAATCCCCATCTAAAACCCCACTCACAGGTCTACTTAGACCCCGTGGTTGTCAGGAGGTGACTGTCCTTTGCTGTCGGCTATAGTCCCAAAAGATCTGCAGCACCAGATCCTGGTCCAATGTGCTACTACCTGGGCTAGTTCTGTGCCATCCACTATGCTGCTGCTAGTCTGGACAGCTCTGCCCTGCCACCTGTCAGACCTCACTGGGAAGTCAGCTCCATGCTGCCACTGCTGGTTTGGCCAGGCCAGACCTCGCTGTAAAGTTAGCTCTGTGCTACGACCACCAGTTCAGCCTCATTCTGTCCAGTCCTGCAGACTCACTCCTCACAGGGTTCAGAATCTCTAGATGGGGAACCCAGAGACCCCGTTCCCTGGTTCTAGGGCAGAGTTCCCTACCCTGTCCTGTTGAACTTGAATCCGATTTCCAAATAAGAATCCACTACCTATAAAGTCAGGGTGACCCACTTTCTCCTATTCATATCTCTTACAAGTCCTATGCCCTTTCCTGAGAACATCTCACAGCAAAAATCAGAAAAAATTCCAGCTACAGTAACAAAACACAGTTTGTGGAACTATGGGAAAGCAACTTTAAAATTCATGTACATGAGGCTGGGCAAAAGTGGCTTTTCTCCTATAAATAACAGAGAGGTTCATCCCTCTAAGCCTTTAAATTGTGGCACCCAAACAAATATTCCAAAACAAACCACATCATAAATAATTTTATCTATGACTTTCCATAACCTATACAACAATGATAAATGCCTATGTAATGAAACATTCCTGACCATGTACCACTTCCTCAGTCCTGACAGGCAACATGTCCTTTCATCCAATCCTGATTCTTCTTGTTATAATGTATATTACAGTAGCACTGATAGACCCTACCTACTATCAGGACCCGATTGTGCTAGACACAAACACAGAGTAAGAGACTGTCCCTGCCCCAAAAAGTTACAGTCTACGTAGACAAGACAAAGAAAGACACAAAAAAGAAATAATATCCCACTTTACACACAGGGGAAACTGAGGCACAGAAATTAAGTGATTTTCCCAAGATCACACAGGAAATCTGTGACACAGAATTAAACCCAGATCCCACACTCTCAGTGCAAGATTTATATGATCTGAAGAGAAACCAGAGTATGCAATGAATTAACCACAAGATCACCCATCCATATGGACTCCTCAAAATCAGTGGTTTGAGCATTGGCCTGCTAAACCCAGGGTTGTGAGTTCAATCCTCGAGGGGGCCATTTAGGGATTTGGGGCAAAAATTGGGGCTTGGTCCTGCTTTGAGCAGGGGGTTGGACTAGATGACCTCCTGAGGTCCCTTCCAACCCTGATATTCTATGATTCTATGAAAATATGCCAATTACTCTGAGTTGTGCAGTGGTTCTGTGATGCAGATAAATAGTGAGTGAGATAAGTATTCATTAGATATTGGATAAGACTACTAAGACCTTGTCAGTTCTCCAATGGCAAGAGACATTAACATTTTAATCCCAACTGTATTTTCTAAAAATCTTTCTGTATTTCAAAAAAAGAAAAAAAGAAAAAACCCACCACCACCAAATCCTCCCATGCCCAACTGAAAGTGTCCATTTGTGTGTTCACTTACCTGTGCATTATTGAGAGGTGCCACTTAGGACCCAAGCTTAGTAAATTTCATGCTTTATGTCTGGCATCAAGTTAACAGGTTAATTTGCTAATCAGGTCATTACTGGTTAAAAATTTTCAAAGCAATATTCAGTTCACATTCTTAGACATTTTCTGTATTCCATTAAATCTGCACTTGCAAAATTCTGCAGTAGTTGGATAATTCAGAGCCATAATGCATAATACTTATCTGTCACACTACAGCATTTACATTATATTTTCAAATATACATCAGTCATTTTGGGATTGTACTTGCAAAACATGCAAATTAAATATTATCCAAATCAGATAATATATTTTATATATTACCTGCCACTCAAATTTATTGTGTTTGAGAAACTTAAATAAGTTCTATTTCATGAATGAAAAAGTAGCAGAGAGATATTCCAAAAAGGCCATTTATTCAATGGTTCTAATGCTGCAACCAGTTACATGACATTGATTTTAAGATTCTTTACTGTCAAAGTATGCACCTTTAATGGAATCAGAGTTTAAGCCAGAAGTGACCATTAGATCTACTCTGACCGCCTGTATATCACAAGCCCTTACCTTTCACCCAGTTACCCCTGTATTGAGCTCAATAACTTATCTTTGACTAACGTATTAGTTGTGCTTGGGTAAAGCATATCTTCCAAACAGGCATCCAGTCTTGATTTGAAGACATCAAGAGATGGAAAATCCACCACTTCCCTTGGTAGTTTGTTCCAAAGGTTCATTGTCTTCACTGTTAAAAATGCATGCCTAATTGTCCATTTAAATTTGACTTCAGCTTCCTGCCACTGGATCTTATTGTGCTTTGCGTGGCTAGATTAAAGAGCCCTATAGTATCTGGTATTTTCTCTCCATAAAGGTACTAATACATAGATTCCAAGACCAGAAGAGACCATTGCTATCATCTAGTCTGACCTCCTTATACAAAAGCTTCCCCAAAATAATTTCTAGAGCATATCTTTAAAAAAATAAAATAAAAAATCCAATACTCAATCATCAAGTCTCCTCTCAGTCTTCTTTTTGATAAACTAAACAGATTGAAGAATGAGGAGTACTTGTGGCACCTTAGAGACTAACAAATTTATTTAATTTACATCTCTCATTGTAAGGCATTTTCACCAGCCCTCAAATCATTTTTGTGTGTCTTTTCTGCACTTTCTCCAATTATTCAACATCCTGATTAAAATGTGCACCTCAGAACTAGACACAGTATTCCAGTATCAGTCTCACCAATGCTGTACTTAGACGTAAAATCACCTCCCTTCTAGTCGCAACTCTGCTATGCATCCTAGGATTGTGTTAGCCCTTTTTGTCTCAGCATCACACTGGGAGCTCATGTTGAGTTGTTTGTCCATTATGACCCAAAAAACTTTTCAGAGTTACTTTCCAGCATACAGCATCCCAATTCTGTAGGTATGACCTCCATTCCTCGTTCCTAGCTGTATAACTTTGCATTTAGCTGTATTTAAGATATTTTATATGAATGTGCCCAGTTTAGCAATCAGTTCAAAACACTCCATCTGACTGCTATCTCCTCATCATTACCAATCTGCCAATCAATGTGTCATCCACAAATTTTATATTTAGTTTCTGCTCCTTGATGAAAATGTTGAATAGCATTGCACTGCGTACCGATCCTTGTGGAATGCCACTAAGAAACACTCCCATTCAATGATGATTCAAGTTTTGAGATCTGTCAGTCAG
Organism: Natator depressus; assembly: GCF_965152275.1. Classification (NCBI taxonomy): domain Eukaryota; kingdom Metazoa; phylum Chordata; order Testudines; family Cheloniidae; genus Natator; species Natator depressus. The sequence continues at coordinate 36,780,407 of NC_134236.1, forward strand.
TGAGTTCTTAATCTATTTAACATGTGCTCTATCAATATTGTGTAGTGCTTATTTTTAACCACAATGTCATTCAGTACTAAATCAAACAACTTACAAAAAATTAAGTAAATTACATCTATGCAATTACCTCTATCAACCAAAACTGTGATCTAATCAAAAAATGAAATCAGTTTTTTTACATGACCTATTTTCCATAAAACTATATTGACTGGCACCAAGTATATTCCCAATGTTTAACTGTTTATTGACTGAACTCTGTATTAGCTTATCCATTATTTTGCCCAGGATTGATGTCAGTCTAACCAGCCTATAGATACTCAGCTCATCCTGCTTGCCCTTTTCAACTATTGGCAGAACATTAGCAGTCTTTCAATCTCCTGGAATTTCCAAGATTTATGTAAAAGTTAATAATAGCAGGTCAGAGATGTCCTCACCCAACTTTTTTAGGACTCTTGGGTGTAAGTTATCTGATCCTGATTTAAAAATGTTTATTTCTAGCAGATTTCATCTAACATCCTCCTCAGTTACTAATGCACTGAATTATCATCTTCATATGATACAAGTGCATCATCTTGCTTCTTTCCAAATACAGAACAGAAATATTTATTGAACTCAGCCTCTTCTGTATCATTATTAACAATTTTATCATCTGAATATAATAATGGGCCTATACCGTTGCTAGGATTTCTTTTGTTGCTAATATATTTAAACTCCTTATTGTCCTTAGACCTTCCAGCTATGTATTTCTTCCTTATGTCTTTAGCTTCCCTTCTAAATTTTCTGCCCTTCATAACTTCTAGTATATGTTGATTGCTATTTATTTATTTATTTTTCCATTTGCTACATATTGCTTTTTTGTTTCTAATTGCTCGTTTGACTTCACAAGGATGAGCTTTTAGCCAAAGTTGTCCTCTTTCTTGATTTTGGAATTCTGGCTTTTTGGCCATCTAATAAGCTCTTCTCTAAGAATTCCTAATTTTCGTTCACATTTTACTGTCTAAATATTTCCTTCTGAATCAATTTCACTCATAATTTCCCCTCAATTTTGGAAAATTAGCCTGTCTGAAGCACCATGTATACACATTACTGGTTGGGACTGTTCTCTATTTGCCATATTGAATGTAATCAGGATATGATAATTGGTTCTTAGGCAACAATCTACTTCCAGTCCATTGATTAATTCATTTTTATCCATCATAATGAAGTCCAAAATTGTTACCACCTTTTGGGTGCAATATGTTTTGTGCTAGAAAATCGTCTATAATTTTTAGAAACTCTAATGATGTTTTACTACTGGCTACATGAGGCCTCCAGCGTATGTCTCCCAAACTGAAATCCTCATAACAATTCAATTTTTCTTTCCACACATTACAAATATGTGTTAAGGAGTTACTCATCCTGTTCTCTGGTTTGATTCGGTGGTCTGTAACAGGCCTCCACAGTTACACCTTAGCCTCATGCATCAAGCATTTCACATGTACTATTTGGTTATGTGCAAAAAATGTACATGGACTGCTAAGAATTTGGGCCTGAAACTTTAAGGGAATGTTGGATTATATTATGGGCCAGGGGAAACAGGGTTTATGAAAAGGCTGAGAATCTTGTTTTCCTTAGCTATAATACCAAAAGTGTGTAACTCCGAGGCATATCTGAAATAAGTTTTTGGCTGCTTTTGATAGCTTAAAAACCCAAAGATATGTCAGCCTATTTGTAACTCAATTCAGATAGGTTTAAGATTTTCTGGTAGAGCACATACATCCTTTGTTAATCAAAAAAATCACAAGAAATGTTGCACAGACCTGAACTGAGTAACTGTAGAAAGTCTCCTTCTCCAGGACTCCACCCTTTTGCCTCTGGGCAAGGGCGCCATCTTCTGTGTAACAGTCCTCAGATTTGGAGAAGGCTACAAACATCTACTGGAAGCTTGTGGGAGCTCTACAGGAAGATACAAGATTTGCCTCCAGCTCAGGAAACAGTCTGTAAATGTTGAGTGCAGACTTGAGTCCCTTCAGGAAACATTAAAGGGAAACCCAGAGTAACCTAATTACATTAATGCTTACAGTGTATGGAATCAGTAAACTTGCATAGTTAAAATACAAGAGGTGGCTTTATTTAAACTAAAAATGGAAGAAGAAAGCTAAAAATAGGAAATTATAGAAAGAGGCAGGACAAACATGAAATGCCTTCAGCTTAAACCATTGCATCTATTGCATTTTCTCCAACCTGCAGCAAATAGCAGCACCATCTAGTGGTTCAGAGAAGTGCACATTATTACTAAGCTTCCAGTGAGGAAGGATGGAAGGACGTTTAGGAGTAAAAGAGTCAAATGGTTAATGTCAGCTGTTTGAGGCATCCAATCAACATAATTAGTCTAGCTGTGATTAGCCCTAATGAGGACAATGTTCCTGAATGTGCAGTTGTTGGGGCAAATGGGTCCTAAAATGAGGACTGTTGTATTCTGTGAGTCAGAGCACAGTGTAGACTTACTGTATTTAATTATCTCCCAGCAGGAGTCACCAGAACCTAGGGAGGGTTTCAGCAGCCAAAGCCAAAGCAGGACATCGAAAGGCCTGTACATATTGGATTTATAAAAATGTTTTTTCTGTAGATAGTGAAACCTATATTAAAGTAAAAAAATACATAATCCCCACTCTGTGCTGAAATATGTCACTGTCCTATTACAATCTTTATCTCCCTGCTTAAAGTCCTCCAGTAGGCAGAATCCTGTTTTCTAATCTGACTGAGTCACTGACTCAGTCTGTGACCTTGAGCTAATCACTTGACCTTCTTGTGAATCAGTCAAGCCAGCTGGAAAATTGGGTAAAAACATCACCACACTGAAAATCAGATGCTGCACCTAGGATGAGTTTTTCTTGGGAAAATAAACTGCAGAGAAGAAAATAAATTATTTATCCTGAACTCTAGGTTAGATGGTCAAACAAATAATTCACAGTGTTCATTCTGCAATGTATGATACTTGCCAAATAAATATCATGAAACTACAGAGAACTGACCATGTAATTAAATTGCTGTTACCTTGTAAACAAGAAATATTCACATAATACATTGGTCCTATATTTTTCAAGAAGTGGTGTCAATTAACATTTTACACAATTTTTAATTTCTCCTTTCACTGTCTGAGACATCCTCATTGAAGTTGGGGGAACAGTTCATAGGTTTAAAATAACAGATTATAAAGCCAGAAGGGACAGCTGTGATCATCTATTCTGACCTCTTGCATAACACAGGCCATAGAACTTCCCTCAATTAATCACTGTTTGAACTAGATCATGTCTTTTAGAAAAACATCCAATCTTGATTTTAAAATTGCCAGTGATGGAGAAGCCATCACATCCCTTGGTAAGATGTTCCAATAATTAATTATCTTCACTGTAAAACATTTGTGCGTTATTTCCATTCTGAATGTTTCTTGCTTCAACTTCCAAGCATTGGATCTTGTTATACATTGTGTGAAACTTTTGCAATGAAAATCAAAACAAGGTCAAACTCACCAGTTACAACCTAAACAGTCAGATCAGGCTGCAAAACAGAAAGGCTCGAACCAGTACAAATGATATCTATCCAAATCTACAGGACTGAGACCAACAGAGTTGTTCCTTCATCAGAAAAATCCTTGTATTCTATTTATGTAATGTTTATTTAATGTCCAGTCTGTGGACATTAGATGAAGTATTATTTTGTTATTAATTTTGTCCTTTTCCATTTGTGAAAAGTTTATTTCCCCCTTCTGTTTTTAATAGAGATGGAATTATTTATATTATAGCTCCAGAGAAACAAACCTAATGTATTTTTATTAAATTTTGCATATGCATCCTGAGGTATGGTCAAGAGGGTATATTTATGAATAGTAATTACTAGGGCTGTCAAGCAATTAAAAATATTAATCATAATTAATTATGCTGTTAGTAATAGAATACCATTTATTTAAATATTTTGGTGGTTTCTACCTGTTCAAATATATTGATTACAATTACAACATAGAACACAGAATGTACAGTGGTCACTTTATATCTATGTTGGATTACAAATATTTGCACTGTAAAAACAAAAGAAATAGTATTTTTAAATTCCCCCATTACAAGTGCTGTAGTGCATCTCTTTATCATGAAAGTTGAACTTACAAATGTAGAATTATGTACAAAAAAACTGGATTCAAAAATAAAACAATGTAAAACTTTAGAGCCTACAAGTTCACTCAGTCCTACTTCTTGTTCAGCCAATTGCTCAGACAAACAAGTTTGTTTACATTTGCAGGAGATAATGCTGCCCCTTTCTTGTTTACAATGTCACCTGAAAGTGAGAACAGGCATTCACATGGCACTGTTGTGGCTGGCATCACAAGATATTTATGTGTCAGATGTGCTAAAGATTCACATGTCCCTCCATGCTTCAACCACCCTTCCAGAGGACATGTGTCCATGCTGATGATGGGTTCTGCTCGATAACAATCCAAAGCAATGAGGACCAATGCATTTTCATTTTCATCATCTGAGTCAGATGCCACCAGCAGAAGGTTAATTTTCTTTTTTGGTGCTTCAGGTTCTGTAATTTCTGCATCTGACTGTTGCTCTTTTAAGACTTCTGAAAGCATGCTCCACACCTCATCCCTCTCAGATTTTGGAAGGCACTTCAGATTCTTAAACCTTGGGTCGAGTGCTGTATCAGCAATACAAATGAGAGAAACAGGATTACCCTTCAAACAGAAATTATGAACCTAGTTCACGTACATATCCAATATTAACTGAGATCACAAATTATTTATTAAAAACAATGAGGAGTCCTTATGGCATCTTAGAGACTAACAAATTTATGTGGGCATAAGCTTTCATGAGCTAGAACCTACTTCATCAGATGCATGGAGTGGAAAATACACGAGCAGGTATAAATACATGAAAAGATGGGAGTTACCTTACCAAGCGTGAGGTCAGTCTAACGAGACAATTCAATTAACAGTAGGAGACCAAGGGAGGAAAAATAACTTTTGTAGTGGTAATGAGAGTGGCCCATTTCAAACAGTTGACAAGAAGATGTGAGTAACAGTAGGGGGAAATAAATTTGTTAGTCTCTAAGGTGCCACAAGGACTCCTCGTTGTTTTTGCTGATACAGACTAACACAGCTACCACTCTGAAAATTCTTTATTAGAGTTTTCCTGCTGATCTTTTTACTCCTTGCCTTCAGATGCAGAAATTCTATATACCCTTTGGACAGTCTGCCTGAGCACCCACTACTCTTGTTCAAGAGTAGGATCCCTACTCCCACTTAAAAGTGATGCACCCTATGACTTGAGTGTGAGCAGCATTGAACCCTGGAAGAAAAGCTTGAATGATGCTCAGCTTTTTGCAGGAGGTGAACTTCACAGGTCTGGACCCAAATGTGAACCCTAAGCTGTAGTTCAGAGCTGCTGTATATTGAGTCTCATTAGGAAAGTTGATACTGTACATGATAAAACTACTGTGTATTTTTTTTTCCTTCTTAAACATTAATAAAACACTTTTCACATGTCAGTTAACCTTTCTATAATTTTATTCCACCCTTCAGACATATTCACAAAAACCTAATAAATAGAAAAATGTAACTTTGACCTGAGTGACCAAAACCAATTTCAATCACTTAGATGCCTCAAGGAATCTTGCAGCCATCACGTGTGACCTTTAAGAATTAAAATGCTCTGTGAGTATTTTACCAATGGCTGCTTTCCTAATGTGTATACTATATATTCTGTGTGCATGGTGAGGTGATATGTACACAGCCAGTCATAACAACGTGGTTGTAGCTCTCTATTCTGGTCTGAGGGAAAAATTGAAAGGATAAAATTGTGGCTTTTGTGCACTGTAACAGGGTCTGCAGCCTCCCAAACATCCTCTCATGGCCCAAGGTCATTCTGAAGACATTCTGCCTCTGTTTTCTATTCCCATGGGGTTCCTCAGTAATTCACCCAGTTCATGTTAATTTAAAACATTCCCTTGCTGGGGTTCCATTTATTTAGTCCTGACACACTGGCCCTCCAGATTCCAACTCCAGTTCAGTGTCTCTCTCCTTGAGTCAGAGTTTGGCTTCCAGGATGCAATCCCAGTTCAGAGTCTCTCCCCCCATGGGTCAGAAGTCCTCATCTTTTCTTCTCAGAGCTGGGTTTGTTTTGTTTGCTCCCTGCAGGAGCCAGTCTCACTCACTGCAGCACTCACCTATACCAGCTTCCTCAAGCCAGCTACAGCATTGCAAGCTTCTGTCCTGCCTGAGGCTCCCAGCTTTCTTAGTTGGAATATTACCAGCTCCCACTTGAGCTCCCTTCCCCAGGGAACTCCCCAGGAGTCTGTCCTTTTCTTCTTTATCTCCCCAGGCCTAGCCTGAATTAATCACATGACCTCATTATTATCCACCTGGGGAGGTGAGCCAATCTTGTCAAAGGTGGGCTAAAGCCCCATTTATCCTAAAAAAGGCCAGCCACCTTTTTTTTCAGGTGGACATATCCTCTTCCAGTGCTGCTTCTAGAGTACAGGAAGTCCTAGTCTGCATCATCCATTAGGATGCGATTGGTTGCTCTCCACAATATACCAATGCTAATCTTTAGGTGGGTGATGGGAGCGAGTGAAGGGGCTATGACCACCTCCTCCTTGTCCTCCATTCTGCAACCTGTTCCCAAAGAGAGCAGTAGCAAGTAGTCCCTGCAGTCTCAAGCATACAAAACTCATGTGGTTTAAAGAAAAGGAGGACTTGTGGCACCTTAGAGACTAACCAATTTATTTGAGCATAAGCTTTGTGAGCTACAGCTCACTTCATTGGATGCATACTGTGGAAAGTGAAGTGAGCTGTAGCTCACGAAAGCTTATGCTCAAATAAATTGGTTAGTCGCTAAGGTGCCACAAGTACTCCTTTTCTTTTTGCGAATACAGACTAACACGGCTGCTACTCTGAAGCCTGTCATGTGGTTTAGGTTTTCCTTAGAAACAGAATCGCTTGGTAAAATAAATAAATGAAGCTAAGTAAATAATTCACAGATGTAAGCAGTGTCAGGATGAGCTCCACCGTGACATCTGGTGGTGAGGTGTGGCAAGTTGTGGAAAAGAACTTCAGGGGCCGATCTCATTTGCATAGGTACACCCACCCCGACTAGAATGAGGCCATAGCTGCCCAAATGGTCATTTTGGCTGCTGTGGGATCCCCAGTGTCTCTGTTATTGGGGCAGGAAGAATAAATTGTTATTACCCTGATTATGGGAACTGTGCTTGGAACTGTACTTGGCCTTTTGTTATGATGGAGGGACTCACCATCAACTAAGTAGCCCTTGCTAGGCAAGGGTCATGGGTCCAAAACTCTGTGAATTTAGAGAGGCTGGGGACAAGTATTAATGCTTGGTGGCATGGGCCCCTTGGTGAGGGCCTTACATGCTAATTGCACTTCCTCCTCTCTCCACTGTGGAATATCAGAGCTAATTTTGATTTCATTAGAAGTCTAGTTAAAGGCTGCTGAGCTCACTTTTGGCTAATAGTGCACCAGCACTGAGGCTCCCCTACTACAAGCTGAATTCACCAAAGAGCTGAACTGACTAAGAGCTGAAATCACTGAGCGTTGCGTTAAGTAGTGGGGGAACCTGAAGATAGATTTTTGAGCAGTTTGCGGGATGGCTGGAGTGCCTTGTGGACAGGCTGGTGGAGCAGTTCATAGGACAGCAGGAGCTGCTGGTGGGACACGGAGCAGTTCGTGGACTGGCTGGTGGGGCAGTTCGTGGGACGGCGGGAGCTGCTTGTGGGCCGCAGAGCGGAGCTGAGCGAAGCAGTTCGTTGGCCTAACTTTAAATAGGATCACTTGTGGACAAAAAGGTACACATGTGCCCAAATATCTTGCTGATTCGGGGTCTTGGTTATGTGTGGTTGGTTAAGGTATCGGTTTGGTTTGCGATGTTTTTTTAGAAACAAATAATGGAAAAACAGTGAACTGTATACAACTAATCTGTCTTTACCAGAATACAATGGAAAGGAAAGTCAAGTCACCAAGTAACAGGTAAAAGAAACACTTCAACACAATATCAGTTTTTAAATGATGACCTTTTGTTGGCTTGTCACTACTAAAATAAAACATTGCACATTAGGACACTTTATTGCTGAAACACTTTGTTTCTGGTCTGATTTTACTGACTTTACTACTGTTAATGGATAGTGGGCAGACATCCACACTCATTCTCCTGGATCTTTCTGCATCATTCAACATTTTTAACCATGAGCTACTGCTGTCTCACTTGAGAACTGTGGTGGGGTACAGGGTAATGTGCAAAAATTATTTAAGTCCTTCATGGAAAGATGCAACCAATGAATAGTGATGGGAAACTGTATCTCCCTACTATAACCTTCACTGTTAGACTCCAACAAGAATCAATGATCTCTCTTGACTTTTTCAACACCTACATGCAACAACTCAATGAACTGGACAGATGACATGACCTCAAATTCCAGCAATATGCAGGTGTCACACCTCTTCTATCCTTTACCATATATAGCCACACCAGGACGGCCCAGTGTTTGGACGAGATCAGTTCATGGATGACAAACAGCTGCTTGAAACTGAACCAAGCAGGACTGAGATAATGCGGGTAGGTAGAATAAACCATTTTGAAGAGTTTGCAGCTATGATGCAGTTTCTTTTGATTGATGGTACACACCCATAATTGGTCAGTTCAGTCCATAGCTTAGGAGTGCTCCTGGATTCCTTGCTGACACTAATATCACACATAGTAGCATCTGCAAATAATACTTTCTACCATGACTGGCTGGGTAGCTAGCTGATGATGACCTGCTTTTATCACCTCTAGCTGGACTAGAGCAAAGCTATATATCTGGGCACAAAGCCTTCAGCACTTAGGAAACTCCAACTACTACAGAACTACTGCAGCACGTCTCTTCAGCAACACAGGCTACTGAAAATGCATCGAACCTGTCCTCTTCTTCACAAACACTGACTTCCCATAGATTATTGAATCAAGTTCAGGGACTCAGTCCTTATCTTCAGAGTGTTCAATGACCTGGGCCCAAGGTATCTAAACGAATTAGTAAAGCTCCCAATGGAGACCCTGGTTTACAACTCTGCTCCTCTGACAAAATGGAACTCTCTACAATAAGGGTAAAGCTCACCTGTGCAGGACATAGAACTTTCTTGGGGGCCAGACTGTGATTGTGAAATGAACTCGCTCAGGAACAAGGACTATCACACACCTTACCACCCTCAGCTCCAAGAGCAAGGCAGACATATAAGTGCATGTATAAAAAAAAATTCTCAAACAAAAAACTCCACTGCACACATTTCTCCCCCTGAGGAGAGGATAAGAGAACAAACTATGTGTGACAGATATTAGGGCTTGTCTCCACTTACCGGGGGCTCGACATGTGGTGATCAATCCACCGGGGGGTCGATTTAGTGGGCCTAGTGAAGACCCGCTAAATCGACCGCTGACCGCTCTCCCGCCGAGAAGCATAAGATAAGTTGACGGTTGATTTAGTGTGTCTCCCATTGACCCAGCACAGTGTAGACACCACAAAAGGTCGACCTAAGGTACGTTGACTCCAGCTATGTTATTCACGTAGCTGTAGTTACGTAACTTAGGTCGACTGAGCCCTGTAATGTAGACCGGCCCTCAGTTACACTGCTTAATGGACTACTGGAAGACATTCAGATACTAGAGTGCTAAGTGTGGAATAAAAATCTATATAGAACAGAACATACTATACAGTTACCCAAGTTTCTAATTGTCTCACAATGCCTGAAAGAGATGATTCTGGAAATCTTCTGTGTAATGATGATTGGTCTCTTGCCAGTGGCTTTTGCTCACTGACTCCATTAATCTCCTAGTAAACAAAATAAAGGTAGATGAAGTGACAGCAGTTTCATATTTTCAATACAATTTTTTAAAAAATATATTAAAAAGTTACACACATTTTTAGGTGGTGTAAAGGTGTGATCCATTTTTGGCACCAATGCGCTAGTAAAACTATCTCACCATGCAAATGGACACAATGCCATAATAGTAAAGGAGATTGAATACAAGCAGCCACTTGTTCATACACTTACAACCAAACCCTATTCCCATTGAAGTCAATGGAAGTTTTATCACTGATGAGTAGGGGACCAGGATTTGTCGCTAGCAGAGGGCTGGATTCTGCTTTCAGAACACAAGTATAAATCCAGAGTAACTCCATTCTCTTTGGTAGAGTTACTCCAGATTTATACTGTGATCAGTGAGAGGAGAATTTAGTCATGAAGGTTTATCTGGTAAGATCTCCAGTAAGGAAAAGACTGTCCATCTAGAACTTCAAAAGGGGTGATTGAAGAGATGTTGCATAGCAGGTACTGGCCAAAGTCAGACCTTTCTGAAAAACTGTTTTTGCTGTCCTGTACAGGGATATTTTTTAATGCATTGATCTAGGATTTGTGTTCTGTGTGAGGAAAGAGGTTCTGTAATGAAGTCACCTGAAGACGGCCCTTGTGGAAGTGAAAGGCTAATTTTTTATTATTATTTTTTTACTGGACTACTGTTTTTGCTAATGAGGCTGAAAGAGTAGGGAACCCTTGTTTCAAAACCTTCTCTGTGTGACTGATCTCTCAGACATGACTGTTAAATTCAACCCTTTAATTTGGGGCCTGTTCCCCCTTTGATGCAAATATGGAACACCCAGTAATGTAAATGAGAGTTCTGCACCTTCATAGAGGTTAGAGTAGCGACTTTAGTGATTTAGCATAGGGTCAAGGCAAGCTTGGTTGTAAAGAGCTGGAAACGTCATTAAAAACTCTAACATTAAAAGGACAAAATCATTTTTGTATTGCGGTTTTCATCAATAAAATTTATGTTGGAGCTTATACAAAAGCTTATTCCCTTCACCAACCAGTGTCAGCATTATTAACAGTAATGTTTATACGGGACAGGCTTACTGCGATGACAAATTATCTCATTTATAGTCGTGTCCAGAAGTTCCCTTGTTATAAAAGTTACAAATTATGCCAATTATTCATCACTTGCTTATAATACCTTCCTGACACACAATATAAATTTGTTCATAAAAAATATGATTTCCTCCCCCTAGTCCTCCACATTTCATTCAGATGATGGTGGTGAGGGCCAGACTGAGGATAATGGCTATGAGTCCTAGGTTATTGAAGTTTCAAAGCGTTCATGCTGCAAGTACTGCATGAAATTAGAGCTGGATCTAAGTAATCTAGAAGATCTGCTTATTAAAATTTTATTGCTGAATAAATCCATTCTGGAAGAGGGGCTGTGAGCCTGATTTTCAGAGGTGCTCAGCCCCTACAGTTCCTATTGAAGTCAGAGTTGTGGGTGCTTGGCTTGTCTGAAAATGAAATCTTGCTGCATGCTTCTTGATTAGTACACATACTTCTCTCTTTGCAAGTGCATTGGTCCACTTTTACAATGCTGGACAATTGTTTATCCCAAATGAACTGCATATCTACAACAGTTCCCCTTGCATGCAGGGAGTTAAGGGTGTACCAAGGAGGGCTACACACGTAGGGTGTTAAAAATGAAGAGTCACCTCTGTTCTCATCAGCAGTTTTCCTAACGAAATTTGGCATGCATATCTGATAATCAACTAAGGTTCACAGAAAAGTCAGCTACTGAAGTAGAACTTAGGTCTTGTCTCATAGAGGACTTTTATATGCTCCACTTCAAGTGTAAAGGCAAGTCCAGCATCCAGTAGCAGGGTAGTAAGGAGCTGAAGGTATCCCCCTTATTTACCTGTGCGGGCTATATAGACAGTGAGGAGGAGAGAGGGAGGAAAGCAGCCTCTACCAACCCACTTCCCCTGCTGCCTTGGAACCTAAGCAATTGGTAGTCAGTTAATGCATGAAGCCTTGGTGTCACACTCCCCCTACTGGCCAGCCCAGCTTCGCTGGCAGATATATACCGACCCAGGTATGGAGATGGAGCAAGGTACATTACGCACCCCCGGGAAGGGAAAGACAATCTGCTTCCTGGTTTGTGCCTGGGGCAGCATAATAACATGCTGCCCCCATACACAGTGCTTGCAGCAAAGCCACCATTTAGCCATAGCCATCCTGTTTGGACTTGATTCTGCAAAGTGCCAAGCACTTCCTGTGTTATCAACAACCTGCACTTTTTAAGACTAGGCCCTTGGATGGCATATGATGAATTTTGAACTAAGCTGAGTTTCCCAAATCCTAGTTGAATCAGTGCATTCAAAAAGGCACATTATCCCCAAGACAGAGTAAGGGCTATTAACAACGCAAAATTATGGGCAACATCCTTTGCTGTTAGAAATCAGCATAAGTGAGGATATGACCCTATATTAACCCATTAACAATAATTAAGGTTCCAATTCTGCTGTCCTTAGTGTGCACTACCTTACTGTGAGAGCCCCACAGGAGGACTAGTTGTCAAATAAGATACTACTTATTATGAGTAAAGTGATAGAACTGGACCCTGAAATACTTAAAGCTAGAAATCTGCATCAGGACAAACACGTTCTTCCTGCACCAAACCTGAGTAAATATGCTTAGTGTAAGGGTGCACAATGGGAGGAGGACTTTTTACCCATCTGGCAATATATGATAGCAGAACTACTCCATATCTGCTACTGTGAACTCAGACTGCAGTAGCAAACATAGAGCAGTTCTGCTGTCATTCATTTGGTAGATCAGCTTCTACAGAAGCTGCTTCTCCTGAGAAAAGGTATGAGGTATGGCCCGTGGGTTGACTTAGCCAGGTTGCCCAAACATTTCTGCATGGTTTTGTGGAAAGTATCTTGCAAAGCACAGCTCTGTGGCTTACAGAGGTTCCAGCATCATACCCACCATGCAATGGAACTGCACCAGTTCCATAGCCTGTTGGGTGTTATGCACTCTTGGGAGGAGGGGAGGCCAGGAATGTTGGGATTTCATTAGCTCTGTAGTGCACATACCCAATAAATAGTCAACTCAGTACAAAGTGACATATCATACACTGAAAAAAAATCTGGGGTGAAGATTTAAGGCCTGGTTTCAACACATGTTCTGTGCCTATAACAGTAACTCCTATTGAAATGAATGGGATTTATGTGTGTGAAACACACTTCAGACTCCCCAAGCAATTTCTTGAATTAATTGATATATTGTACAGTGTCAAGGGTTTTGATGGATTTAATGTGTATTTTGGTTATGTAACAAAAGTGTGTGCTTTAATGTTTTTTGTAATATTTTGTATCTTGCATTTATCTGATGCCTTTCTTTTCAGGAGCACAAGGCATGTGCATAATTTTAAGCATGTAAATAGTTCCATTGCAAACATCTAGAAGATAATAAGGTGATAAGTAATAGTTAGCATGGATTTGTCAAGAACAAATGGTGTCAAACTAACCTGATAACTTTCTTTGATAGGGTAACAAGCCTTGTGAATAGTGGGGGAGCTGTATACATGGTATATCTTGACTTTAGTAAAGTTTTTGATACTGTCTCATATGACCTTCTCATAAACAAACTAGGGAAATGCGACCTAGATGGAGCTACTATAAGGTGGATGCAAAATTGGTTGGAAAACCATTCCCAGAGAGTAGTTATCAGTGGTTCACAGTCATGCTTGAAGTACATAATGAGTGGGGTCCCACAGGGATCAGTTCTGGGTCCTGTTTTGTTCAATATCTTCATCAATTATTTAGATAATGTCATAGAGAGTACACTTATAAAGTTTGCGGACGATACCAAGCTGGGAGGGGTTGCAAGTGCTTTGGAGGATAAGATTAAAATTCAAAATAATCTGGACAAACTGGAGAAATGGGCTGAAGTCAATAGGATGAAATTCAATAAGGACAAATGCAAAGTACTCCATTTAGGAAGGAACAATCAGTTGTACACATACAAAATAGGAAATGACTGCCTAGGAAGGAGTACTACAGAAAGGGATTTGGTGGTCATAGTGGACCACAAGTTAAATATGAGTCAACAGTGTAACACTGTTGCAGAAAAAGTGAACGACATTCTGGGATGTATTAGCAGGAGCGTTGTAAGCAAGACACGAGAAGTAATTCTTCCGCTCCGCTCTGTGCTGATTAGGCCTCAGCTGGAGTATTGTGTCCAGTTCTGGGCACCTCAATTCACGAAGGATGTGGACAAATTGGAGACAGTCCAGAGAAGAGTGACAAAAATGAGTAAAGGTCTAGAAAACATGACCTATGAGGGAAGATTGAAAAAATTGGGTTGTTTATTCTGGAAAAGAGAAGCGTGAGAGGGGACATGGTAACAGTTTTCAAGTATGTAAAAGGTTGTTACAGAGAGGAGGGAGAATTTTTTTTTCTTAACTTCTGAGCATAGGACAAGAAGCACTGGTCTTAAATTCAGCAAAAATAAAAGGTTACTTATGAACTATGATGCACTTCAGAGTAATTATATATGCAAATGATTTGATAATTACATCAAGTAGCTCCAAAAATAGTTTCATTTGCAGTTCCAGATCCCAGATGAAAGTCTGCTTTAGAATCCAGAAGTAATCAAGTATATATCCTCCACTTACAAAACACTGGTCTTTTATTGTCCACATACTTATATACTTAGGTTGTCAGTAGAACTGAGCATATACCAAAAGGGAAGTGGATTGGACTGAAGAATTTATGGATCTAAAGGTAGAGGAGGCCTGGGATTATTTTAAATCAAAGCTGCAGAAGCTATCGGAAGCCTGCATCCCAAGAAAGGGGAAACAATTCATAGGCAGGAGTTGTAGACCAAGCTGGATGAGCAAGCATCTCAGAGAGGTGATTAAGGAAAAGCAGAAAGCATACAGGGAGTGGAAGAAGGGGGGGATAAGCAAGGAAAGCTACCTTATTGAGGTCAGAACATGTAGGGATAAAGTGAGACAGGCTAAAAGTCAAGTAGAGTTGGACCTTGCAAAGGGAATTAAAACCAATATTAAAAGGTTCTATAGCCATATAAATAAGAAGAAAACAAAGAAAGAAGAAGTGGGACCGCTAAACACTGAGGATGGAGTGGAGGTCAAGGATAATCTAGGCATGGCCCAATATCTAAACAAATACTTTGCCTCAGTCTTTAATAAGACTAAAGAGGATATTAGGGATAATGGTAGCATGACAAATGGGAATAAGGATATGGAGGTAGATATTACCATATCTGAGATAGAAGCAAAACTCGAACAGCTTAATGGGACTAAATCGGGGGGCCCAGATAATCTTCATCCAAGAATATTAAAGGAATTGGCACATGAAATTGCAAGCCCATTAGCAAGAATTTTTAATGAATCTGTAAACTCAGGGGTTGTACCGTATGATTGGAGAATTGCTAACATAGTTCCTATTTTTAAGAAAGGGAAAAAAAGTGATCCGGGTAACTATAGACCTGTTAGTTTGACATCTGTAGTATGCAAAGTCTTGGAAAAAATTTTGAAGGAGAAGGTAGTTAAGGACATTGAAGTCAATGGTAAATGGGACAAAATACAACATGGTTTTACAAAAGGTAGATCGTGCCAAACCAACCTGATCTTCTTTGAGAAAGTAACAGATTTTTTAGACAAAGGAAATGCAGTGGATCTAATTTACCTAGATTTCAGTAAGGTGTTTGATACCGTGCCACATGGGGAATTATTAAATTGGATAAGATGGGGATCAATATGAAAATTGAAAGGTGGATAAGGAATTGGTTAAAGGGGAGACTACAACGGGTCCTACTGAAAGGTGAACTGTCAGGCTGGAGGGAGGTTACCAGTGGAGTTCCTCAAGGATCGGTTTTGGGACCAATCTTATTTAATCTTTTTATTACTGACCTCGGCACAAAAAGTGGGAGTGTGCTAATGAAGTTTGCGGATGATACAAAGCTGGGAGGTATTGCCAATTTAGAGAAGGGCAGGGATATCCTACAGGAGGATCTGGATGACCTTGTAAACTGGAGTAATAGTAATAGGATGAAATTTAATAGTGAGAAGTGTAAGGTCATGCACTTAGGGATTAATAACAAGAATTTTAGTTATAAGCTGGGGATGCATCAATTAGAAGTAACGGAGGAGGAGAAGGACCTTGGAGTATTGGTTGATCATAGGATGACTATGAGCCACCAATGTGATATGGCTGTGAAAAAAGCTAATGCGGTCTTAGGATGCATCAGGAGAGGATTTCCAGTAGGGATAAGGAGGTTTTAGTACCGTTACACAAGGCACTGGTGAGACTTCACCTGGAATACTGTGTGCAGTTCTGGTCTCCCATGTTTAAGAAGGATGAATTCAAAATGGAACAGGTACAGCGAAGGGCTACTAGGATGATCCGAGGAATGGAAAACTTGTCTTATGAAAGGAGACTCAAGGAGCTTGGCTTGTTTAGCCTAACTAAAAGAAGGTTGAGGGGAGATATGATGGCTCTCTATAAATATATCAGAGGGATAAATACCGAAGAGGGAGAGGAACTATTTAAGCTCAGTACCAATGTGGACACAAGAACAAATGGATATAAACTGGCCACCAGAAAGTTTAGACTTGAAATTAGACCAAGGTTTCTAACCATCAGAGGAGTGAAGTTCTGGAATAGCCTTCCAAGGGAAGCAGTGGGGGCAAAAGATCTATCTGGCTTTAAGATTAAACTCGATAAGTTTATGACAGGTTTCAGAGTAGCAGCCGTGTTAGTCTGTATTCGCAAAAAGAAAAGGAGTACTTGTGGCACCTTAGAGACTAACCAATTTATTTGAGCATAAGCTTTCGTGAGCTACAGCTCACTTCATCGGATGCATTCAGTGGAAAATACAGTGAGGAGATTTATATACACACAGAACATGAATCCCCTATAATGTCACGGCAAACCTGGTGGCTGAACTATGTGACTTTGTCCTCACCCATAACTATTTCACATTTGGGGACCATGTATACCTTCAAATCAGCGGCACTGCTATGGGTACCCGCATAGCCCCACAGTATGCCAACATTTTTATGGCTGACTTAGAACAACACTTCCTCAGCTCTCGTCCCCTAATGCCCCTACTCTACTTGCACTATATTGATGACATCTTCATCATCTGGACCCATGGAAAAGGCGGCCTTGAGGAATGCCACCATGATTTCAACAATTTCCAACCCACCATCAACCTCAGCCTGGACCAGTCCACACAAGAGATCCACTTCCTGGACACTACGGTGCTAATAAGCAATGGTCACATAAACACCACCCTATACCGGAAACCTACTCACCACTATTCCTACCTACATGCCTCCAGCTTTCACCCAGACCACACCACACGATCCATTGTCTACAGCCAAGCTCTACGATACAACCGCATTTGCTCCAACCCCTCAGACAGAGACAAACACCTACAAGATCTCTATCAAGCATTCTTACAACTACAATACCCACCTGCTGAAGTGAAGAAACAGATTGACAGAGCCAGAAGAGTACCCAGAAGTCACCTACTACAGGACAGGCCCATCAAAGAAAATAACAGAACGCCACTAGCCATCACCTTCAGCCCCCAACTAAAACCTCTCCAACGCATCATCAAGGATCTACAACCTATCCTGAAGGATGACCCATCGCTCTCACAAATCTTGGGAGACAGGCCAGTCCTTGCCTACAGACAGCCTCCCAACCTCACAAATTTTGAGAGACAGGCCAGTCCTTTGCTTACAGACAGCCCCCCAACCTGAAGCAAATACTCACCAGCAACCACACACCACACCACAGAACCACTAACCCAGGAACCTATCCTTACAACAAAGCCCGTTGCCAACTGTGTCCACATATCTATTCAGGGGACACCATCATAGGGCCTAATCACATCAGCCACACTATCAGAGGCTCGTTCACCTGCACATCTACCAATATGATATATGCCATCATGTGCCAGCAATGCCCCCCTGCCATGTACGTTGGTCAAACTGGACAGTCTCTACGTAAAAGAATAAATGGACACAAATCAGATGTCAAGAATTATAACATTCATAAACCAGTCGGAGAACACTTCAATCTCTTTGGTCACTCGATTACAGACCTAA
Organism: Natator depressus; assembly: GCF_965152275.1. Lineage (NCBI taxonomy): Eukaryota > Metazoa > Chordata > Testudines > Cheloniidae > Natator > Natator depressus. Next base: position 36,798,397 of record NC_134236.1, read on the forward strand.
AAGTTGCAATTCTTCAACAAAAAACTTCAAAACCAGACTCCAATGACAGACTGCTGAATTGGAATTAATTTGCAAACCGGATACAATTAACTTAGGCTTGAATAGAGACTGGGAGTGGATGAGTCATTACACAAAGTAAAACTATTTCGCCATGTTTATTCCCCCCCACCCACACTGTTCCTCAGACGTTCCTGTTAACTGCTGGAAATGGCCCACCTTGATTATCACTACAAAAGGTTTTCTTCCTCCCCCCCCCGCTCTCCTGCTGGTAATAGCTCATCTTAAGTCATCACTCTCCTTACAGTGTGTATAACACCCATTTTTTCATGTTCTGTGTGTAAATAAATCTCCTCACTGTATTTTCCACTGAATGCATCCGATGAAGTGAGCTGTAGCTCACGAAAGCTTATGCTCAAATAAATTGGTTAGTCTCTAAGGTGCCACAAGTACTCCTTCTTTTTTTTTGATAAGTTTATGGAGGAGATGATATGATGGGATAACATGGTTTTGGTAATTAAATATTCATGGTAAATAGGCCCAGTGGCCGGTGATGGGATATTAGATGGGGTGGGATCTAAGTTATCCAGGAAAGAATTTTCTGTAGTATCTGGCTGGTGAATCTTGCCCATATGCTCAGGGTTTAGCTGATCGCCATATTTGGGGTCGGGAAGGAATTTTCCTCCAGGGCAGATTGGAAGACGCCCTTGAGGTTTTTCGCCTTCCTCTTTAGCATGGGGCACAGGTCACTTGCTGGAGGATTCTCTGCTCCTTGAAGTTTTTAAACCACGATTTGAGGACTTCAATAGCTCAGACATAGGTGAGAGGTTTTTCGCAGGAGTGGTGGGTGAAATTCTGTGGCCTGCGTTGTGCAGGAAGTCAGACTAGATGATCATAATGGTCCCTTCTGACCTAAATATCTATGAATCTATGAATCAAATTTCCAGAAATATTCCTTCACATTTTAGGTCTAAATTTCCTTCTATCATGTTTTTCGCCTTTCTGTGTTGTATCCTTTCTCTTTGTTTCTATGTGATCACAAAAGTTTTACTAGCACAAATTTTAACAGAAAATACATTTTAAGATTTCTCACTTGAATATTCACAGAAAGTATATTTTAAATTCATTTTCTGTAAGTATCTACTGTAGAAACTTTATTATAAAATATATGATTATCCAATTAGGAAATATGATAATACCATATCTCTTATTTCAGAGTAGCAGCCGTGTTAGTCTGTATCCGTAAAAAGAAAAGGAGTACTTGTGGCACCTTAGAGATGAACAAATTTATTAGAGCATAAGCTTTCGTGAGCTACAGCTCACTTCATCGGATGCATTCAGTGGAAAATACAGTGTGGACCCCACTGTATTTTCCACTGAATGCATCCGATGAAGTGAGCTGTAGTTCATGAAAGCTTATGCTCTAACATCTCCCCACTGTATTTTCCACTGAATGCATCCGATGAAGTGAGCTGTAGCTCACGAAAGCTTATGCTCAAATAAATTGGTTAGTCTCTAAGGTGCACAAGTACTCCTTTTCTTTTTACATATCTCTTATGTAACCAATCACAACAAAGCAACACAGTTTGAATTTTATATTTCAAATAGCAAGCCACAAAGTTAAACAAAAATTGAGAAACATCTTTTAGGACATTTTGAAATATGAAATAAATTTGAGAGAATCATCAGCTATTCACATATTCCACAAACAGAAAAAGAGGTGATGTTTGTCATTTAAGTTATTTGTTATTAATTATTCACTCAGGTATAATTGTTAGTAGTCATCATTGGCTTAGTGAGTTATTAGAATTATATCTGTTCATTGTGAAAGACAGATTTTTTATCTAGTTTTGAGGCTTAATTGTCGAATTTGGAGGGAAAAAATTGCTAAATTTAAATGAATACAACATTGCAATATTTAGTCTCTAAAATAAATGTGAACCATTTGGTGTTTTAAAAAAGAAATCATTTGAAACACTCTGGATATTTAACTTTGAAAATTAGCAACTGTGTATGTTTCCCTAAGGGAAGAGGTTCAAAAATACTCTTTTGATTCTTGCGCCCATGATCAATCACAGATGGGGTCATCAATTAGTAACATGATCAGGTGGTTACATATCTGAATTCTATCATCTGCACCCACAAGACTTAATCTGCAATTGCCTGTGAGTGCACAATTACTGAACAACATTAAATGGTGCAGAGGCATTGTGTTGGGCCTCTATACAGAACTGAACTGCACACTTGGTGTAGGGTGTTAAGCATGATCTCCTGAATGGATTTATTTCTTTATAGAGTGGATAGTAAGAGCAGATAGAGTGAAGAATTACACATGAACTTCAAAAAAGATCTCAATACATTATCAATGAAAGATTTGTGTATTAATTTGTAATGGTGAAATACTCAAAGGGTTAAAAACAATTGGTCTTTTAAGAGAAGTTCCACATGGGCAACTTTTAAGTAAACAAAAGGAAGGAAGATAGACTGATAGATAGATGACAGACAGATAAACATCATATAGCTGTATCATACATCCCCTAATTAATATCTAAATTAGATGATGTAATTGCATTTTTGTGATTATTTTCGTCTTGTACTTTCTAAAATTGTATTTCAAAGCCAACATTCTTGATAAATTGAACAGCAAAAACATCATGTAGACTAACTCAGTAGCCTATGTGCTTGAGTAAAACTATTAGACCAAAAATTCAACAATACTTCCATCAGACATTTTGTCAAACCTCCAAATTATCTCCAAAATTGTAACTTGTAAATAAATATGTATGCCTCTGTCTAGAGGCTTCTGAAAATGACATTTCAACTATTTTTATGATTTTATTAATGTTTAGTTCATGTTTTACTGCTGTCTTTGGAGGTCTATATTCCAAATAAATGTACTGTATTCACTAGGAAAGTAAAAGCAATTTCTTTTTATTATGATTTTCAGGAAGGCCTTGCCCAGCACCACAGACAATATCTTAAAAAATCACTGTAGCTCACATTCAAGGTCCTTTTGTGTGTTGTTCTTTACAAAACGAGTTATAAAGCAATGAAGGTATTGTGCTGATTCCAACTTCATTTCATGGCTTCATATTAGTATGTATCTCAATTTTTACAGGTCATTATGAGACGCAGGAGGTATGCTTGTTTGTTTGTTTCTGTTTTACTTTCACAGTGAAATGCTGGGTTACACTTCTCTTAAACACATTTCAGTTATTCCTAGTTATTCCAGTACAGGTTTAGGTTACTTGCTCACTCGCTCGCTCTTTTTTCTTTATTTTTTTTTTTTGGTTAAGGCTCATATTGTCTAAGGCTCAGAGAAGTATGTAAGCATCATGACTGAAAAGCTTTTCAAATTAGAAGGGATTTGCAGGGATCAAACAATCCGGAGTAGAACACGAAGCTATTCTGATAAATGAGGCTTCGGTAAATGGCCTGTTGCTTCATGTATTCATGTGTTTATTTTCTTTGTCCCCTAAAGAACTGCAATGTCTCTGGTTGACTAGTCCTCCATTACTGGAGAATAAGCTAATTGATCAACCTGAGAAAGATCATTATGCTGGCAAACAACCAGAAAAAAATGTAATCGGAAGATGGGAATTAATTGGAAAAATCTGTATGGCAGTTTCATTATGGACTTCTTTTTCTAAAAAAAAGCCATCAATACTCTCATGAAGTGCATTTATTCTAATATGGTTGGCAGTAACTTCAGCTACGAAACAATATTTTATATTAATGGTAATGTACTTTGCAATGGTGGCAAAATAAGAGTTGATATTATTTTTATGATGTCTTCATTAGGTAACCGTATGTGTTGACATCAGTATGGAAATAAAAAGCAGCAAAGTAATGTTGATCGACTGCTTTATATGAATGTCATGCTGCACTTATGCAAAGGAACATTAATGCCAATGCCAAAAAATACATTGGATATAATATCAATATTGATGTTCCTGTGAACTCCATTTCTTATTCATTTTGTAAATGGTATGCTCAGAAAAATAAAACACTATTTACAGTGAAGCCATATGAATAAAAAGAAAAAAATAATGATGTGAGAATAAGTGCCCAATTGTAACTATGGTAACGTTATAGAGGGAATAATTCACAGCATTTAATATACTTGATGAATTTAGCCTCTTTTTCTGCTTCTGAAATGGATGCTAGCAGATATCTTTTGAAGAGGAAATTGCAATCTGTTATCCACATTTAACGGATAACTACTTTTTGTACTGCATGGTCACTGAAAGTTTGCTAGATTTGATGTTTGATACCAGGGAAGGCAAGTCCAAGAAGCGGCCAGGGATATACTGAGTGTGTTTCCACCTGAGGAAGAGGCAGGAGGACATAGACCCATTGTGGTGATACAGTAGGTCTTCAGACCAGAATTTGGGGCAGGTAGGGATTGAGAAAACCTGGTCTGAGGCAGAGGGGATAATGCGTACTATAGCTGGTTATTTAGGTGTGGCAGCAAGTAAGCCAGCCCACAGCCCACTAACCATACACAAAGCCAGTCTGATTCTTAATATCAGTACCCTAATATCTATTCATGCCCTGCCGGTGCCAAGGAGTGAAAATTAAGGCATTCAGCAGGGGAATCACGCCTGGGATAGAGCAAACAAATATTGTGAAACTTGCAATAAAATCACGAGAGCTGGGAACCCTAAAAATGAACTATAATGGTTAGCTGTGGTTGGCCACCTAAGTCACAACGTACTGTTTTTGCTCAATGACCAGCTAAGCATCTCTCTGACAGGGCCCAATCCAGCTCCCCCAGAAGTTCACAGAAAGATTCCTTTTATCTTTAGTGGAGATTGAATCGGATTGGAGTCCTTGTACCTTTCCCTATCTGTCACACAGGTTTTGCTAGAGGCATCCCTCCTAGAAAAAAATCAGCAACTGGGTGCAGATTTCTTGGCTTCTAACTGGGTATAGAGTTTAAATTTAATTTTCTCTGTGTGTGTGTGGCCTTAGATGCAAAAAGTATGGTTAGATTATTGGGAAAGTACAGGAAGTACCCACTCCATGGACCTCATTCATGCCTGGCAGCTCCAATGGTTAATGTGCATGGGGATTGGGAATGGCGTGGCCTCTCCCTTAAACAGTTTCTATTTCACCTCCTTTCGTATAGCCTGGGCCTGCACCCACGTTGCACCAACCAGCACAACAGCAAAGCCCCCTGGAGAGAGCATCCCACCAAAGGAAAGTTCAGCTTGAGACTGGGTTCTCTTCTCATCTGCCCCTCAACCACATGCACTGGGGACTTGAGAAGAGATTCTGCCTCTATGAGCTCCCCTGGAACAGCATGTCTCTGTACTGCCCCCAGTGCCATATGCCAGTACCTTAAATAATGCAATTTGGCCCTTCTGAGGGTTAAGTTAGTAACAAGATACGATTTTATATGGTTCTTTTAGCATCATAAGCTAAACTATTAATATCTTCCAGTATTGTTAAAAGAGGTTCTCAGATGTGGCTAGGGCTGATATATTTTACTATCCATGAAAAGGGCTGTTTGTTATTAAAGTAAAACTACTTGGCTATATCCATCAAGACATTTATTTTCTATCTTAGGCTGCTATTGATCTGCAGAAATCACAGCTTAGTTAGGCAGCAATCTTGATCAAGAGATACTCAGCCTGATTGAGAAGTAGTAGTTCACGTGCATCAAAATCTCAAGTAAACTGACTGTTCCATTTTTGGTTTTCATGACCCTATAGGTATATCTTCTCACATTAGAGCCTCTAAACTCTCTTTGAGAACCGTCACAGATATGCCACTGAATGATCCAAAATTAGATTCCAAAATATAATCTATGCCCTTTAGTCTTCTTCATAAGTCTGTATGGTTTCTATTAAAGTTCTGCATGAGACAAGACACCATTTTCAAAAGCAGCAAAGGGATTTAGGAGCACAAGTTCCATTGAAATCTCCTACATAAGGTCCAATCCAGCAAAGCACTTATGCACACACTTAACTTTGAGCATATGCGTAAGTGCCTTGCTGGATCAGGAACTCCTCTCGCTTTGTATTGAAATGACTGAAACTGACCAAGCTCCAACCTGAGCCACAACTTCAAAGTGCTATCTACTTTTATAATACTAGCACAACCCCCCCCCCATCCAAGTCTATTAATCCAGGCTGGGAGGCTCGCTCCTGTGTGCTGTGTAGACATACCTTTTAAAGCTAGAAAAGACCATTGTGATCATCCAGTTGACTGCCTGCATAACAAGGCCAGAGAACCTGACCCAATACTTTTGCATCAAGCCCATAACTTCTGTTTGAACTATAACATGTCTTTTAGAAAGACATCCAGTCTTGTTTTAAAGACTGCAAGTGACAGAGAATCCACCTTATTCCAGGGGTTAATTACCCTCACTATTACAAATTTGCACCTTATTCCTAATTTGAATTTGTCTAGGTTCAGCATCTGATTTAATAGGTTAATCTTTTCTCTTTTATGCATTAGGACTAATAATTGAGCATAAGAATTTAAAGACAAATACAATGTGATTTTTAATAAATTTTTGCATTAAGCTGAATCTTTTAAACTCAGTTTTTCAATGTATAAAATACAAATATAAATGGAGCTAAATAAAATCCATCAATTATTTTTTCTTGTCAGGATCTCCCACAAAAGACAGTTTTGTTTAATTCCTCCTGTTTCACTATTAATGAGGCAGCCAGTTTATCAGTATAGCATTAAGTGATTTTGTTTTTTTAGTTCCATATTCCACCCCCCCCTTCCCCCCCCACACACACACTCTTCATTCTGAGCATTTACAATGCTGGGAGAAATGTAGGATATCAGTGCTCATTAGCCAAATAATTCCCTACGTCTGGTAGAAGTGTTGTTTATTTGCATGTTCACCTGGATCATGTGAATGTCTCAGACGACATCTGAAACACTAGGATAGGAGAGTTTATAATCAATAAAACTAATTTCTGCATAGATTTCAGAGTCGAGGTATGTATCCAAGTTTTGAGAAATGGGAAAATAGTAACAGTGAAAAAAAATCCCAAATAGTTTTTTTTCCTGTAAAATATGTGGCACATACAGAACACATGTACAGGGGTATGGTATAAAGGTTTTGTCAGCCTTCATTTGGGATGGCCTGCACAAGTCATTTATGTCTTCACCTCTAGTAAAGGATGTGACCCTCCCCGATCTCATGCTGATAACACCTTAAAATGATCCACAGCAATCCATTATGTGCTCTTCTCTTTTTCTGTATCTTTCCACTTTTCACTGAAAAAAAAAAAGTTAGGTTTGAGGGAGAATTTGACAGGGGATGGGGAAGGTGCAGTGCATACAGCAGGAGGGAAGTCCAGATACAGGAAATACATGAAAAGAGGCCTGGAGCTGTGAGTGGGAGACACAGAAGAGGTGAACATCAAGGCCAGTGGAATTGGTGGAACATAGGGTACAGGATGGAGTGTAGAAGGAAACCCGACGAGAGATATCGGGAGAATGCAAAGTTGTGCAGACTTTAGCCTTGTTGTGGAGAAGCAAAGGTATGGAGAGGTATTAGAGCTCAATGCACTTTTCAACAAAATGGAAATTTTTGTGAAAAATATCTATTTGTGTGTCAATTTTTGAGGGTTTTCATCTTAAACTGGAAATATTCTTTTTTTAAATATCATGAAAATGAAATATTTTCTTTTTTCAAAAATTTCACAGGAAACAATTAATTTCCCAGCCCGCTCTCGTATTTATACTGTGTTCATCATTTGGCACATAAGTATGTAACAAGATTACATGAATCCTAGCGGATGGTCTCTCACAGGTCCCTCAGCTTTTTTCTCCATAACTGCTGGAAGAGGAGGGAGGCTGTTTCCTGATTTATTTGGTTCCTCCCTCCCCACCTCTGTTAATCTAATTCTAGGAATGATACATTCTGGCCAAGAGATGAGCTTTGCATTTTGTCCTGAAGGCTGTCAGGTTGTATCATGCCTGGGCCAGCAGCCAAGGTGGGTTTGTCTCTGGCTTTCACACATCTCACCCTGATCCCTGAATGTTCTACGGCCTGTGAAAATTGCCTAGAATTCCTCCTGGAGGCTTCCGGGTATGCAAGTTGGAGCAGTAGCTCCAACACTCTGCTAAGGGGCGTAGCATGCCTGACCAGCTCTACTGGCTGATGAGGAAGGGATGGGTCTATTAGAAGGGGTCAGGCTCACCATCAGTCAGTGCATAATCCAATTCTATTCAAGTAGCTTTCGTCATGAGGATGCTAACAGAAAGCAGGACTTAGCTTCCCCAACAGGACTGGGCAGGGGTGTAAAAGGGAGCAGGTTGTTTGCACATTCTCTCCCACCCTTTCTTATGCATCAATGCTGGGCTAAGCACATTGGAGTTCTAAGGCTTCAATCCTGCCAGTTGTTCTGCATGAGCAGACCCCTGCACCCAGGTATAGCCCCAGTGAAGTTACTGGGGCTTTTCATGGGTGTACTGAACAAATTCCAGGTTCAGGGCCTTGGTCTGAGACAGAAGCTATGTCTCTTGTCTATTTTTGGCTCTGCTTTCAATTAAAAATTTCCCCCTCTTCCCCGATAAGGCACTTTGTAAAATCCTGCACGGACCACTGAATGTCAAAAGATATATTTAATTTAACTAACATATGAGATTTTCAATTTATTTTAATAAAGCAGCAGTCTATTTACTGGTTTTATTAGTGACTAAGCTCTTGGCTAGTTTAAGAAAAGACTGTAAAAATTGATTGACCTAAATTCTCTGCAAGATAGATTTTTCATTCTTCCCTTTTCGTGTGTGCATAAGGCATCAGAGGGTTTTTCATTCCACACACTGAATAGTAGTTATAGATTCAATTAAATGTACTGCAAATATATTATGCTTTCTGCACCTGCACCATGTGAAATGGACTGAATTCCCCCTACTGTGAGAGAATCTTCTTTTCTCAGGATGGCTTGGATTTCTGGTAACTAGGCAGCTAATTTCTTGGAGGTAGACAGCTAGGATGAAGAAAAAGGTTACCAGAGTATTCCTTTGTGCTTTAAAAATAGCATGTGAAGGTTTGTTGTTTTCCTCTGTACATGGGAACCATGTTAAATAGCTTTCATAGTAAACAACTGAAATTCTCAGGTGTCATTGGTTCCAGAACTGCTACTATATTATATCTTCTGTAAAATGTTGAAACTCACAAACCTAGATTTACATTAAACACCAAATAAAAGCCCCCTGTGAGTGGATTAACATATCAGGACAGTTGGCTGATGCATATCAAAAAGTTCCTGAATTATATATATCCCCCAGTGCCCTTACCCTTAGAAAAAAAAAAGTACTTACAGTTCATTGACTGGGACAGAATAAGTGAAATAGGACAGCTTCACTGGGTGATTGGTAGAAGAGTGTTATGCAGTTAGAGGAAATGGACTGTTGATAGCATTCTGCTTTAAAGTTCAATAAATTCATCCCCAGAGCAAAAAATGGTGTTACAGAATAATGGATTGTTCAGTTGGTGGACTGCCGGGGCTGTATTTAATATGGTGGACGCCTTTATAAAATGGTCACTAGTCATAGGTTTATATAAAAAAGGAAAATATAGGCCTTCATTTAAAAGGACATATGCTTTCTAGATGGCAGTGGAAAACAACTGTAAATACCCCTGGCTTAAACAGATTGCTTAAAGGTGCAGCATACTGGTTCTTTAAAAAAAAAAAAAAAAAAAAAAAGCAATGAAACCTTAGAACAATTTAAACAAGACACCAGAGAGAGAATTTGATTAGAACTGATAAAGCATTTAAAATTCAGTATTCAACAGTTTCCCTGATCCATTATGGAGATGTTGATCATTATGCCATAGTTAAGGCTGAGGGGTTTTTTTGTTTTTGTTTTTACACTTAAAACATGGATTCAACCTTTTTGTTTTGTATGAAGAATACAGCACATCCTGCTCAAGTTTAAAGCACCTACTGTTGGACTACTGAACAAATTTCCTGATAACTTACAGGTAAAAATTATTTAAGGTTGATATCTTCAAATTATTAGAAATACTGCATGATAGCCTTCTCTTTAAAGTTCTTATTCAGTTCTTGTGTATGATATTTTCAATACTTTAAAAAAAACCTCAGAAATTCCGAGACAAAAACTACATTAAAATGCAGTTCAATTACTGATTTATATTCCAAACCTTAGGAGTAAAATCATTACAGGGATATTATAATGATTCTAAAACCAAGCACTGCAAACCTAGGAAATTCACAATTATAGTTACAGTTAAAGGAAATCCAAAGATGTTATGGTAAGAAATGCACAGTAATGGTACCTCAACACCCTTACCTCTGCCCTGTAAGGACACAATGAAAGGGGGTGAGGGGGGCAAAAGATCTGATATCTCTTTAATAAACAGTTTAATCTAACCTGGGACCATTACACTAAAATGACAATTATAATAAGATGATTATAGCACAGTGTCCCAAAGGGACAGAGTTAAGGTTATTTAGGTGTCTTAATTGTACATTTCCTACCATAACATATTTGGATTTCTTTTAAGTGTGTAACCTAACTGGGTTTTCTCATCATTGGTTTTGTGATAATTACAACATTCCTGTAAGGTTCTTACCCTTAAATTACTGATATGTAGTCTAAACCACTGCTTCTCAAGCTATCTGATGTGGGGGACCGGCAATTTTTTTTTCCAGTGTGCGCGCAGACCAGCAGCTGATGGCTCACAGACCGGCACCAGTCCGCAGACCACCACTTTGAGTAGCATTGGTCTAAACCATTACTCCATTTTAATAGGTTTATTTTTTGTCCAGGAATAAAATAATTAGTGAACCAAAAGTAGAAGCACAGTCAATAAACATACAATTCAACAGAAGAAAAAAACTCAGCATTTTGCTATTATAGACACGAACATCAATTCTGTCTATGAAATTAGTGGTATACAAAATACAGTAATATTCTCATTCTACTGGTAATCTTAGGGTCTGATCCTTATGTCTTCATATGTCCATATGCATAGCTTGAGGATCCAGTCCAGAGTACAGCCAGCTGTGTATTGGGTCTAGACTCTGGAAATTAGCTGTGAGAAATTTAAGGTGCTGAGCCACATCCTGGATCTGCTCTTAATTTTAGGGGGTATCGTAGAATATAGAATATCAGAGTTGGAAGGGATCTCAGGAGGTCATCTAGTCCAACCCCAAAGTAGGGCAAGACTATTCTGTCTGCTTCTTATTAGTGGACGGGGGCGGGGGGGGGCTATATGTTTGTTTTAAGGGTTGTATCAGCTGTGATGCTGTCAAGAGTAAGACCCTGCAGCTGCACCTGCTCAGTACTCCTAACACGAGCCAGCTAGGTGGCCTGATGGATCACCGTGCCTGATTGGCTGAGGAAGCTAGCAGGCCAGTTCATAAACTCAGCAGCACCAGCAGCAATAGCTCACTAGCTACTGAATGCAGCCATCCTTGGACTCTGCCCCACCCTGTGCTCATCAAGGCTTGCTCCTGCTCTGCTCCTCCACAGTTCCAGCCCAGATCATGGCCTGCACCCAGCCTTGTTCCCATAATTATCTCAGCCCTGCTCCTGCCTCCCCTGACTTCTGGTAATCCAGTTCTGACCCTTGCCTCCGATTCCTGCCTCTATTTTGACTCTTGGATCTGGCATTTAGACTCTGACTCCAGTTCTGACCCTCAGCACTGCTTTCTGGTCTGGCCCTGTCTTGATCCTTGGCTCTGGCATTCATACGCCAACCACTAGCATGACTCCCACTTTGGGTTGCCAACATTGTGTTTAAAAATATGGGACAGACCTCAGATGTCCCCAATCTTGACTTGAACCTCTATGGGCAAGTCCCTTTCCCTCCCACCCCCATGATTCCTAGGGTTTCTCTCTTTCCAGCTCTGCAGAGAATCCAGGGCCTCAGGTGCTAGGCCAGCAGTTGCTGTGACTCCAGTTCAGGTTCTTCACAGGTGCCAGGAGCCAAGTTGGAGGCTGCAGTTGTTGGTCTTTGCCTGCTGCAGTGCTGTGTGCTCTGCTGGGGATATTGGCAGAGATTTTGCAAGCAGGGAGGCTACCCCAAGGAGTACTGACTCCCCTGCCAGGTATAGCCCCTTCCTGACCTTGGTCCTTCAGTGCAGCTCCAGGGCACACAGCCCTGTCCACTTGCTCTGCCAGACAGAGCCTTCACAGGGAAAGCACATGGGGCTGTGCTCAAGGGCTGGAGTCAGCAGAGGGCCCTGTCCAGCTGGGGGCCAGTATTCATGGGTGCATCTTTTGACTCCCTTCCTGACTTTGGCCCACTGGCCTGACCTTGGCCGACATGGACCCTGGCATGGCCCACTCTACTTTCCCTGTGCAGCGCTGAAGGGCCAGAGTTGGGAGGGAAGAGGAAAGATCCACCTGTGACTACTGGCCCCCAGCTGTTGAAATACAGGATAAAAGGCATCCCATACTGATTTAGTATGTATATGCAATTTTCTGTTTAAATAAGGGATGTCCCCTGTAATACAGGACTGTTGGCAACACTACTCCCACTCCAACCACTAGACCTGACTGCCTACGATCTAATCTCCTGACAGGTGCTAGCTGTTTGTGGTGGCTGTGTACTTTCCTTTGTGCACTTGCTACTAGAATGAGGGAGAGAAGTGAAACTGCAGTATTATTACAGAGTCTTTAAAGGTCTCTTCAGACTGCAATAGCTGGATTTTCTGATTCCCTGGTGTGCAGGGGATTATGCTTTCCTTTGAGTTGTTACAACTAGAAGGACAGACAGAACTCAAGACTGCATGGCTCCTAGTCCTTAGCAGAGTCCACTGGACAATGATGCCTACAATTTAAAAACATAGGATTAGCTCACTGTTTGTTAGAGCACAGTGACAGTTCCAGGGGTGTGCTGTACCTATATTCCACTCTCAGTCTCTGTCATGGGCACCCTTGCTAAGTACTCACGTTCAGACTGGATCATCACATTACAGCCTCCTTGTTTACCAGAACCACATCATCTCCAGCAGGGTCACTTCAGTTTGACCCCTGCTCTAGAATTCTCTCCAAGAACTTGTGACCAGTATGAAAATGCAGTATGACTTATTAATCCCCAGAACATCACAAGTAGAGAGGTAAGGGTTAAAATAATACAAGCCTAGACACATTATCTTATCTAAACCTTGGCCTTTGTTTTAGGTAGGCTCACAGCATTGGGTGGGCAAGGCAGACTGCCCAGGCAGCCTATACCTCTGAGTCTGATTCTCCCTGTCTTTGTCTCTCCTCCTTAGCTCATAGGCATTTATCCATTCCAAAAATCCTTTGTTCAAGATTTCAGAGTTCCTCTGGGTTCCTGGAAGAACTCAAGCTGGACTTAATCCTTAGGGTCCCATAGAACCAGCCACACAATAACCTCTAACACCAAAGAGATATATACTAGATCCAGAAAAAAAAATTGGTTAATTACTACATTCTTCACAAGCACTTTGTCATCCTTTAGGATGGAAAGTGCTATATTAGTGTAAGATATGATTATGATGATGATGATTATTATTATTATTTATTATTAACCAGAAAAATTAAAACTGATGAGATATACCTAAAAGAATTTAAATCAATAGTTTAGCAAAAGGCTACCATCTACACTGAAATTGGAGACATATGAGTATAATTGACCATAAAACACGATCTATAATCCCAAATATTCACAATGATAATTCTTACACGTAGAGGAGACTACTTTCCCCTTTTGTAGAGAGAAATCACAAGGAAAACAATTTGTGCAATAGTAGGATTTCAAAAGGAAATGAAAGCTGTTAGACAAAGGAACTACAGTGCATATTCATTTGGTAAATGTGAAAACTCTATTGCAGACTTAAAATGAAGCTTAAGAAAAACAGATGAAAAGGTAGATGAACTAGAACAAAGACTGGAAGACAAAACAGAGTGAAGTGCAGCCATAATCACGACATGCTACTTTGCTTAATGAGTCATGTATAAAATGTGATGATTTAGAAAACAGACCAAGAAGAAATAAAAGAGGAATGTATACGGTGTTTTTTCTATAGTCATGAAAGTGCCGTTCTGAATCTATCAGCAACACCAATAACAATGCTATTTCATACTATTTTGTTTTATTCTTATAATCAAACATACAAGAACCACCACACCAAACAGATCCAGCTACTAAATTGAACTAACCCTGCTGAAATACTCAAACAACTCTCCCATTCACTCTAAGGCACAATTAAATTAATACATTTTAAGGTAGGCTGGGATTTTCAAAGCTGCAATTTTATAAGCACAATTGTCATTGAAATTAATGGAAGTTGTACATATAAATCCCTTGTATGCATTAGCCACCCCAAACTGTCAAGGGGGAGGAAATGTCTGGTTTCTACAGGGAATCACAACTCCAGTACTATAGTGGGGCCTTCAAAAGTGTCCTGTGCACTGGGCCCCCAGAACTGTGCTAGAGGGATGCAAAAGGTGGGTTCCTGCACAAGCTCCTAAGATACTGATTCTCACACAGAGAAAATGCACAGACTTCATTGAATTCAGGTTCCTCTGCACCACAGAGAAAGAAGTCAGATTTCCGTCTCTGTAATTAATCTGTTAACAATCACTTTGTTATATTGTTCTATTTTTTAAAAATGAATTGCATCACTGGTTGAAGCTAATTCAAATATTGCTCAAAGATAAATAGATTTTTAAGGCCAGAAAGGAACAGTATGATCATCTGTTTTGACTTCTTGCATAAAAAAGACCAGAGAACCTCACTCAGTAATTTTTACATCAAGCCCTAATGTCTGTTTGCACTTTTGGAAAGATGTCCAGTCTTGATTTAAAGGCAGCAAATGATGGAGAATCTACCATGTCCCTCGGTAAGTTGTTGCAATGGCTAATCACCTTCACTTTAGAAAAAATTGCACCTTATTTCTAGTCTCAATTTGTCTAGCTTTATTTTCCAACGGCGGATCTCGTTATGCTTTTTTCTGCTAGATTGAAAAGCCATCTACTAGCAGAAATCTTGTACCCATTACGTACTTTAAGAGGTGATTTGATCTCCTTCTCTTGCATAAATTAAATAGATTGAGCTTAAGTCTCTCGCTGTAAGGCATATTTTCCAAGTCTTCAAACTCTTCTTGTAGTTCTTTTTTTAACCCTTTCCAGTTTTGGAACATCCTTGTTGCATACAAATACCAACTCCCTACTTCTAATTGATATTTCCCTGTTTATCCCCACAGATCATGTTAGCCCTCTTCGCTATACCATTGTACAACTCCCATGAGGGACTGTGACAACATATCTGAATAGATATATTTTGGGGTTTTGATGATAAATCAAAATTTTCCACAGAAAGAAGATACTTTTCACAAAAACTATGTTTTGTCAGAAAGCTAGTTTTCTGTCAAACAACAATTTCAATTAAAATGCATGTTGTTCACATTGGACCACCTTACCAAATGATCCAGATTGAGCTGTATAATGACCTGTCCCAGTCATTATTTAACACAAGACCCCCAATTTTGTGTAATCTGCAAATTTTACCACCAAAGATTTTATATTTTCTTGCAGATCACTGATAGTGTTAAAAACACTGAACAAAATACTTATTTTAGTCTTTTTTTTTAAACTAAATCAAGCAATATGCTTTTAGGGTTGTTGTTTTTTTTAAACATAGCTTCAACAATATTATGCCCAACATGCTGAAAGAGCTCTGTTTTGTGTTGCAATTAGGCAATGATCACATTACATGAGAGATTATCCCATCCTATTTACAGTAAATAGCTTCAAGTAAGAAAAAAATAGAGGCTCTATTCATGAATGATTTATATGCAGCTTCTTCTCAAGGTTTTGTATTATTCAAGTAGAAAATTGTGTCCAGAATACTAAAGACATGCTATATTTTGCTGTATGCAACCAGAGCTGACTGTATGCATTAGATTCCCCAAATTGTCATTTAATACCTTGAAACATCAGACAAAATGCCTTTGCTTGACTTGCTGCTTTTTAAATGCTCTTTTCTTACCACCAGATCTCGTTTTGGACCTGCATTTCCCCATATTCCATTTACAGGGACAGATTTTCAGGTGGCATGACTCTATAGCCCATTGTACCTAAGGCCATGGTAAGAGAATAAGTTCCTTTGCAATGCCCATATTATTTTGCACTGCTCCCCTGTAAGACTCCAGAGCTATAAAGCAATTGGCACAGTCCAGTGTTTTCTATACCAGAAGTTCAGTCTCATGAAATGTTAGGAGGGGCCCTATCGAGGACAGTCATGAAGAAATAATGGTCATCATTCCAAAAATTATCATGTGCCAACAGTTATCATTAAATGGTATCTGAGAAATCATAGCATTCGCTGTAATTATAACAGGAAGTAACCGGGATAACTGTTAGCAACTGTTTGTTTCCTGCTGGCAAACACTGACTTTTTAATCGTGTTTAGTAGTCATTCTAAAATAGGGATTTCTAATTTAAAATAGTTTCCTAGACATTTTCTTGGGGGCTAATTCAGAGCTTCAGCACTAAGTGAAAAAGAAGTGACTTTTGAAAAATCCTTTGTGAAGTGTCCATACGTTAGGATAATGGACTATATGGTATTTTTAAAAACTTGAAAATAAGAATCAGAATATGCAGTCTGATGATGTGTCTGTTCCCCTAAATCAGTGATCTATTAGTCCTAGCTGATGCACATAACTTAGGTAGGTATTAAATTAGCAAATATTATGTCATTTGGATTTATAGTGTGCCTGCAAATAATTGAAATATCAAGGCTAAAATAAGTCTGGAATCCCCAATGTGAAAGAACTTGTGAATGTGAAATATTAATGTTGAGGCCAATAGAGATAACAGTTAGAAATATCAGAGCAAGGTGCAAGTGAAAGCATCATTATTCTTTACCCTCAAATGTGCATGGCTGTGCTCTGGATATGGCTTCAAACACCACACAACTGTCTTTTGGAATCCTGTATAATATAATGAAAGCATAGGCAGAGTGGGAACCATCCACCCATTGGATTAACCCCCTGTGGACTTGCTGGAAGACCTGCTTGCAAAGACAGAGCTTTCCAACTGCCAAGACTAATGAGAGTGACAGGAATATCCAGCCACAAAAAAGTGGCCTGCCTACTTTGAAGGACAGCGTCCAGCCTTCAATCAGGGGCACGTCCTCTGGTGCAGCGTATAGGAGGGGCACATAAGCCATCCAATGTTAGTTTGCCTCCCCCACAGACATTTTAAGTAATAGCTTTCCATGGGAAGACAGAACATGTTCCTTTTTGCACCATGTTTATCTGCTACTCAGCATATATCTGTCTCTAGCTTTACAAGTTTAATCTACTCAGGTGATAATTAATCAACAGAATACATCATCTTTCAACTGAAATTCCCTGCAGGTGGAGGAGGAAAGACTGTAGCTCTGGCTTGCCACAGTAAATAACACAATTCCCCACCTGTCTATCTACAACACAAAATGCTAAGTCCTAAAAATGCCACTGCCCCGTTATCCACTAATAGGAGCTTTATGTCAGGACCAGTATGTGGGCAGTCTGATCTAATGGTCAGGTCTAGTGGTCAAAGCCGGCATCCAAGCCAGGGCTAAAGCCAGAATTAGAGTCCAGGGATCAGTGAAAGTCGGGTCCAGTGCAGCAACCAGGCAAGAAGCCTCTCGGGTTCTCAACAATTTCCTGTGCCTCCTTCCGGCTTAAACAGTGAGATGCGGCCAACCAGCGGGGCCAGTCATCGTCCCCGAATCCGGATCTTCATGGTCATTATCTCCAGGAGGGGTCAGAGTTCTGCAAGCCCCTCACTTCTAGTAGCTCGGGATGAGCTGCCCAGTGGCGGCCAGGGTGTGAGGGCTGCCAGGGAATCCATGGGCCCTTACACTTTGTTATTGCTACCAATTTTTGTGTGGAAGGTGCTCAGATACTACAGTGATGGGTGACAGTATGAAATCCTGAAACAGATGATAAACAGATAAATTCAAGAGAATAAATGTCAGTTAAGAGATTGCTGCTGAGATACACATGCTCAGGTTAGTACTTCCACTAGGCTGAGTCTTAGTACATTCCTAAGAAGTTGTCTGATTGGTGCAGGAGACCAATAACTAACTTTGAGAAATGAAGGGAGTAAATCAACAAAGCACTTATCTATGTTAGATTAAGGTGTTATTTCAGAATTGAGATTTTGGAGAAAGTGTGTCCAAACCAAATTATCTCATGATATTTTAGATGCCACCTACATTTTGAGAGAATAGCTCACAGGGAATCGTGTAAACAGTTGGGAGGTGAAAATCTGAATTCTGTCCCTGACCTGACTCAGCCACTGATTTCCTGTATGATCTTGTGTAAGTTACTCCTCCGCTTTGTTCCTCAGTTCAGCCTTCTGTAAAAAGTGGATAATAATATGGACCCACCTTTTTTAAAGTGATTTGAGCCCTACTGTTTAATGTTTGTATTAATTTAGCACTCCCTATGTGCTCAGCATCATCCAAACACAGGTAAGACACAAATTGCTCACAAACTAAGAATCTACAGATGAAAAGCACTTTATAATTGCAGTGATTACATTTCAGATTTTTTTTTCACTATTGTACTTCTCACTAATTATCCTTACTTTTAGTTCATACATCTTAGTCTGTTTAATAGTGTTATTCTCAAACCTCAGAATTTTCCTTGTGTTAGTTTCTTTCATCCTCTTATTTTCCAGAAAGTTCTCCTGGGGTCCGATCTTACTTCCATTTAAGTCAATAGCAAATCTCTCATCTTCTTTAGCAGTGCAGGATCAAACCCTATGGCTTTGAATTTTTACTGTCTAACAATATTGCAGTGATAAGATACTGAATAAATATCAATGATGTTAAAATATGCTCCTTTATTTCTCTGACAGGAATTGGAAAAATTTGGAGGTGATGAAGGGAGACAAATTTCTCTACTGAAAAGTATTCCTGGAATATTTGTGTTAACTTGATTTGACATCTCTTAATACTCCTAAAACTAAATATTCAAGTGAAGGAACAAATGTTTATATGAAGGACCCTGCTCTTGTTGAGGTCAATGGGAGTTTTGCTATAGAATTCAATGGCAGCAAGATCAACCTTAAACTTGTTTATCAGGACTGTAACTTACTTGGGGCTGCTACATAGGATTTAAAAGGTCTGTTACTTACACTTAGCTCTTATCTTCACCTAGATGTGTGGTCTGAGTCTATAATGCTTAACTGAGAGGATGGGGGGGGAGAGGGAGAGAGAGTAGTGCGTTATCTATCAGTTATGCCTCTTTGTGTATCCCTGGATTTGCTGAAACCTTGAGCTCTGTAAACAGCAATGGGAAAAGTAAATAAACTTGTGTTTAAGTGAACCAATGACATATGAAGCAATAAACTAGCACAACAGCACATTTTCAAAGTGGCCTTTGCTTTTCTTACTCCTCAGCAGTCCCTTTTTAGAGATGGGACCAAAAGAGAAAGCCATCACAATGAGTTCTGTAATCAAATGCAACATTTAAAACTCAAGAGAGAAAACATGTTTTCTCCCTGTGAGGTACAGTATATTCTGTTCTTTTTGATTTCCTATTAGGGGCTCAGCAGAAACCACATGTAACAGTGTAAATTCTCTATTGCCTTTGTGTATATTCATGCAGCCCAATCCTGCTCCCATTGAAACCAACGGTAAAACTCCTATTGGAGTCAATGGATTGGAATTAAACCACTGGGGTTTTGACCGTATTTGATATTTTTTGCTACAAGTTTGACACATCCATAGTAACAAAATCTTGCATTGAGTCTGTCCAAGAAATGTGGCTGCAAGAGAGTAACAAGAAAGTCCTTGTAAATGAAGAGATAAAACTGAGATAGACATATTGTCAACTGATGATAAGCCTTGTTATATGTTATAGGTAGGAGCCAAAGATGGAAAAAGGATCTCTAACAACAAGCACTAGTAGTTATGATTGAATCAGAAATGTATTTTGTTTCCCCATATAGCTCATATTTAGTTCTCTAAACAAATCTGGTTAAAGGAAACATCAAAGATATTTCCTGTATAATAGAATTGGAAAATATAAATTCAGTCCAGATGGCTTTTAGCTAAAGTCCTGTCAAAGAGAATCCATATGTTTCTTTTCTGCTAACTCTCAGGGTCAGATTCTTGGGTGCTGTGTGGTTGTTTTGCTCCACACTGCCAGAATAATCTGGCCATAGAGATGGCATACCTGGGGCCCTAGGAAGATCACTCAAGCTTAGGGGGACACAGAGCTAGCATAACATCTCATTAAGGTCATTGGCAGTTAGCCTAATTTAGAATAGCATTTAGGCTGTTCTAACTGATAGAGCCCTGCGCAGATACAACATTTGTATCCGCATCTGATCCACAATCTGCAAACATGGTCCATGGATATCCACATCTGCAGATATAAAGTGGATATCCTCAGATTTGCAGGGCTCTACTAATTGATCCTCGCAACATGTGCACCATACAATAGACATGGGATCAAGGGAGTGCAAAGGTGAGACTCAATGCACCTTTGAATCCCTCCCCCTGGACTGCAAAGTGCTCTTTGGGCATAGTCACAGATCTAATCCTCAGCCTTCCTTAACAATAAGAATTAAAAACTCACATTACATCAAAGCAATTAGAACTTCAGTGATTGGTAAAAGTAGAATCAGATGCCCTACTTTACTATGAGCTATCAGCTGTTTTAAAATGATTTTGCTTATACTGTTTCATTCTCTCAAATACATTTTTTCCCATCTGTTTTCTGAAATTACATGTACAAATGTTGATGAACTGTCTGGCTCAAGCATAAAGAACATTCTCATCACAATACACAAAGTTTTACCTAAAATTCTATGACTTCACCAGATTATAGAGTAATTACCCTAAGCAAAATGCATGGTACCAAGAATTAATAGGAATACAGAACATAGCTATTCTACCAATGAATTGTGTCACACAATCTCTTGCCTGAATTGGTGAAATATCAAAAGCACATGACATTCAGCAAACGTGAGGAGTGCCTTTTTCGTAAGTTAGCAGTGGACTTTGTTCTTATGTTCAACTCAATTCTTTCTGCTGCAAACAAGGTCAGAGTAACTTTGCCAATAAAAATGTATTCTATTAAACTATACTGAACTTGCTACCTGGCTGCTGTCTAGGGCTGTTGCTGACTGGCATACTTGGAGAAAACCTGAACTCTAACCTCAGAGAGAGCAGAAAAAGATGAAGGCATATCTGACTGTGCACCCTGGTCATAACTGTAGTGAAACTGTGATCTTTCTTCTAAAGCAGTGTTACAAGATAGCTGATTAAAATCACTCTGGTCACAGACAGGGCTGAATAACAAAATGCACAAGGCAGTAATTACATACTATATCCAGTGAAAAGCCTTCAGTACCATTGATCATAATGAAGACGGCCATGTGTCAGGCTGTGTGGACCATATATAAGAATGGACATCTTTCTGTCCAGTTCAGCAACAGAATGTTCAAGTCCAGTGCAATTACTTCAAATAATAGTTAACATGATAATAGTTAAAAGGTATCAGAAATCTGAGGTTATTGGCCCTCAAAATATAATAATTGACACTTGTCCCTGATCCTCCTCTCTGTCCATCTTTCAGCCAGGTATGCAGGATTAAACACTGAAATGGGAAAAGATTGAAGAGGAGGAAATGGATAAAAGCCATTTTCCTGCAGCAATAAATAATAAATAAATAAATAAAAAGCTCTTTTCCTTTTCCAAACAATTTCTGAACCAATCTTCTCTTAATTGCCTTTTTATTCCAAGGTTAGTTTTCCTTTCATAGCCCCCATAGTATAGGCACATTTATTGTATACTATTTTTATTCTTTATAAAACCTTTCCCCCAAAATCATTCTGATTGAAAATTGGTAGGACATTTTCACATGTAATGTTTTTTGGTTGAAAAATGGCTATAAAAATTCAATTTTAATTAAACTTTCCACAATAATATTTTAGTGAAATTTGTATCAAAATCATTTAAAATGTATGATTTTTTTTTCATTTACCAAAACCTGGTTTTAAAATGTCTGTAAAAGTCTCATGGAAAGTTTCAGAAAATGGGTTAATTTCAAACCAAAGCTACTCAGAATGCCTGAGAACCCCATGAAGAGATGTCGTGTCTCTGTCTAGTTCTGTTACTTTATGTGAGAAAATATGACTCTAAATCCACACAGGGATAAGATCTGTGTTGAGTTATCCCAACCTTTATCCCAATTGGACCTAGCACATCCAGAGATTCAATCTTACTTTTGTCTGTTTTTGTTAAACACTAACGTTGATTATTTCTTAGAGCATGTGTACACTATAAACCTAAGTTGACCTGTGTTGGGTCAACTTACAGCCACTGCAGTAATTACTGCAGCGGTTCATGTCCATACTATCCTTCTTCTGATAGTGGTGCTGTCCTCATCAGGAGTGCATCCACTGCCTTAAGAGGGGCAGTGTGGGGGCTGAGAGCCAGTCTCCCTCCCTTGGTTCCCTGCTCCCCCACCAGGAATGGGGCGGCCGCACCAGGATTCTCGGCTCCCCACTTCCCGTCCGGAACAGGGCAGCCGACTGGACACCGGGCGTGGCTCTAGTTGCCGGGAGCCTGGCTGCACCCCTGGCCTCTTGGCTCCCCACTTGCCACTAGGAGCTGAGTGGACTCGGGGCACGGAGCTCCATGCTCCAGTGGGAAGCAAGGAGTTGAGAGCCCAGGGATGCAACCAGGCTTATGGCAGGGAGATCCACACATGGCATCCAGTCAGCTGTCCCGTTCTCAGCAGGGAGAAGGGAGCCAAGAAGCCCGGAGCGGCTGCTTGGTTCCCACCAAGGAGCAGGGAGCTGAGAAGAAATGCTTTGCAGAAGTGCTTGGGTTGTCTCTTACATAATATGTATATACAAAATTGTAAATGATTTATGAAACTATGCAGGAATTGAGTTTATAAATCATGGAGTACTGACTGATTTTTTTAAAAAATACATGCAGTTTACCATAAAGGTTACAGCTTGTAATATCTCTTTCAAAGTCTGCTTTCAATTGTTGTGCAAGAACTTAATAATAAAGCACTATGCAAACATTAATAGCAGAGGTGAGTTTAAGAAAAGCTTATACCTTCTTTCAGATGTTACCATGTAAAAACTTAGAGTCACCGAAGTGAAACTTCATACCTTCTCTCTCAATTTATTCCTTATTATCATCATCATCCCATTTCACAGATGGAAAAACAAAGCTGAGAAGGCCCTAT
The DNA here is from genome assembly GCF_965152275.1 of Natator depressus. NCBI lineage: Eukaryota > Metazoa > Chordata > Testudines > Cheloniidae > Natator > Natator depressus. Next base: position 36,821,583 of record NC_134236.1, read on the forward strand.
TCAAAGTTGATATGAAAGGTGGTATAAATTTACATTGTTAAATGAATCCAAGGGAAAGTCTGTGTACTATGAACACTGTAGATCCAGAGAAGTTATAAGTTATATCAATTTAGATTTACTTAAGGCCAGATTCTGATCTCAGTTACAGAGGTTTAATGCTGGAGTAACTTCATTGTTCCCAAAGGTATGGCTGTGTTGGAGAGTGGGAAAAACACTGTGACTTTTTCTGTATGATTTCATTGCAGTTTTATCTCTTTGACCTATGACCTCTTCACTGTCACACTATTTGTATGAAATAACTTGTGCTGGACTAATCAGTTAGTCTGCAACATTTTCCCACACTGTATTTGATTTAGCTCCCAGTGTTTGTTAGTGACAAGTGACCTACACAGAACTGGGGGGTAGTAGTAGGTATTTTATTTGGCAGATAGATGTATGCCATGGACTTGCTCAGTTGTTTACCTGCACATTAAATACAAGCCTACCCCAGTTCTCATAATCTCGTATAGCAGATAAAACAGAATTCACTGAAATGTAGTTTCTCCACCAATCATAAACAGACTGACACCAGTCTGTTCCCAAAGGTTGGCCCTTTTTCCTCTATTTCACCTCTTTCCAAAGGGGAGAAAGCTGTTTTTCAGACTTCCAGGTTAAACTGTTGAATTTTTGAATTATATTTTCCCCTTCAGAAGAATATGTCCACAATTAATGACCAAAAGGAACTCCAGACTAGTATTAATATGATATAAACATCTCCAGACATACTTGAAGACCTACTCATATGTCATAAAAACACTGAAAAACGTCCTTTTTGGAGACAAATGTCCACATTCAGTGACCCTGAAAGGACTTAGTGGACAAGGAAGCCAACTTGAACTGCTAGTACCACACTGGGAAGCGCTGATGTGATCCTTGGATGCAGAAACAGGAGAGTAATGAGTAGGAGTAGGGAGGTGATTTTTACCTCTACATACAGCATTGGTGAGGCAGATACTGTAATATCATGTGCAGTTCTGCTGTCCTCATTTTTAAAATATATTGAAAAATTGGAGAGGGTGCAAAAAAGAGACACAAAATTATTTGAGAGCTGGAGAAAATACCTTACTGTGACAGACTTATAGAGCTCAATATGTTTAGTTTATCAAAAAGAAGATTGAAGGGTGACTTTATTACAGTATATAAGTTCTTTCATAGGGAGAAATTATCATGTAATAAAGGACCCTTTAACCTAGTGGTGAAAAGCATAATAAGAACTAGTGTCTGGAAGCTGATACCAAACAAATTCTATTTAGAAATTAGGGATAATTTTTTTAACAGTGAGGGTGATTAACTATTGGAACAAAGTACTGAGAGAAGTGGTGGATTCTGCATCTCTTGATGTCTTCAGATCAAGACTGGATGCCTTTCTGGAAGATATGTTTTAGCTAAACACAAGTTTTGTTTTAGTCAAAGATAAGTTATTGGGCTTAATAACAGCAATAGCCTGTGATATATAAGAGGTCAGAGTAAATGATCAAATGGTCCCTTCTCGCTTTAAACTCTATGAATTTATAGAAATATCTCACTTCTTTTTTTCTTCAGTTGATTTCTATTAAGTGATATTTACAAGAAATCATGATCTTTGTTTCGTAAGAGTTTATCAGATTCTGATGCTCAGTCCCTATCTGTATCATAAAATGGTTCATGACACAACTATCGGAAAGGATTATGAATGTATGACATCACAAGAAGAAGATCATACAGTTTCAGGATTATGCTTCCTCCTGTGCTTCAGAGATCCTCAGTCCTTGGATGAATAGTTTATGTAACAGAGAGGGTAGATATATGTGCACAGAAAAGTTGTGTGGCAGGCTATATAGGTGGAGTTGTTGACAGTTGTAGCAAGGAAGCGTAGCCTCCCTCAGAGATAGACCATGAGGGACCACAGCCTGCCCCTCATGGGTTATAGAGCCAGGGAAGCCAGACCTACCACGACAGAAGCGGAGGGGGCGGGACAGGAAGCAGAAGTATAAAAGGCGAGTCCTGCAGCTCAGCTGGGCTGGAGCTGCCAAGGAAGACAGATGCTTCTTCCCTGCTGTCCAAGGACCTGTCTGAGCTTCCAGAGTGCACAGCCACTCCAGATACAGAGGAGCTGCTGGGACTACCATTGGTGGTGTAGTCTGGGGTGACAGAGGATGACCCCTGGATGTAAGTATACCCCAAGGGGAGGAAATAGCCCAGGGACAGCTGACTGTAGTCTGGCTGCAGTGCTGCCTGCAGATAGGGCGGTGTGTTGAGGCTAGATTCCCTGCTAACCCCAGTGGCAGAACACTCTGCCACTGTTATTGCCCTGGGCTGGGACCCAGTGGAGTCCAGTGGTCCCCCTACTCCCTGCCACCCCACCACCGGGATGACAGCCTCCCTACCGTAGTCCAGGAGGCCTGTGGTAGTCTACTGTTCACCAAAGCTAGGGGCTGCTAGACCCTTTATTGCTCTGACCTGTTTGCTGCCCTGCCCTGACTGAGGGCCTGGGCTCACAGACCCTTGGTTGCTCTGCCCTGACTGCAGAATTTGTGTCACATCAACATGAATTATCTGTGAATCATAGTTGTATCTTATGGGGAATGCGAGTGATCATTCTGAAATCACTTCAATCTCAGGTTCTGGAAGCTCTTCACTAAGGTAATCTTGGCATTGTACAGATGAAGGCCATAGCCCAGAGTCATGTCTGGTGGCTGGGGATCGGCATAGACATTGAGAGGAAGGCAAAGTGCTGTACTATGTATCAGCAAATTCAGCATGATCCTGGCCCAACTCATCTGTGCTCTTGGTTGTGGCCTCAAACTCCTTGGACACCTATTCACATGGACTTTTCTGGACCTTTAGAAAGTTATGTGTTTTCGGTCATAGTTGATGCCCTTTCAAAATGGCCAGAAATGTTCAGAATGACTTCTACTACAATTACCAAGCCCACAGGACATCTTTGTGCCTTCTTTAGCTAATTAGGTTAACTGTTACAGATGGTGAGTCACAAAGGACCTCAATTCTGTTCTGAAGAATTTCAGAGGTTCTAAGCTTCAAATGAAATTCAGCGCATATGCTCTGCTCTGTACCATCCTGCTACAAAAAGACCAGTGGAATGCTTTGTACAAATACTTAAGAATGCCTTGAAAGCTAACAAGTCTAGTTTCAGTAATCTGCAGATACTGGACAATTTCTTGCTTGTCTACAGGAATACACCACAGGCTATTACCTTGGAGTCACCTGCAAATCTTTTCTTGAAGCAATCTTTGCCTACCTGTTGGGACCTGCTACGTCCTGATGTTGCCTCATGTTTAGCCAGATCCCAAGCTATGGAAACTGATCAATGATGTAAGACTCATAATCATTCTTTTTAAACTCGAGATTTAGTGTGGACTCGCAACTACAGTTGTGGACTGAAATGCACACCTGAAAAACTTTGTTCATGGTAAAACTATCTGACAGTATTATGGAAACTACACATGGCATCACATTAGTTATCCTCCAGTCATCTAGTACCGAGGCTGATTTAAGCCATAGATTATATATACTAATCTATGGCTAGTTAGCAGTTCCACAATTTCACATTTGAGTTTCTTCAGAACACCAAGGTGAATACCATCTGGTACTGGTGAGTTATTATTGTTTAATTTATCCCTTTGTTCCAAAATCTCCTCTGGGACAGTGCCTCAGATTTGTCAGCTAAAAAGAATAGCTCAGGAGTGGGAATCTCCCTCACGTTCTCTGTAGTGAAGACTGATGCAAAGAATTCATTTAGCTTCTCTGCAACAGCCTTGTCTTTCTGGAGTGGCCTGTTAGCACCTTGATCATCCAGTGGTCCCCTCTGATTCTTTGGCAGGCTTCCTGCTTCTGATGTACTTAAAAAAAATGCTGTTAGTTTTTGTGTCTTTTGCTAGTTGCTCTTCAAATTATTTTTTGGCCTGCCCAATTAAACTCTGGCAAGTCAAGTGTAAAAGCATATGTTCCTTTCTAGTTTCCTCAGTAGGATCTGACTTCCAATTTTTAAAGGTAGTCTTTTTGCCTCCAACTGCCTGTTTTATGCTGTTTAGTCATGGTGGCAGTTTTTTGGTCCTTCTACTCTTTTGTTTCGTGGTTTTTATTATTAATTATTATTATTATTTAATTGGGATATACATATACATATAGTTCTAGCCTCTATTATGGTGTTTTTAAAAAGTTTCCATGCAGCTTGCAGCTATTTCACTCTTTTGACTATTCCTTTTAATTTCCATTTAACTAGCTTCCCTTTTAGAGGGGATTCTTTGGTATTTCCCCCCAAAAGGATGTTAAACGTCATTTACATTATGGTTGCTATTATCTAAAGGTTCAGCTATATTCACCTCTTGAACCAGATTCTGTTCTCTGCTGAGGACTAAATCAAGAATTGCCTCTCCATTGGTAGGTTCCAGGGTTAGCCGCTCCAAGAAGCGGTCATTAATAGAGTCTAGAAATTTTATCTCTGCATCCCATCCTGAGGTGACATGTTCCCAGTCAATCTGAGGATAGTTGAAATCCCCCATTATTGGGTTTTCTGTTTTTGTAGCCTCTCTAATTTCCCTGAGCACTTCACAGTCACTGTCACCATCCTGGTCAGGTGGTCGATAGTATACTGCTACTACTATACTCATTATTCAAGCACAGAATTTCTATCCACAGACATTCGGTGGTACATTTTGATTCATTCAAGTTTTTTACTGTGTTTGACTCCACACTTCCTTTCACACTCCCCCACCAGCATGACCTACTGTGTCATTCCTATGTATTTTGTATCCTGATATTACTGTGTCCCATTAATTATCATAATTCCACTAAGTTTCTGTGATGCCTATTGTATAAATATCCTCATTTAGTAGCAGGTACTCTAGTTCACCCATCTTAGTATTTAGATTTCTAGCATTTGTATACAAGCACTTGTAAAATTTGTCAATATTTAATTATCTGCCTTCATGGGATATAATTGAATGGGACTCTTTTTTGTTTGACTGTTTCTCTTCCATTCCTACCTGTACTTTATCAACTTCTATCCTCTCTTCTTTACCAGGATCTGGAGGTTTCCCCTTTAGTACATCCTCTTCTAAGGGATGTCGCTGTCTGAACCATATGTTCTTCCACACCTGTTGACTTTCCCCTACTCTTAGTACAAAAATTCCTCTATGATCTTTTAAAATTTACATTCCAGCAACCTGGTTTCACTTAGGTTTAGGTAAAGCCCATCCATCATGTATAGGCTCCTCTTTTCCCAAAAGGTCATTTCCTGATAACGCTATTTCTTTTTCATTGGATAATTTAGAGTTATCACGGGATTTAATAAAATTGTGAACCTGATTCTTATTTCACTCACTATGGTTTTATACCACTATAATTCCACTGAATTTAATGATTTAACTCCTGATTTCCACTAGTGTGAGAAATCACAAACAGGTTCTTTGTGTTCAGTCTTATGCCATTTTATGGCAAATCCCTTAGTAGTTGTGCAGTTACTGTCTGCCCACTATAAATTAAACATCTTTGCTATACAAAATTTAAGACTTGAGCCATTCACAGTGCAGTCTGGAAAGGCAACATACTGCATTTAACTAGTCTCAGTATCTCCTCCACTGTCCACATGAACTTCCTTGGAAGGGTATACCATTAGAATTTATGCTGAAGGTGTATCCTTTGAAAAGATCAAAGAATGAAATCTGGAGATATATCTGTGTGCTTTTGTGCACTCTGCTATGCTGTTCCTCTAGAATTTGAAAATATCCTAGAAAAAGGAAAGAGTGATATTATATGGTTCAGACACACTTGTTTTCATCTCAACTCAGCAAAACAAAACTTGACCTCAGATTGATCTTGTAGCACATAAACTGAAAGGCACTGTTATACAACAGAGGCCAGCTCAAACTAAAAAGAACTAAATGGAAAAAAGAGACAGATGAGCCAATAGGCAAGCATGAATCACAGCCAAATATGATATTAAATAATGTATCCATTTGTTAGCTGAACAGTAATTTAATGTTTAAAATACTGGAAAAGAGGGTAATGTACGAGTGGTTTATCAAATGTATTAGAACTTAGGGAGAAGTCCACACACCATCTCCAAGGCAATCCATGGATGTGCACCTTAGGCAACTTTTGGTTGAATTCTACCACCAAAATTTCAGTTAGCACTTAAAAGCCACACTGACAGGTAGCCCAAGTCCCCCTGGTGGAAGTCTGGAACACTTTTGTTAATAATTCTTCTCTAAAGATACATCTGTGCTGGAGTCTCACTCCTGTGTCTCATATTGCTAGTGTAAGAAAAGCAGAACTCCGAGATTTTAGGGCTTTGTGGTCCCAGGGGCAGTGAAAGTGGGTAAGAACATGAGCCACTGCTTCTACTGGTGATCACAAGCCACCACAAAACGTAACTGCTATGTCTGGAACTTTCCAGTCAGTTCCCTCTTGACCATGGCCAGCAAAGTAGCTCCCCTCAGTTGCACCTTTTCTGCACCAGCTCTTCAACAAGCTCAATAGCTGTCCTGCTTCCAGTATCCTTTTAATTGTCTTTGCCCCTTTCCTGCTCCTTTCTCCAGTCAGAATTTTCCCAGTTGTCAGTAGGAATGCTGAATTTTTTGAAGCCTTGCTTGACCATGTCACTGTATCAGAGCTTTGGTCTTCTACATCGTGAGCAGTTCTTAAGTGGGCCATAGAGCACAACCTTCAGCAGATGATCTTGAGGCATGTGCTCCATGTGTCCTAACCAGCGAAGCCTGAGAATATCCAGCATAGACTGTAGGCCAATTCTCTCAAGGATTTTGTTATTGCTGATTCATTAGCACCAAGTAACTCCAAGGATTTTTTTAAGATAGCAGAGATGGAAACTATTTAATCTCCACTTCTGTTTGGAGTATGTAACCCAGCTTTCACATCTGTAAAGAAGGGTACTAAATTTTGATATTTGATTATTTCCTTTTTTCCAACATAGCAACACTGGATTTTACAGCTCATGTTCAGTTCCAAGAGTCATTCCATCATTGCCTTAATTTTTTTGTCTCTTGCTATTAAGAAATTATTCCTTTCCAGAATACAATATACTTACAGCATGTCAGTTATTTTACTGTATGTTCCACACAGAATCTTAGAACTGGAAGGGACCTCGAGAGGACATCTAGTCCAGTCCCCTGCACTCATGACAGGACTTAGGTATTATCTACACCACCCTTGGCAGTTTGTCTAACCTGCTCTTAAAATCCTCCAATGACAGAGATTCCACAACTTCCCTAGGCAGTTTATTCCAGCTCTTAACCACTCTGACAGTTAGGAAGTTTTTCCTAATGTCCAACCTAAACCACCATTGCTGCAATTTAAACCCATTGCTTCTTGTCCTATCCTCAGAGGTCAACAAGAACAATTTTTCTCCCTCCTCCTTTTAACAATATTTTATGTACTTGAAAACGGTTATCATGTCCCCTCTGTCTGTTCTTCTCCAGACTAAACAAACCCAGTTTTTTCAATCTTCCCTCATAGGTCATGTTTTCTAGACCTTTAATCATTTTTGTTGCTCTTCTCTGGACCTTCTCCAATTTGTCCACATCTTTCTAGAACTGGACACAATACTCCAGTTGAGGCCTAATTGGCATGGAGTAGAGCAGAAGAATCCTCGTGCCTTGCTTACAACACTCCTGCTCATACATCCCAGAATGATGTTTGCTTTTTTTTTTTGCAACAGTGTTACACTGTTGACTCATATTTAGCTTGTGATCCACTATGACCCCCAGATCCCTTTCCGCAGTACTCCTTCCTAGGCAGTCATTTCCCATTTTGAATGTGTGCAACTGATTGTTCCTTCCTAAGTGGAGTACTTTGTATTTGTCCTTATTGAATTTCATCCTGTTTACTTCAGACCATTTCTCCAGTTTGTCCAGATCATTTTTAATTTTAATCCTAACCTTCAAAGCACTTGCAACCCCTCCCAACTTGGTAGTATCTGCAAACTTTATAAGTGTACTCTCTATGCCATTATCTAAATCACTGATGAAGATATTGAATCGAACTGAATCTAGAACTGATCCCTGCGGGACCCCACTCAATATGCCCTTCCAGCTTGACTGTGAAGCATGTATGCATGCCACTGATATTTCTACAGACATACATTCTGGTCATTCATGAAAATGTTAAATGGAAAGAAATTTGACTAATGATCTGGTAAATCCTCTTAGAAAAGACATATACATTCTTCTGGAAAATAGAGTTTTCCATTTGCAAGGGAAGGGATATTGCAGGGCTCTAGTAATGAGCCAGTCTTCTAATAATGGAAGTTATGATTTGCATGTTATGTAGAGTTCCCACTTGCAATAATAATTCCTTAACATATATTGTTAGCTTTTCCTTTTTGTTTAAATTGGGATCCTGGATTATAATTTCTCTACATGAAATTTTCATCTGAGTCCTGTCCTTTCGGAATGAATGTTTGGCCACATCATTAAAGACTGAAAAGACTTTCATCTTTACTGATATTTGCCTGGATTATTGGTTAGTCATTTTCTGGTTTATCTACAGGTCTCTGATTGTACTCTCTTTTCTTAAACAAGAATAAAATGGATTCTGGGTGTTAAAAGACTAAGGAGATACTGCTGTTAGTTTTATTAATCTTTTTATGAAAGTTCAATTATGCATTTTGAATTGTATGTCTCTTTTTGGTCAGCATGCCCCTTTTTATCCCCTTGGGATAAAAATTATTGATAGACTCATTTCACAAATGGTGGAGTCTTTCAGAGGAAAATAAAAAAAAAAGTAACAAAAAGTCAGAAAATCACTAAGAGCACAAGAAGGTAAAGTACAAATATATAAATAGGAAAGGAGTATTGCAGGGACACTAATAAATAAGGAGGGGAACAAAATCAGCAATGAATCTAAAATGGCTGTACTACTGTTCTTTTTTTAAAAAATAATTTGGTCTTTCAGAAGATGAATAAAATAAAAGTTTTATAAATAGATACAAAAGAAAAATGACTGTTTTAATAAACCTTTTCATTTAAAAAATGTACATGGGGAAATGCAACATATACAAGTCAGCAGACCTGTGTGAAAATATGCAATTTCTTTGATCAAATTAAGGAACATGGGGATGAAGGATGGGCTAATGACTACACTAATGGACTGGGACTCAGGAGATTTGTCTTCAGTTCCCAGATCAATCCTGTGTGACCTAGGACAATCAATTAATCTTGTCATTTAATCTTCCCTCTGCCTCAGTTCCCCTACCTATAAAATGAGGACATTACCTCCCTATGTCACAGCAGTGTTGTGAAGGTATGCTTGTAAGGTACTCAAATACAACAGGGAGGAGGGTCATACAAGTACTCAGGTAAATAGACAGAGGGAATGCATTAGAGATCAACGCATTAGCATAAACACAATTCTTAGCAATATCTTTACATTAAAAAATAGTGCAAATTAGTCTGAATATTAACTCTTTGATGTGGATTAAAAATTTCCTGAAGGGCAGCAAACATGGGTAAATGAATACTGTACTTATAAAACATCTATCATTCAAAGAGCTCAAAGCCATCAACAAAAGTGGGTATCAAGTTTAGGAAAGTTGTCCATCCCCTGGGGTACACAGTAGGGATCAATGTTAGACCAAATCTTATTTAACCTAAGTATTCAATTTAGCAACATTCTTGAGCATGTGAGTAATCCCCCTGTCTTCAGTAGAACTACTCATGTTAAAGTTAGGCACGTATTTGTGTCCCTTACTGAATCAGGGTCATAATTATTAGTAACCTGAGAAAAGACGTACAAGGCACATTAATTAACTAAGTTCACACATAACATTTTCTTGGGAAATATTCGAAACGTCAGTGAAGATCAAGAAATACAAAGGGTCTTAAAGAAGTTAAAAGCAAGGTCAGAAAGTAAGAAAATGAGATTCAGCTGAGAAAAATACAGTCCTATCCCCTGACCCTGTAATAATTTATGCACATGCTTTACTTTATGCCCTGTGAGTAGTCCCATTAGAGCAGCACACTACTCAAAGAAAGGGTGTCAGAATTTGGCCCATACACAGCACACTTGCCTGCTTTGTGTAAAATAGAGAAATATAATTATAGTTCACCTTTATTATCTTCATTATTAAAAGAGGCTAAGTTAAGAATAAATTAAGGTCTTTCAATGGGCCTAATGTTTAATCAGAAGTGATTGCTTTTTTTATTTCTTTACAAGATTGTTGAACCACAAATTAATAAAATGGATTGGAAGATGCGATGTGTAACTGTGTAGACACAGGAATTGTGATCTCCGATCACTCAGTTATGGCATACAGGAAAGCTTAGTTTCAGTTCACAGAGCTCTGTCTTTCATCAGTGATTTTACTTTCTTTTAGTGGAAATTGAAATTTGGTCTCAGCTACTTTTACCTTTGTCCTCCAGCATAATTGATATCTACTTCCTTCGTCCAATAACTAAGAAGCTAGTTGTTCAAACAGTGATGACGATTACAACTGAGTGAACATCTCATAATTTTCTGTAAACATTCACTCAAAGAAAAATATCAATGTGTTTTAGCTATGCTCCTGCCTCCTTTGCATTTGCTTTCCATGAACATTCCAGAAAATAAATTTATTGGCAGGAATGTGTGTAAAAGCAGCAAATTTCAAACAACTATTAGAAAATATTAATGAAAGATGACTTTTGAACTCATAACTGAGAGGATTAACAGAAACCTAATTCTCAGAGCTATGCATATACAATCAGGGATCAGAAGCAATACCGTGTGACCTGTGTATCCAATCAAAACAAACACATCCTAAATTCTGAATATCAGATATTCTCAAGGACTTCTCACAAGCAATCTACAGGGTAATAGTTTCTTGTGGAAAGTGTTTGGTGAGTGATTTTGAATAGCTAATGAACTTTGATACTGTCATGATACACTCAACAATAATTTATGAATGGATAAACTGGAATCTTTCTCTCCTGTGAGCGAAGGGAGGAAATGCACTAAAATCTTTTTTATGAATTAGATGATCTGTTCTAATAGTCATCTGATATGGATACAGCAGCTTCCCACCCCACCCTCACACCCCTGATGGATCCCAAAGCATTTTACAAAACAGTTGCACAAGATATGCAGAGGGGATCAAAAATAAAGAAAAGATAAGGAAACAGAAGCAAGGAGACAGCATGGAGGGGAATACTATCCTTTAAACAGCATCTCTTACACACTAAAAAGAACAGTGGATAAATAAAGGGACACAGCCAGATGGCATCTGAGGGGAAGAGCACAGTTAAGAAGCAGCCACTCTCATATTTTAAGGGCGCTATGAAGATAAACTCCATTAGTGATTGTGAGGTGATTAGTGAATGAGGCTATAACAAGTATATATTATACAAAAAAGGGAGGTATCCTTTTCTCCTATATATATATGGTAGCATAGGCAGCAGTGAGCATTGGCCTGGGCTAGCCACACTAAGTAAGTACCCATAGGGTTTAGATGGGTTTGCACTCGGGGCAGCTAGTTCATGCCATTGCTCATCACTGCCTATGCTACATTATTATTTTTAAGGTGCTAGCAGGATGAAAGCTAGCATGAGTATATCTACATGAGCTGGGAATCACACCTGTAATGCCAAGGGTAGATGTAGCCTAAGCATATGTCTACACTAGAACCAGAAGGTGTAATTTCCAGCTCAAGGAGACATAACCACACTAACTCTAACTGAGCTAGCATACTAACAATAGAAGCATGGCTGAGATGGTGCAAGTGGTTAGCTGCCCTGAGTCTGATCCTATCCAAAACTGTAGGTATGTATTTGGGACGGCAAGCCTCTCCTGCCATGCCACACTTCTGTTTTCAGTGCATTAGCTCCAGTAAAGTTAGTATGGGTATGTTACAACTTCCAGCTCTAGTGTAGCTGTACTTTCAAAATGATTTGCTCAAGGTCACACTGGAAGCCTGTGGAGGAGCAGGGACTTGAATCCAACAGTCCCAAGTGTTAGGGGCATGCCCTAACCACTGGAGCATCCTTCCTCTTGTTAAAGTTCAAAAGCTCAGGAGTGCCTGGCTGTCAACCTCATATTCCTTTCAGCCAGCTAAACTGCTGTCAGGCTGGTTCTACTACATCTAAGGAAAACAAACATTGGAAGATATCAAAATTTGTTAGAGAGCTTTTGAAGTGCACTAACCTTCTTCAGAGTCCTAACATCTGTAATGAATTTTCCTTTCCTTCCCTCAAAGTCACAAATAATTATTTTCTCAGCAAAATGAGAATAATATTCTTATTAAAATAATCGACATCGTGGTTAATCACTTCTGACTACCCCCATTGCAACTGCTTCATTTGTACTGAAATATTTAAAATTAATCTTTCATATTTTCTCACGGACGTCCTCTCTAATTCTTCTGATTTCAACGCATTTCAGTCTACTGCAGCTTAAACTACATCATCTTGATGTATGGAAATGGATTCCCCTTGGTTACGGACAATGGCAAACTGCAGGCATTTGTAAACTAGCAGTTGTATCTATTATATTCCAGTCTAGTGGGGAAAAATGCTGGTAAACAGCATCTGTCAGCTCACAGAGTTGAGGACAGGAGGAATTGAAAAAGACAGTTTATCATCTTCTTTCTTCCAACATACAATCTCTCTCTCTCTCTCTCTCTCTCTCACCCCTTAGCCTATGGTAGGTAATTTTCCAAATGATTCCATTACTTGAGGTAATTGTAGTATAAATGGAAGCGATGCAACTTTCCTCCAATCTCATGCTCAATCAGCACATTTCAAAACCTGCCCATTTCATCTGAGCAGTTGCTTAATTTGCAATGGGAAAAGAATCCGGTCCTCCCACCACACCCTCCCCAAAATTTGTCAATGCTGAAAAATAACTTTTTAAAAAATGTAATAAGCTGATTAATGCAACCGCCTTTTAACTCTGTAATTCTCAGTTTTGAGGGGTGGATTGGGCACTTCATCCAAAGCCAGCTTTTCAGCATTTGTGAAATATTAAAGAAGCAAAAAAGGTATGTTCAACCTTCACTCCTGGTGAGTCTTCCATACCTTGATCATTCCCATGAAACTGATGAGGTTTTAAGATGTGGCTGTTCACACTCTGGAAGTAATATTATTAGGACAGGGAGCTAGGAGCCAGGATTTCGTGGGCCCTCACTTATATTCCCAGTTCTACCACTGACTTCCTGAGTCTTCAATGATTTAGCTTTTCTATGCCTCAGTTTATCCATATGTGCATCTAAAGTAATAATCATACTGTATTGAACTGTATTGAACTCACAGACTGTGAAACTTAAATGTCTGAAAACCTTTCAGATCTTGGGATGAAAGGCACTAAATGATGAAGTGAGCTGTAGCTCACGAAAGCTTATGCTCAAATAAATTGGTTAGTCTCTAAGGTGCCACAAGTACTCCTTTTCTTTTTGCAAGTGCACAGTATTATTATTGCTATTATTACAGCTGAAGACACATATCTTTGGAGTCCTACCAATAAAATCCCTTTGTTCCTAATTTATCACTCTCCTAACTAGTCTAACCATCCTGTGATCTAGAAGGCTGGTTCCCCTTCTACTGAGATGGAATTCATTCAAACTGTACAGCCCTCTCTTCCCCAGACAAGGTGGCCCAAAGTTCCACAAAATCCTCTACCTTACACCACTTAGTCAGCCAGTAATTCACTTCCAGAATTTTCTGCCTTCTATCTTCCTTCCCTTGCAATGTGGGAAGGATTTCCAAGATCACTTGGACTTTCCTCTCCTTCAGCACCATTCTGAGTTCTCTGAAGTCATCTATAATGTGAAGTCATCATGTGAAGCAGTGTCATTAGTGCTGATGTGCACCATCATCAGTGGAGCCTTGCCCACCGACTTCAGAAGTCTGTGCAGTCTTGCAGTTACATTTTGTGTCTCTACTCTGGGATACAGCACCCCATTCTGTTGTCCACCTGTCCCCTGAAGAACATTCTTTCCATCCTTCTTACTATAGAATCCTTAACAAGGATCATCTGTCTCCTTTCAACGTCTGGAAATCTCTTTGTGGGCATGCTTGACTATCTTGCAGAATGGGCTGAGCAATCATCCTCAGGTACATACCATACAACTGTCTGTTCCATGTGACCATCTGGATCTTCAGAGCTATTTTCAGTTTCCCTGATGGTAACTGGATACTTCTAGCAGTTTGGAATTCCTCCTGGTACCTTTTTCTCTGGTAGTCTGAGGCTGCCCACCCTTTATCTGCCTCCAGCCAGGTAGAATGCTTACCTATGAGCTGCCAAGTTGCTGCTCTGGTTCCTTGCTTGCCAATTCCTTTTTTGAATCTGGGGTGGTGATGCTTCCTAAATCTGGTTGTCCAAGAACTCCTCAGCCTCTCTAATGCACTGTAGTGTCTGTACTTGTCCTTCCAAATCATATGTCTTTTCTTTCAGCACAGCCAACAACTTGCACTTCATATAGAGGAAGTTACTTCTGGCTTCAGGCAAGAAAGAAAATCCATTGCAGGTCACAACCACTGTTCTCTTGCTGGCCATTTTGGTGCTGAGCACAGAAGTGTACCTGGCAAGAGAACCTCTCACATTCCCTCCAAAACCCCCATGTTGGCCACTTCTGTTAATCTACTCAAGAGGTCACCTGGCAACTGATTTATATACTAAGCGTCACTGTTTAGCTCCATCCCCTTGCTAAAAGGAAGAGATTAACCAGAGACTTCATACGCTGAGGCTGATTGCAGACCCAAAGGTCCCAGCCACACAGGAAATAGGATTTCTTTTTAAGAGGGGCTGAAATCCATTCATGACAAAGCTGCATACATCCATACTTGCATGTGTGCATTCATATGGGTATCTGCACATATAGCTGAGAGTTTTGTGCATGGAATTTTTTCATGTATCTATCTACCCCCGTAACTGTACCACCTGAACCCCCATCTTTAACATATTTATCCTCACAACACCCCTGTGAGGCAGGGAACCAGAATTATCCCCATTTTCACAGATGGGGAATGGAGGCACAGAAGAACTAAGTGACTTTCCCAAGGACACCCAAAAAGTCTGTGGTGGAGCAGGGAATTGACTCCAGCTTTCCCAAGTCCCATGGTAGTGCCTGGGATGGACAGCTGTATCACCCCTACTCCCAGAATTCCATCGTCTACTGTTGAATATGGCTCAAAGAGTATTGTTACTTAAGTTGTTAGCCACCTCTCTTGTGGAGTTAAACTGTATAGTAGGCACACCTAGCAGACATGGAATTCAAGACTATGTATTGTTATTTGTATTGATTACTTGTATTCCAGCAGTTCCTAAAGGGCCCAATCAGGAATTGGGACACAGTTGTGCTGGGCATAAAAAGAATGTTCCTGCTCCAAAGAGCTGATAATCTAATGTATTTTTCTGTTTGTTGTTGTTGTTGTTTTTTTTAATTAGAGAAGCACAAACATTTTCAGCAATTAACACAACAAAGGGCCCCCTGCACCATTATCATGCCATTGGCTCAAGACATCAACCCCTTGGACTCGCATATACTCTAATACGCAGGGAATGAGCCTGTTCTATAGAACACCTTTTTAATTGGTTATCACATACATTACATACACCAAGTTCTGTATCCTCTTTTAGGCCCTATGCAAAGCCTGGCACTTAAGCATGTGTGTAACATTCAACATATGAGTCATATTATTGACTCCAGTGGGACTGCACAGATGAAGTATTTTGCTGAGTCAGGGCTTCAGTTTTCTACAGAGCAAAGACAATATAATAATATAGCTAAATTAGAAATGTTTCAGACAAGCTAAAGGAGATACAACTTCCTTTCAAAAGCGGTTTCAGAGTAGCAGCCGTGTTAGTCTGTATTCACAAAAAAGAAAAGGAGTACTTGTGGCACCTTAGAGACTAACAAATTTATTTGAGCATAAGCTTTCGTGAGCTACAGCTCACTTCATCGGAGCACAAAAGCTTATGCTCAAATAAATTTGTTAGTCTCTAAGGTGCCACAAGTACTCCTTTTCTTTTTTCAAAAGAGGGAATCCCAGTCAGCACAGGGCACAATTACTGTATTAGTTCACCCCATTCTCCTGGCATTTCTCTCATAACAACACAACCCAAGGCTTTTGGACTTGATCCTACAAGTAGTTAATGGGATTACTGATGTGATTAAAGCACATATTTATATGCTTTGCTGGATTGGGCCACAGTGCTCAGTGTCTAGCAGGATCATTTTTTCCTATCTAATTTCTTGGAGCATTTCACAGCAGGTTATCATCTGATATTTTTAGTACAAAGCAGTCTCTTATATTTTCTTTACAGGTATAGTCAGAGTCACATGTCACTGAAATGATGAAGTACCCAGTCTGTCTATAGGCACAGACAGTTCAGTATGATAAAATTCTACCCAATAGGCATGTTCACCTGGGAAATCCAAAACAATGCAATTAGGTAAATACTAATTACTTTGTTGATTTGCAATTAAGCAGTTTTAAGCATTAAAAAATAGGGCAGTTTATTTAATGGGGGCAGAAGCATGAAATCATATTTAATTCAGAATCTCTCTCTCTCATGACAGGACTCACTCTGCTAAATTATATAGATTGACCCGGGCAGAAATACCCAGTATTCTTAGGTGTAAGTATGAGGACTATTTGAAAAATCGTCAGTAAGTAGCCATTATAAAAATATATAAATCATTATAAAAATAAAAACTAGTCAATCAGAACCATTTTGCAGGGTGAGGTAAGGACGGCACAGAAAACACACTGATGCTTTTCCCTCTCCACAGTAGGTTGATTACTTGAGCTACAGCCATTATTCCCTAATTCCACCCATTGAACATAAGTCAGCATCCAATGTTCTACCCTTGTCCACAAATGAGTAATAGAGTGTTTTCGATGGAACTGCATATTGTTTTGACTGGGCCAAAGTGGTACCATAATGTTCAGTACCTCCACTTCTCACTACAGCTCCTAAAAATTATTTTGTTCTTCTTATGTCTAAAGGAAGGGATAATGAACCATTGGTAACATTCTGTGGTATGACTAGTGTCTTTAGGCTGGTATTCTATTCATTCAGAGTTTTACTTTTCATGAACAGTGTCCTAGTAATGACACTGGACAGAACAGTAAGAGCAGAAATATGCAGCCTCTCTACACGTCCATGACTGGTGAACAAGAACAACCTATAATGAAGAGATGCAAACTTCTTTTTTTGTAATTTGAGAATGAAATTAGGCTTTATGGCTGGCCAGAAACTTATGTCAGTGAGTTGGGGAGATAAAAGATTGCAAAGGCATACAGCACACGCACCTGTATGAAAGAAAATATACAAAATGGAAATAACAAGTTTCTGTTGGTAGATTGTTGCTACTGATGTATAAAACAGAATATGTATTTGCTGTGGTTAAAAAGAGCTTTAAAATAAAAAGTGTATGTATTTTGGTTTCACTTTGTAGACATGAATGAACATGTTATATTACAATATATTGGCAATGCAAGCACAGATTTAGGAGTATTTGAATTATGTGTTGGGTTCCAGCAAGCTTCATTGTGGTGAATTTCACCATGTAACTGAGAAGCCTCTCTTTCTGAATATTGATTCTTTGCATCTGTGAGGACCCTGAAAGAAAGGACAGTTGTTTTGTTTTTAGGTCAGTGCAAATTGCCACAGAGGAGACATATAAACTGTGAACTCTCTTATGAAGACTTTGCTCTTGTTCTTTCTCGTTTTGTTGTTCTCAGATTTAAAATAAAAGCCATTTACAGTTAAAGTATTGATTTTCTCTTTCTGTATGGAGAAACTTGCCATTGACTTCGACAGGAGCAGAAATGTTGAGCATTTCTGAAAATACTTCATAATGTTTATAAAATGACCTGAAGGTCATGTAAGGTTCAAAGGTAATCAGGACACACACAATATGAAAATATTCAAACAGACTTCAGAACTTCACAAAAGCAGACATCAAAGTTTGCCAGATATTTAGACTGTGCCAGCATTTTTAGTACTGGAGCCAGGATTTCATCCTCCCTTCAGCACACACTAAGCTCCACCATCATACCTACACAGACTCCTCCACTGTCCACTTTTAATGAGGCAGAGTGGCCTCATTCCAGTGCAGAGAGGGTTGAATCACTCTGTTGGACTCAGCTAAGCCTGCCCCGTCCCCCTTGCAGGAAGTGAAGAGGTGGGGCAGGCAATATAAGAGCAGGACCCTGCAGCTCAGTTGGAGCCAAACCAGGGAAGGAGCCAGATATCCCTGTCAAGGAGCAGAACTGCCAGCGGAGCCCACAACCGGCTGTGGTGGGCAACAACTCTCCTGAGCCAGCCTGGAGAGAAGGCAAACCACTGCCCTGGGAGACTGAAAAACCCAAAGAGTGAGTGGAGAGTGGGCAGCCTGGCAAGGAGACTGGGAACCAAGCCCCAGCAGCTGTGGAGCAGCCCCACCAGACACTGTTAGGAAGTAACCCAGGGAAGCAAAACATTGGTCCTGTTGTGTTGCTGAGAGGTGAGGCAGCAACCCCATGTTTCCCTATCAACCCTGTGAGGAGGTCACCCTTCACTTGTAGTGCCCTGGGCTGGGACCCAGTGGAGCAGAGAGGGCCTGGGTCCCCCTTGCCCACACTAGGGGATGGGTGAGCACTAACTCTTAAGGTGAGTAGCCTGAGCTACTGACTGGGTGATTGCTAAGTCCTCACCCTGAAGACCTGAGCTGTTACTTATTCAGCTGCCCAGCTACCAGCCAAGATTCCCGATAGACTAATCAGGCGTGAGTGCTGATTCCCCGATGCCACTGAACGGGGCACCCTGACCCCAAGACATAGTAATCTTACACCACTCCATACAAATCCGGGATAATGCATTGGTTTTCCTCCTGTCAACAACATACATTAAACCATCACCTATCCACATAAACACAACCTTCAGCACAGATTACAAACTACACAGAGACTCCTTAAAGTCCATAGTGGCACCTTCTGGGTTAAAGGACTTCATGGAAGTAAAGTCTATGAACTCTTTAAACTTACTCACATATGCAGACTTGTTAAAGCCTGGAGCCAAATCAGATGGATTAAAAGATTTTAAGAAGTCTGGAAGGTTATCATACTGATTTGTCAAAGTCTGAAGCTGGATCCTCCATATATGTAGTGGATGGACAACACATATATTAGTATGTTCAGTATGCTACAATTAATGAAGGTATAGGTTCATATTGTGACTGCTGACAAGTTATGGTGTGCAGGCACATACTTGTCTCATGGTTTTGTTTGGGACAATAGGTGGGGATACAGAGGCAGAAGTAAGGTTGTTTGGGTAACTTGACTTTGCATTTCCATACTTTCCAACATGTATTCATACCTCACATTTCACAGCTTTATAATTATTCAATCAAAGAGGAACTATGTACATTGAAAGAATTTGTATGTAGATGGCAAAAGCAGTAACAGGATTCTCAGAAGAGGGAAACAGACTCATATTACACTAGAATAGTCATACTCCTTGTTTTGAAGACAAACTAAATAGATCTTGTATTAATGGAATAAGAAGAGAGAATGAAAGCTGTCAAGAATTTTCATTTCCAGAATATCACAGCAAGTCCAATTGTACCAGGGAAACTACAGTTCAAGTGAAAAACCCTAGCACTGACTAAATCTAGGAGAATAAATTACTTACAGAGGATCACGGCTACATTTCAATCTCCTTAGAAATAATTCAGTGTATTCAGATTGCAATACAACTCAAACATTTATATTAGCGACAGGCATCCCATAAGGTCAGGCTGACATTTTGGCTCCAAAAGCTTCTATCAAGATCAGTTCCCATTTTTGAAGCAGAGCCATTCACTGTCTGTCTTTAAGAGTTACTTATAAGGAAAAAAAATAGTTAATACAGGAATTTAAATATACTGAATGTAGTTGCCGAGATACTGAATGTGAACATGATCATTACAGTGTTTATTCAGCTTGGACGAATAGAGTGATGTAGTTAAATATCAGTTTTTGGTTTATAGAAGGCATTAATGTGGTTGGAAATATTTTTGAACTTTGTTAATGCTAGTGTAATATTAAGAAGCAACAGTAAAAAAAATATGTACACTAGTCAAACTAGTTACCTTTTACAGATTTCTATGATGAGGGAAAGATGCCCATCAATCAATATTGATATCAATACCCCCCTCAACTCGTCAGATGAAGGTAGAATTGCCCATAAAACACAGACAATATCTAGCCAGCAGTGCGGTGGTAGTGAGAAGCAGGTATTCAGACCCGAGAGCTTCTAGCGCATATCTCAGTTCAACTGCCTTCTTTTTATCTGAGCATTTGTCTTCACTACAGAGTTAACTTGGACTCTGATCGAGTTGTTACGGTTAATCCAGCTCCCATCCACACACAAAAGCTTCTAAGTGTAGTGGAGACTTGAACTAGGGCAAGCTGGCCTGTTTTGGGGTATAGACAGAAGCCAGAATGCTGCTTACACTCAGGCTGGTAACCCACCCACTTTGTAAAGAGGATCCAGGGTAATCCACTCAAGTGCTGAAAGTTCTCCAATGCCTTCCCACAATTCCCCATGTGCCCAGAAAGACAGATAAGTTCTCCCACAATTCACTGAGAAAGAATCAGAGAGTAGCTCATCTTTTTGCAGTATTACAAATCATGGGATATGCCCCTGAGTAGTCCTAAAGACTCACAAAGGGGAGTGCAACACTAGTTAGTACACAGTAACTCAAGTGTGACTCATAATCTCCATAAAACTCATCAAGTGCTGACAAAGTGCCGCTTCCTTTGCTTTTAGGCAACTAGATTTAAGATTGTGTGCAAGCTTTAAATTTCTTTAACCAAAGCCCCACATCAGCCAGACAAACAGGTGTATCTATTTTAGGTACTTATATGGCCTCCATTAAGGTGGTATCTGAGCACCTTACTATCTTGAATGTATTTATTCTCAGAACACCCTATGAGGCAGTGAAGTGGGGATTGTTATTCCCATTTAAAAAAAAAAGGATGGGGAACCTGAGGCACAGACACACTAAACGATTTACCCAAGACCACTTAAGGAAGTGTATGGTGCAACAAGGAATTGAACTCAGTCCTCCCAAGTCCCAGGCTAGCATCTTAAACATCGAATCATCCTTCCTCAGATTCCTGTAATGAAGAATGATCACACACAGAAAAAAATACATCAAGTGAAATTAGATTAGATTATACTCTAGCTCTGGAAGGATGTGTAGGGGGTATTCCCATTGATGTGAGTGGGCCCAATTCTCCTCTCATGCCAGTGTAAATCAAGAGTTACTCACTGAAGTGAATGAGGTCAGAGTGATGCACTATAAGTGAGACAAAATGCCACCAAAGAGAGAGAATATTGGAAGTCCTCAGGGTAGCTGTAAAAGAAGCTATTGAAATTGGTGAGATTTCCATGACTTCCGATATTTTAATTGGGATTTTTTAAGTTTAGATTCCAGAGGACAACATACAGGAAAACTCATGTCACCCATTTAGAGCATTATTGTGAACCTTCTGGAAAGATTTACTTACACTAAAAGTGTCAGCACTATCCAACTCCACACTCCGGTCATGTAGTGTAACAGTGACTGGCAAAAAGTTACCCTCCCTAAAATGGCAGGCTTTGTTCCCTCACACACCCAGGGCAGAGAGAGTGCCATATCATTGGTTGATTCAACCCACTCACATTGTTTCAGAACCAGCCTACTTGTTTTCTTGATCTGCAGTACCAGCTGTTCCATTCTACACAATGACTAGCAAATGCCTACTCTTATTGAGGGGACCTAAGTCTGGGACTCAATCCTGCAAAGCACTTACGCAGATTGAATTTCTTCCCACTTGGGAGTGTTGACATGCATGAAGTTGAGCATGTGCTTAAGTGCTTTGCTGAATTGGAACCCAGATCAAATCCTTACTTTCTATTGTTAAATAGAATAGAACTGATGAACTTTGTTCATTATCAGAGCGGTAGCCCTCCAAGACGCCTGTTAGTCTATAAGGTGCCACAGGACTCTTTGCCACTTTGTTTATTATATGTCATGGAAGGAAGAATTGTTAATGAGAGTTTTTAATTAAAAGTTTTAGCTTTGTATTTCTAAGAGAACAAAGAGCAAGGAGAGCAGCCTAGAGGCTGTGGCAATAGAACTGGGAGTAGTTTTAGTGTGACCACATGGAAGTGGCATTAGGGCATTGTATTGCAGTTAGTAAAGTCAGAAATGGGAAATGAAGCCTGATGGAGATAGACGCCTGAAAAAGACCTAGCCATTACAGAAACAGGAAAGCAGCCACAAAGAAGGGCCTCACAGCCAAAGGAGACAACCTAGACCTGGACTACACACATTATAGCAAAAGTAGACAAACTACGGCCCGCGGGCCACATCCCGCGCGGCCCTTGAGCTCCTAGCTGGGGAGGCTAGCCCCCAGCCCCTCCCCTGCTGTCCCCCTACCCCCGCAGCTACACCACAGTGCGGGCAGCGCAGCTGGCTCTGTCCGGGTGGCGGGGCTGTGAACTCCTGCTGCTCTGAGTGGCATGGTAAGGGGGCGGCGGGGGATTGGATAAGGGTTAGGAGGTCCTGGGGGGAGTCAGGGGACAGGGAACAGGGGGTGGTTGGATGGGGCAGATGTTCTGTGGGGGGCGGTCAGGGGACGGGGAACGGGGGCGGGGGGGTTGGATAAGGCCTGGGAGTCCTGGGGGGCCTGTTAGGGGGGCACGGGTGTGGATAGGGGTCGGGGCAGTCTGGGCACAGGGAGCAGGGGGGTTGGATAGGGGGTGGGGCCCTGGGGGGACTGTCAGGGGACAGGGGTGTGGATAGCGGTCAGAGGGGCAGTCAGGGGACAGGGAGGGTTGGATGGGGGTGGGGTCCCGGAGGGGCAGTTTGGGGCAGGGGGTCCTGGGAGGGGGTAGTCAGGGGGCAGGAGGTGGGAGGGGGCAGGGGCCAGGCTGTTTGGGGAGGCACAGCCTTCCCTACCTGGCACTCTATACAGTTTCACACCCCGATGTAGCCCTCAGGCCAAAAATTTTGCCCACCCCTGCATTGTAGGAACCAACAAAATGATTTTGGTTAGGGGTGTGATTCTTTTTTAACTAATAGAGTTAAATCAGTACAAACTCTAGAGTAGACATAGTTATGCTGGTATAAAGATGTCTTATAGTGGTATAGCTTATTCCCCTTCCCACTTGGGACATTTATATCATTTATATAAGAGCTAGAGGCCTGGGTCCAGCCAATTCTAGACACTAAGTAGACACACCTGAGCAGGGATCAGGTGATTCCCCTATGACAAGCAGCAGGAAGCTGCAGACATAGGATATGTCTAAACTGCAAAATAAAACCCATAGCAGTGAGTCTCAGAGCCTGGGTTTACAGCCCATGGGGGTAGCTAAGCCTGGAGGTTAGAGTGGAGCCAAGTTGGAATCCCAAATCAGCACCATGGATCACCCAGGGTCAGAACCAGGGATCAGAAACTGAATGCCAGAGTCAATGGGTGAGACGGAGACGTTGTTGGGAAGCAGAGCCAGGAGTGTCCAGGATAGAGAAGGGCAGGAACTGAAGCAAGCACAAGAGCAGGCTAAGCAGGAGCAAGCACAAGAAGCAGGAAGCCAGCAGCGCACTTGTGGTTGTGAAACATGTTGAGCAACCAGTGAGCTCTTGCTGCTGCTGGGTCAAATAGTAGTTCCAACAATCAGGCAGTGCAGTCAATCAAGCAGCCTCTGCCAGGATGAGCTGTATACAGAATGTTGCTAGGAGACTGATCCTGCTGCATCTGGCTCCCTGACAGTACTTTCTCCTTGAGGGCACCTTCTGGTGGCCTTAGGGCCCAGTTTTTCTGGTAAAGAGCATATATGAGCTCCTGAGTATAAACATTACCTTCTGGTTTCCAAGACCATTTTTCAGAGCCATAACTTTCCCAGTTCACGAGGTAGTATAGAGTTCCTGGGATTCATCTAGAATCCAGGATTTCTCAGACCTCATAGTCTTCTTGACCTTGAACCTTCATGGGAGGAAGCGGTGGAGTGAAGTAGCTGCGGAAGGGATTTTCTGTGTAGGGCTTCAGGAGGAATACATGAGAAACTAGGTGGACTTACAGGGATTTGGACAGCTGGAGTTGGAATGTTACCAGGTTGACTTGTTCAGCAATCTTGAATGGGTTCAAGTATTGATGGTCCAATTGGTAGATGGGTGGGAGTATTTGAGATGTTTCAGAGTAACAGCCGTGTTAGTCTGTATTCGCAAAAAGAAAAGGAGTACTTGTGGCACCTTAGAGACTAACCAATTTATTTGAGCATAAGCTTTCATGAGCTACAGCTCACTTCATCGGATGCGTACTGTGGAAAGATGTTTAGCAGACGGCCAGACCTTATCACCCACTCTTAATGTCAGGGTAATTTGGTGGTCTCAGTCAACATGGCAATTATATGTTTCCTTGGTGACTTCAAGATACTTCGTAAGTTCCTGATGAACTTGGTGAAGGTGGGTAATGAAGTCTGTCACAACAGGAACTTGTGAGTCTGCAGGTGTGACTAGATGGAGATGAGCACCTCAGGCAGGTGTCAACATAATCAAATGGACTATCACCTGGTTAAGTGGCCATTCTTTGGCAGGAAGAAGGGTGTGAGTGAGAAATTCACATCTTGGCAATGGAACAGCTAGAGGCTCCCGTGCAAACAGATGTTGTCTCCTGAACCTCAGCTGGAGATGATTTTCAAAAAGTAAAATAACTATGAGAAGTGAGAATAAAGGACACAAATCGTCTCCCCCTTCATCTCTACTCACGGCATCAACAACACTTGAAAGACAAAGGAAGCATCATTGGACTGGAGAGGGATCCAGCCAGTGAGACTGCTAGAACTGGTGGTGAGAGAGACCCTTTTGCTTTAAGTTCACTTAGATTGTTAAGTTAGGTGTTAGTTTGTGTTTTACCTTTTATTTCTTTGTAATGAATTCTGACTTTTATATCTCATCACTTGTAATCACTTAAAATCTTTCTTTCTGTAATTAATAAACTTGTTTTATCTAAGCCCATGAGTTTGGACTGAAGTGTTTGGGAAACTCCATTTGAGATAACAGCAGTTGTGCATATCATTTTCTATTTATAAAATGACAGACTTTCTATGAGCTTGTATTGTCCAGAAAGAGAGAACTGGGCAGTATAAGACACACGTTTCTGGGGACAAGTCTGAGACTGGGAGCTTGCTGGTGTTGCTCTGCTAATATAATTCAGGTGGGAGTAACTTGCATGCTAGAGGCTGTGTGTGAGCAGACCAGGAGTGGTTGGTCTCACAGCAAAGCAGTGTAAAAGACATCCCAGGTTGGAGAATTGAGGAGACACAGCTGTTCAACAGTCCAGACTGTACCCTGGATAGTGTCACAAACAGTATTTTGGGGAGCTGTGTCTGGCTTAGCATATTTATCTTTGTGGGAAAGGCCATTTGCTTTCCCATCTTGTGACCCATGGCACTAGGTAATGATGAAATCAAACCTGGCAAAGCTAAGTGACCAACAGATCTGCTGTTAATTAAGATTACAGACCATTTGAAGATATTCTAAGTTCTTGTGACTGGGGAAGACCTGGACTGGGAACCGAGCCCCCTCTGAAAGAGGTGTCCATTCTTTGAACGTTGTTTTGATTGTAAGAGGCTCCTTGTCCCAGATATCAAATCATTCTCCATGGGGGTTAGTTGTATGTGAATAATACAGACAAGGATGGTGTTGGTTGCAAGGGCCTGCATTCTGTGAAAGTACGGCCCTGAATGTGAAGTTCAATGTATCTGCTTCCACAGTAAAAGGCTTGGTGGGGTCCAGATACACAAGAACAGGAGCTGAAGTGAAGGCTTTCTAAACTGAACAAAGGCAGACTGTAGCTCTGCCAACCAGACAAGATGAATCTAGTTTTGGAGGAGCACAGTTATTAGTGCTACTAACTGGGAGAATCCTTTAATGAAGCACCGGTAAAAATTGGCAAATCCCAGAAACTGCTGAAACCCCATCCTTTGGGGCACTCCACCCAGTGATGGCAGACACTTTCCATGAGTCCATGAAGTTGTTGGAGGCCCCTGAGTCCACAAGTGCCCATAGCTCGACCTCAGACAAGGCAGGATATCATAACCAAAGAGGAACCTGGAGGGTGGTGGCTCAATGGCTGACCAGGGCCAGGGTACCACTTGACAAAAGCAGGACAGGTGTCTTATTCGAGCACCTTAGACATAGTGCCTAGGTTCCCTGCAATATATACATAAGTCTAAAGCTCGTCACTGGCTCCTTTCTATGTCTGTAAGGCAGGGTCAAATCTGGTTGGCCTATGGAGGTCAAAAAATTGTACTCCCTTTCTAGCTGGCATTTGGCCAGGCAATCATCAGCACTGATGCACAGTTTCTAAGTTGGATAGTGGCTCTATCTCTGATAGCTCATCTGTGATTTCTTCGTTCAAGTCATGTCAGAAATGGTAGCATTGTGCTGCCTTGTTCCATCGAGCATCAGCTGCTAAATGCCAGAATCCTGCAGCCAACTGATCTATTCCCTGGCATAGATTCAGAAGCACATTCTTGGAGGGGCCATTATGATTCAGGTCACTGAAAACAATCACTAGGGCTTGGATGAATTCCTCAAGCTACCCCAGCAAGGCTGATAACAAGCCCCACTCGGGCCTGGTCAATGGGAAATGACAGGGGTCATAGCATGAACAGGAACTAAGACTAAGCATGAACAGGAACTAAGAAAGTGATGAAACTTCTCGAGATCACCTTCAAACTGGGCCAGCAGTGGAATGTGACGTTGCACCCCATAATGCTAGAAATATGCTTATGAGTGTAAATATGACATAACTGGAATATGTTTTAGGCTAGATATGCCATGTAATATATCTTTGCAAAGGTTATGTTTTACTGCATGTATTCATCCTATTAATATGCATGTATCATTTTTATATCTGAAGTTATGAGCGTTGGCTCTATGCTTGTATTTAAAGTGTTTGCTGTAGAAAGCACCTAAGGCAGATTTGGTCAACATAGTGTGAAGGGGTTATTCAAGTAAATAGAAGTACTTGGCTGACAATGGAGCTTGATAGATACCAATCCACAGCTGAGCTTTCCTGGGAACATTCGGGCTAACGTGGGCAATGGCTCAGCCTGTAGAGAACTGAGTCATGCATGGACATGTGACTTGCCCATGTGACTCCAAAACTCCATCTTGTAGTTGTGATTCTATACAGGGAGACAGAGGGATTTCCACCCACAAGAGAGAAACTATATATGCCCCTGGAAATCCATCCATTTTGTCTTCAGCTGGCACAAAAGATAGCCTCTCCACCCCAAAGAGATGCCTGAAAGAAACTGGAACAAAGGACAGTAACTACAGGGGTGTGAGTGACTGCTGGACCCAGACTAGGAGGAAGTCTAGTTTGTAAAAGAGGCTTATTGGAACGTCTCTGAGGGTGAGATTTACCTGCATTTAGTTTCTTACTGTATTAGG
Source organism: Natator depressus (assembly GCF_965152275.1). NCBI lineage: Eukaryota > Metazoa > Chordata > Testudines > Cheloniidae > Natator > Natator depressus. The sequence continues at coordinate 36,849,025 of NC_134236.1, forward strand.
CTTAGACTTGCGTGTTTTATTTTATTTTGGTTGGTAACTTACTTTGTTCTGTCTGTTATTACTTGGAACCACTTAAATCCTACTTTTTATATTTAATAAAATCACTTTTTACTTATTGATTAACCCAGAGGAAGTAATTAATTCCTGGGGGAGCAAACAGCTGTGCATATCTCTCTATCAGTGTTATAGAGGGCGAACAATTTATGAGTTTACCCTGTATAAGCTTTATACGGAATAAAACGGATTTATTTGGGGTTTGGATCCCATTGGGAACTGGGTATCTGGATGTTGGAGACAGGAGCACTTATTGAGCTGTTTTCAATTAAGCCTGCAGCTTTTGGGGGACGTGGTTCAGACCTGGGTCTGTTTGTGTAGGAGGCTAGCATCTGGCAAACCAGGCAGGGCACTGAAGTCCCAAGCTGCCAGGGAAAATGGGCTCAGAGGTGGTCCCAGCACATCAGGTGGCAGTTCCCAAGGGGGTTTCTATGACCCAACCCGTCACATGGAATCTTTGGTTCCCAAGGGATCTGGGCCCTGGGTAGCGACACCTTGCCTGTGGGGCCACAATCTGGTCTGCAGCCTCTGTAAGGTGTCCCTTACCTTTGTTAGGAAGAAGGAGGTTTAACAGCAGTCTGCCTCACAGCCAACCTGGTCTTCAGTCTTCCAAATGGTCAGTCTCTGGAATATGGGTGGTCGGGCCTAATGGTTGGACTCATGGGGATGGCTAGGCCTGGAGGGTAGAGTGGAGTTGAGCTGGAGTCAAGAATCAGGACCCCGGGACGTCTGAGGTCACAGTCTAGAGGCAAGCTGAGGGTCAGAGCCAGGGATCAGAAGCCAAATGCCAGAGCCAATGGGCAAGCCAGAGATGTGGTTGAGAAGCAGAGATGCAGGGGTTAAGGATGGAGAAGGGCAGGAACTGAAGTGGGCACAAGAGCAGGCTGGGCGGGAGCAGGAGCACACACAGGAAGCAGGAAGTTGGTAACAGAACCAAGCACAGCTGCAGGAGAGGAACATGTTGAATGGCCAGTGAGCTGCAATAAGTAGTAGCTAGCTGCACCTCTACACCAAAAAGGAAGTGCAGTCAATCAGGTAGCCCTCTGCCAGGATCAGCTGTGTCCAGTGTTGTTAGGTGACTGGCAAAGAGGGGAGTACAGAGGCTGCTGGAAGGCAGTATGCTCCATTAGAGAAATCTGCGAATTCTGGCCTGGGAGTGACCTGATCAGAGCATAAATGAATGGACTTGAAGAAGGACTTGAGAACTTTATTTTGAATGTTTGTTATGTTTATAAAACTAGAACCCAGAAGGAGTGTGAATGGACAGAAGTGTCTGTGAATTATTAAAGAAGTTCCTTGAAGGGAGAAACAGATAGGAGGTCGCTTGCCAGGCTGTCCCAAGGCCACAATAGGGCATGCAGGAGGCAGCCTACTGAATGACACCAATATGATAGTGTCCCCACACTAGGGGGTTGTGCTACTTTAACTATAGTATGGTAAAAGTGGTACAACTTTTTCGTCAAGCTGTACCAGTATAACTGCATCCACACTGTGGGGTTATACCACTTTCAAACTGATGTTAAAGCAGTACAAAACCTGGGTGTAGATAAGCCCCTAGTGAAAGAGAGAGCTTGGCACATGTGAAAAGACCTGCCAGCAGCACTTGATTTAGAAACTGAGCTGGCATCTCCCAAAAAACCCCAAGAAATTAGATGTTTGTAGAAGACAGACAAAATCTAGGCATTGAAAACAAGGACAATTGGAGAAGAAGAATTCTTGACAAGATGAAAATGAGAAATAAGGCCTTAGAGGCAGAGAGGAGGAGTCCAGATTAAAAAGATGAAGGGTCTGGTCCTATCCCCGTTGAAGTCAATGACAAAAAACTCACAAGAACACAAAGTAGCTCAATCCAAGAAAATCTGTCTGGGTAAATTGGATATTTTTTTATTTTAATTTTATTTTTTTCATGTCACAATATAAATCAATATGCTAAGCAGAAAAACATGTCTGTTCCAGGGATTCTAATTGACTTCATACTTTTTTAGACAATAAATTTAAATAAGAAATAAAGTTATGCAATATCTGTACAACTCTTTGAAAAGTTCTAAAGGTTTCCATGGAGTTCCAAAATCCTGACTTCTCTGAACTGTGGTTAACATTCCATTTACATGATGTACAATCAAGTGCCTGTGCCCATGTGACTGTGAGAGACTCATTACTCAGAGTGTTACGGGATAAAATACTTGAATGTCACCTGGTTCAAATATTTGACTTATCAAGCACTGAATGCCAGGGTTATTTGCTAACAAGATAGTGACTTGGTGTTAAAGTGGAATGAGAAACCTTCATGTGAACTTTGAGGTCACCCCTGGACAGTTAGCTGCCTATCAGCCTCAGACAGCATGACAGTGTCTGCCAGAAAACAGAATATTGGCCCCTCAGTGTCACAGCAAACTTTCTGTCTGGCAGCTGCGGCATGTCAGAGCAACTTGCCTGCTCGCTAGTGACTCACTGTTTTGTTTCTTACATTGAATGGATGTCTTAAAAGTTTCACAGTGGCAGATAAAAATTTTCTTCAGCATCAGTTAACCTTAAAGAAGCTAGAAATGCATGTTAAAAATAGTAGTGAACATACATAAGTTGTTCCACTCTAAAAATGGATGCAACAAACTCACACACACTTTAAGGAACAGATTTAAATAAGATCATGTAAAGTACTGTGCAATCTCTGGCCTTGGTTCAAATTACTGTTGGAGGGTTTTTATTTGTGGGGAGAGGGGGTTAATTTATATGTTTGCAATGAGGCATTTTCCTCCAAGCTCGGAGGTTGTTTAAGACCATTCTGAAATGGAAACAAGACCCACTCAGTTCAGCTCTCTCCCTTTAAAAAATGGTAGTACAACTGCCGCCTTCCACTGCAAGGTGTAAAAGGTAGTAAACTATAGAAGGAGGGAGAGAGTAAACCTATGGAGTGAAGAAGGGAAGAGCACATGCCTCCTAGCCCCCATCCACCACAGGCTTCCTTCCGCATGGTAGCAAAGCAGTGGAGCCCTAGTTCAGTGTAGCATGCTTCTCCTTGGGTCAGGTTGGGCAGAATTCCAACAGGAAGTCAACTTGAGCATCTCACTGCTAATTAATTCAACAGTAACTCACCTGAATACAACTGAAAACTCTTTTCCCATACCGCACTGGGGTTTAGTGCACCAGACAGCATGGGTTGCATGACACTGAGAAGGGTTACTGAGAAAATGGAAATGCATTTGTGTGCTTCCTCCCCGGCCCATTTTAAATTACATTCTTTGAGCAGTCTCAAGGCCAGTGGTTAAAGCAGATTGAAATAGGATGGGGAGCTCTCATTACTCCAGCAAGGGGCGTGAATGCTGCTTACTCAAGCTCGGGGGAAGAGGAGGAAATTCCCATCTAATTCTAACAGAGGAGGGAGAGTTGTGCTCACCACGTTATCGTAACACCTGCTCAGGCTGTTCTAAGTTGTGCCTGGCTACCAAAGGCCCCAATGGGCCACACTGGCAGGTGAGGATCACCACAGCACAGCAGATCTCCAGTCGCACTCTCAGAACAACCATTACATCAGGGGCTGAAAGGTGGCCTAGAGCCAGCTATGCTAAATATCTGCCGCATAGGAATTACTCTACATCTTGGAAAACCTGGCCAAAACAATGCAAAAGGATAGTAACAGGAGCCAGGAAGTTGATCCGCAAAGTTCTGCACTGGGCTCATTGTAAAACCGAGGTTAGATTCTCTGGAAAGCAGTCTGATGGTTTCAAAGTCCTGGTCAGGAATCGGAAAGGGATATCTCCAGGACGTTGCAGGCATAGTTTCAATACGGATCTATCCAATAAACTTTTCATGATACTGATTATTTTTAGTCTTGAAAGTCCTTCTCATCTGTTCCGTCTCCATGCTTCACAGAAGATTGCCACTAACTCCAGTTCATTAGCCTCGTACATGTGCAATGAACAAGCATCAAGCAAGGCTCTTTGTCAGCCCAGACTGGCTCAATTAAAGTGTCTTATAGGGCTGTATTATTAATCAGGGATATCATTTACAGCTCTGCTTGGTGCAGGTTGGCTCTGGAAGCAGGCACTTGCAGAATTGCCAGTGGCAGACAACAGAGGCTGCACAAGTTTATTTATTTAATACAATGCCTGTCATCAGAAAAGCAGCTGGTAGACTGGGTAGTGATTGTGAAGCAAGATCCAATCCCCAAAAGTATCAGGTCACATCTGGTGACTGGACTTCTGCCACTTTGATGGATGACGCCCAAGTGTTATATTTAATTGACAAAGACTTGATCCTTTTCTCAACTATTATCCATGGATACTAGCAGAGGATTTCTCTCCAGGCCCTGCCCCTCCTGTTTTGGATGAGTTCTCCTTAGAAAGCTTACAACAAGCTGAGGGGGAAACACAAGGCATTTGCACCTTTCCCTTCAGAAACAGATATGATTTGTGAACTAGAAAGGGGAGGAGGTCAGAGGAAAGACCTATTAAAAATCCTATAGAGCAGTCTGTAGTACAGAGAGATTAATTCGTATTACCAGGATTGCCAGGCTTTAGCCCACTGGAGGATAGGCTGATTTTCCAGTGCCCTGTGGGGAACTAGGGTACCAAACAAACACATGCACTATAGGAAAATAGCATTTGCCTCTGAGAAATATTCAGAATTGGCTGACATCTACTGGCAGAAACTTTGCACTGGCAACACAGCCCCAACACTGTTTTCATGTGTCAGTTGGTGTTCCCTATGGCACATATACGAGACAGTGTTGTAAGGTGGGAAGCTTTGGAGGTACATGTAAAATGGGATTACTATTATAAAGAAGTTTTTGTTATAGAAAATCTCAACTAATTCCATCTTGATAAATTCAATTTGCAATATAATTGGCTTTATATTTTCTCATTATCCAGTAATTAGTGATTTTTTTTTAAAAATACACTAAAAATTTACGGAAACCATAAAACACAAACCAGATATAGAAACAGATATCTCAGCAGAAATGTGTGACTTCTCTAGCACATAAACAGATTAACTATCCATAAACTATCTAATAAAACCTTATGTCCAGGAATATAAAAATCATACAGAAATCATAAAGTAAAAAAAATCCAAAGAAAAGTACCCTAAAGCAAACAAAAAATATATGTTAAAGTCTTTTTAATGGACTATCTTTATTTTGATTGATTGATTAATATGCTTAAGTACTTTGGTATTATGCAAGTTCTTGTAATAACTGGTGGAATTTGCAATACTTCACAGAATTGATTAAAACTATTAAAATATTATGGAAGAGCACTTCATAGTCCCAGTATATGAATTGCAATAGGCCAGATATCAAATTCAGGCTAAATGGATTATTATGGTTTCTTTAGCATATCTTTCTAACCTTCCATTCACAGAACACATGTAGTCATCATCATACTGAGTAATAGCACAAACAAAAGAAAAAAGTATCTGGTTAAATTTATGGATATTGCAATTATTGTAAGTGACAAAATGAAGAACTTACCTTATGACTTTAGAATACTTTTTACTCTCTATATTACTGCTGTTATTCAGTGATAGTTAGCATGATTTAAGATAACTTCCATTCTTAATAGCATTTCCTAAAAGAGCCATTATTGCTATTAATGTCTTAAATAATACTTAGCCAATACTATATTGTTAAGTGGAAAGGTGAAATGAATATCTTAAAGGAACAGTTCAAATGTTTTATCATTTAAGAAATGAAATTATATTTATTTATAAAGGTGGATACAGGAGATCAAACATATATTTAAGCAGCAGCAAAATTGGTGGAACTGTTTATGAAAATAGAAAAATCATTTGAGATTCAGTGTTTTTAATTTTTCTGGTGCTGGTTATGTAATAATTACATAAAAAAGTACACCACTAAAAATACTACAGCACTTTTCACAAACATAAGAGTTAACCATGGTGCCTTAGGCAAATTACAATGTGGGTATTTTCATTCTACGTACCTAATTTTTGTCTACAATTTACTGCCCTACATTGCACTTTAATGTTGCTATGCTGCTGTGTTCATCTCAGAGGTACTGGCCCTTCATCAGTGAGTGATTTCAAGGACATAAGTAACAGATACCACAGTGATGGGCTTTGCGTAAGAACCTGAACAGAAGAGGAAATGTCCACCCACACAGCTCCCTTTGCAAAACTGAGGCCATAGTTTGGAAGTACTTTGGGATCCTTTAACATGAAAGGGGCTATATAAGTGTAAGCAACTCAGCTGTAAAACATAGGGGGTTATATTAGTAGTTTTAGCTGTACGTTTATTGCCTTTAGCGCTCCCTAGTGCATATATTTAATATTAATGGACAAGGATTGCCATACATATCCAGCTTGACCTTCCATTTCCCAGGACTCCACACCCCTATGGACAACCTACAACCCCTTTCTCCAGTAGACGTCAGGCACACCACCACCACTTTAAACTTAACCTCATATGAGAGACTCCTGGGGGTCAGATGAGCAACTGCTCAACTCTACTCTTTGGGGTCTCCCAGAAAGGAGCGAGCAAGACTGTCTACCCCTTAAGACTTGAATTGTACCTTTCACTGTATACAGCACAGTCCAATCAAGGATATCAGAGCGCTTTATGTTGAAACAGTGCCAAATTATTATGACTGATTATGTTGTGACTGATATGAATAAATGTGGCAAGCATGAGTTTGGTATGGCTTGGTATGCCTGAACTTGCTAGAGGATTCTGTGAGAAGAATTCTCTTAGCATTAGATGAATGATGTGGAAAAGTCCTGGAGGTGCTAAAACTGCACTTGAATGGTTATTAACGGCTCTATATACGTATATGTTTCAACATCGAACTTTGGAATATATCAGCAGAGAACCAGCTCACCAGGTAAAAAACACATAACATCATGCGATTGGTGGGCTTGGTACAGGCTGACATGGGTCAAAATGACGCTTTTTGAATAACATCACGCTAAGAGCATAAGTGAATGATTGATGAGAGGGTAAAAGTTGATTGAGCTTTGGTCTGGGTCTGTTCTGCAGCCCCTTCTTCCAAAATATTAATTAGAGAAAACCAGTGATAAATGCCCACAAGACATATTTCTGGGACATGTGACTCCTTTAAGAACAAAGATATAGATGCTAAGCAAAGTAAATTAGTTAAGTTAGACTTCTTCAATTAACATCTGAAGAGGTTCGAGACTGTGAGACAGAAGTCGTCAGGGTAACTGAGACCCCGCCTCAAGGGACCTTTGTGAGATCTTAGAACCAGAGGTCATCAGAGTAACCAAGACTCTGCTTCGGGGGACCCTTGACAGACCAAGTACCTAAGAGGGGGAAAAAGAGAAGAAAAAAAGTTTCCATCTAGAACTGGTAGCTATACCTGCTTTGTTTGCCAGTCAGGATACTGTGTAGAGCTAACATAGTTACTGAGGGTTTATGCTTGGGGAGCTAAGGCTTGTAGGAAAGGATGTATACGATGTAACCTTAACTGCTTGTGTGATTCTCTCTCAAATAAATGACTGTGCATTAAGCATATTGTATCCAAGACTTCACTGGTACAGGTAAACATCTGCCCACCTGTGGGCTGTTAAAGGATTCGATTTAGCACTTTAAAGGGTTTTTGTTTGTTTGTTTGTTTTTTACACTTCACACACTGTATCTAGTCTCACAGCTTGAGGAAACCAAGGTACACAAAGATTGAGTGTCTTTCCCAAGGTAATATGCCGAGTCAAGTCAACACCAGAACCAGGATTGGAATGTAGCTCTCCAAAACGCCGGTCCTGTTCCTTAACCACAAGACCAGCCTTCTTCCTAGCAGGAAAGTGGCTAAGAGCCAAGAATTATTATTAAAATAATTGTCCTGCACTAAGTATCTTTAGAAAACCAAGTTACTTTAGGACATAATTGTGTCAACCAGATAGTCCCACATGATGAGTGGTATGGAGCTGCCCTTCCCAAGAGAAGCACACCACTGCTGCACCCCTTCAGGAGCTGTAGCATATTCCCCAATGTGCTACACCAGCTTTGCTAACCAGTGCACAGGGAAGTGGAGCCATGTGCTTATTTCCTCTCTGCTCTTGTGGGGGTATAATATGCCCTAGGGACACATAGAAGAACTGCACATTTTCCCCCAATACTGCCCAGCAGGACAAGAAGGGGTCACCTTCCTTCTTTCCTCTAGCCATAAACCGGCATTTAGTTTCTTACTCAAAATCCCATTATAAAGTTAACCGTATAGTCCCCTCCTCACCCCATTCAAATGTACCAAAAGGGAAATTTTTCCTGCAAAATTTTACAGCTGAAATTCACTTACTTAAAATCAAGTAAATTTAGCACAGCTACAAACTAAATGAAGAAAATATTTTGCTAGGGAAAAAAAATCATATTGCTGATGTTTATATATGTGTGTGTGTCTCTCTATATTATATATATGGGATGCACACACACACACACAGCACTCCTATAACATATACATATATATATTTGCACTCACATAGTTAATAATTAAGGTGCCAATAAATGGTGCTCAAGAATATGTAGCATTGGTCCTGGGTTTGGCAGGAGCAAGACTCCAAGGCAATGAGCATGGTGCACTATGTTATTCAGCACTGAGAGAAGTTGAAGACCCTGGGTATTGGGGTTGTGAGAGAAAACCTGAATAGGGCACAGAACCAACAAGAGCAGACGTATAACAAGGAGACCATCTACATCTACATGAGTGCCAGCCAGGAGACTGAGTGTTGCTCCTGCTGCCAATGTTGAAATCAAAGCTATTAGCCCAATGGCAGTGCCTCTTCGAGGTGGTGAGATGAGTGGGGAAGGTTGACTACAAGATCTGACAAGCCAAGAGGAAGCAGCAGACCCATGTGTAAAACATCAACATATTGAAGGTGTTGAAGGGCCACGAGGGTCTCCTTATCACCTCGTTCCCGCCAACCCTGAACTTGACCTGCTGGTTACTATGACCTAAGTCCTATCCCTGCACCAGTAGGGAGACACATGAGGCATACACAGCCAGCTACGTAGATGATATTGTCGTATACAGACCATATCAGGCACATTAATGAGATACTACATGATCTTCAGGAGGCAGGATTGACTGCCAACCCAACCAAGTGCCATCTGGCTACCCAAGAAGTCCTGCTGGACAAAGTCCAAGCCCTAGTGAACTGCCCTGTCCCATCCACCAAGAAGCAAGTTCACCATTTCCTGGGATTGGCAGGGTACCATTGGCATTTCATCCCAAACTTTGCAAGCACTACTGCCCCTTTAATGGAACTGGTAAAGGATTTGGTGCCCAAAATACCTGTTGGATGAAAAGCTATGAGAAGGAACTCAAAGCACCGAAAGACTGGTTGAGCCAGGAACCAGTGCTGTTCCACCCGGACTTGTGAAGCCATTTATCATACAGACCGACACATGAAATGTAGGCTCAGAGCGGTGCTGTCTCGAATTCTGAAGGGAAGAGCATCCCTTCCTCTTTCTCAGTAGAAAAATGTTCCCTCAAGAGGTGGCATACTTGGCCATTGAGAAAGAGGCCAGGTATTAAAATGGAATATGGATGCCCTTACTTATAGGGGCAGTCTTTCCACCCACTAACAGACCATACAACACACTGATGGCTGAACTCCATGAAAGACCACAGCCCATACATCATTCAGTAGTACCTCTTGTTGCAGTCATATAGCTTCCAGGTGTCCCACCACGCAGGAACAGAAAATAAAAATGCTAATTTATTTTAATATAATGGAGGAAATCTGTCCCAATCTGCCCCAAGGCTGGATTAGCCACAACTCAGGGACTGAGTGGAAGGGTAACTGCAGTCATAGGTGGGTGTGATGGAATAAACAAACCCACACTGAGCCCAAAGGGGCTAAAATGCAATACTGGACTGTCAAGGTTCCTCCCCCACTCTGAACTCTAGGGTACAGATGTGGGGACCTGCATGAAAACCTCCTAAGCTTACTTTTACCAGCTTAGGTTAAAACTTCCCCAAGGTACAAATTAATTTTATCCTTTGTCCTTGGAATAACCACTGCTACCACCAAACTCTAACGGGGTTTACTGGGAAACATAGTTTGGACACATCTTTCCCCCCAAAATCCTCCCAACCCTTGCACCCCACTTCCTGGGAAAGGTTTGGTAAAATCCTCACCAATTTGCATAGGTGACCACAGACCCAAACCCTTGGATCTGAGAACAATGAAAAAGCATTCCGTTTTCTTACAAGAAGACTTTTAATAGAAATAGAAGTAAATGGAAGTAAAGGAATCACCCCTGTAAAATCAGGATGGTAGGTACCTTACAGGGTAATTAGATTCAAAACATAGAGAATCCCTCTAGGCAAAACTTTAAGTTACAAAAAAGACACACAGACAGAAATAGTCATTCTATTCAGCACAATTCTTTTCTCAGCCATTTAAAGAAATCATAATCTAACGCATACCTAGCTAGATTACTTACTAAAAGTTCTAAGACTCCATTCCTGTTCTATCCCCAGCAAAAGCAGCATACCAACAGACACACAGACCCTTTGTTTCTCTCCCTCCTCCCAGCTTTTGAAAGTATCTTGTCTCCTCATTGGTCATTTTGGTCAGGTGACAGCGAGGTTACCTTTAGCTTCTTAACCCTTTACAGGTAAGAGGATTTTTCCTCTGGCCAGGAGGGATTTTAAAGGGGTTTACCCTTCCCTTTATATTTATGACATGGACCTAGGTAGCCCAACCCACCGGGCCCATTGAGCTTGTTTCAACTGGAGGAGCGGGCTAATAGGGAGCCCAAAAGCCCGGCAAAGGGTGTTGGACAGGCTGCAGGAGAGAGGAATCCCTTCTCCAGGAAGCTGAACAGAAGGTTGAGCCTGAGAGGGGACCACAGACTAGGTAAGGCCCCCAGGCAATGCCTTATCCAGCCACCACCCCCTTTGCAAATCGGCAGGTCCTGCATGGCCCTGCTCCTCTGAACTCCTTTCTTTGTTGAGTGACTGACTGACTGGTCTATAGGGGCCACACCCCCAACTGAAGGGACCTATAGGCAGGAAGTAGCCCGGGGAGCAAACTCAATCTTGCTGCAAGGAGAACCCTGCCAGCATTGCTTCCCACGGGATTCTGGGCTGGGACCCAGATTCAGGTGGAAAGTCGAAGATTCCCAGCCTAAGATCAGGAACAGGTACCTCGAGCACCCTGACAGAGAGGCAACAGATCAGAAGTTGGGTGCGCTAATCACTAGGCCACTGGAAAATTGGGATACTTCTCTTCTCCACTTGTTATCTGTCTTATTTATTTAGATTGCACGCTCTTTGGGACTGGGGCTTTCTCTTGCTGTGAGTATGTACAGTGCATAGCAAATCAGGCCCCTGGATCTTAGTGGGAGCCTCTTGGCACTACCATAATAATACAATATGCAAATACATGTATATTGAGACAAGATGGAAAACTAATGTCCTTCCTTGGCAAAGCCTTCCCAAATGCTACTTTAAGTATAGAAATTATATTTTATAAAGCACATCACTACTATAAGTCTGCTTCATGAGCTCTGCCAGTCAATGAAACGTCTATGTCAATAATTTTCTTAAAAGCTTCAGATTAGAAAATGCAATTGTCATTTGGTTTAAAATATGAACAATCAATTTAAAACAAACAGTTTTTTGTTTTTTTAAAAAAAGCTTTATACTCTATTCCAGGCTGACAGTATCAGAATATTGTCTTTCTGTAAGGGCAGAATTCTGGCTTTTCGAACTCAAGAATATCACTCATTCCTCCTTAGCAGCTTGGTGATTGACTTAAGACCTCAGGTTGTCGTATCTTGCCAGCAACTTGTGTCATGTTGACTGATGGCAGTCACAGAGATTCTTGAGGATGAAAGTGATGCACTGGTGTGAAGCATAATAGACATATTAAGGAGAACTTTATATGGGCCACATGCTAGCTACCAAGAAAACTTACAAGATATATTTTCTAGAATTATTCCTAAGGAAAAGAAATCGTTTAAGGTAGTCTGAGGGTATGTCTACATTTCAATGCAATGGGGTTAGTGGGACTCAAGTCAGCTGACCTGTGTTAGGAAACCCTGGGCTTGATTGTCTACATTGTATTTTAAACCTATGTTATGTCTAACCTGTCCTCTTACCTAGGGCTCTGGCATACACTCTGTGGTCAAAGTACACCCGAGTCAAAGTAACCATATCCCAGAATCCCTAGTACTCACCACCCCCATATATGGCTGTGGGCCACTGTGGGAAAACTTTACTGCCTACCCTGCATGTTACAGGAAGCAGTTCACCTTGCAAAAGGCTTGATCAGTTTACTCTCCATTACAAACCCAGGAGGCTCTCTGATAATGTGCTCGCAGATCAGTGATCAGATGAGAATGGGTTAACACTGAACTGAGAGGCTACTGTTTGCAAAGGGGGTGTGGCTTCCATTTTCAATAGAGTGGATTGCAGATTGTTGATACAGAGAGGTCTAAGGAAGCTGTCCCATGGAATTGTGGGATACTTCCGGCTGACTCCCGGGACCCAGGTCAAGCATGGCTGTGTTCCGGCTTAACTCAAGCTCAGACACTCCAGTCCTGCAGGGTCCTGGGGTCCTGAGTCAGAGCACTGAGTTAGTACAATTGCAGTGTAGACACAAAGGAGGTTAGGCCTGAGCCAGGCTTAAGCTCAGGCTTATGTTACATACCTTCAGTGGAGGCTTTGCTTTGAATGGAACGGAACCAAAATCCCAGTCTCAGCTGATTAGTGGATGAAAAGGCTTATATCTTATTTTAGCTGAAAGGCTCACTGTCTGTCACAGAGAGCTAATAGCAGGTCAAGCTGTGGATTTGACTATAGAAGACACAAATGGATAGCATATTCATATCTAAGGACAAAGGTCCAGATCCTTCAATTCACTGACTTCCATGGGACTCCACCAGATGCAGCGAATTGCAGGACTGGGAGTAAGTGAAGGTAAGTTTTTTTATTTCAATTTAACATTTTTAGTTACTATTCTATATATAAGTGTTGGTTATTATAGGGATTCCTTTTGTTGTTCTTTCAAACCTGGCTAAATTGTCCTTTGATTATTTTTGTGTATTTGCATATAGCCCCAGTATTACCCACTACTGTAAATATATTTTATCTTCATATGTTTACCCCTAGACATTGGGGACACACTCTGTAGTAGCTGTAAAGCAAGATAGATCAAACATGCCTGACCTCAAATCATGCAGGGAGATGAGCCTTAGGCCTGAGAAATGTGAACACTTGAAATAAAGATTAAATTGATAATTTAGAAAAACAACGAATTCTGAATAATTTATTTTGGACTAGTTTGTGCCTTTAGGGAAAGCCTGGAGAAAAGGGTGGCACAACTGAGGCACAATTCCTCCCTGCTCCCTTCATGCTCCAGGGAAGAATTAAGTTACTGATAGCACTTCAAAGGTTTTAAGTCACCTTACTCCTCACATCTGGCTAGTGAATAGGGCTCCTGTGTGTGGAACCAAGGCTCCTCCCATTACTCTCCCTTCTCTGCACCCTCGCAGACTTCTTGCTCCCAGCAATAAGTATCCAGAAAGATCCAAGGCCCGAGATCCAGATAGATTTTATTCAGTCATGCAGGAAGGTGGAGAGAAGTCTTCTTTCCTCCTTATCATTACCAATATAATCCAGTGGCACCGAGTGGATAATACATTATTGATTTAAAAGGCACTATTTGTTATGCCATAATATTTTCACATCATAGACTTAGTGAAGATAACATACCCACAGTATGATCTGAAAACAGAAGTAACTGTGCTTCCGCATATTTTAGTTATTTTCTTTGTTCAACCATAAGAGAAGCTAATTTACAAAGATCCAAGTTTAAATAATTCTGATCTTACCCCAAAAATCTATATTTGTTTCATCCTTTATCTGAAATGTTGTGATCTTTAGAGTATTTTCTACAGGGGAAAAAGGAGTAGTATGAAGTCCTTATCTTCATCTAATAATTTCATATCCTTGCTTTGATTGCTGCTATTGACCTTCAAACATCTTTTATTGCATTATATCCATAGGTTTATTTTAATATTTTCACTTGGTCTAATTACCTGGATCATTCTATACCACTCCCTGCAGGGAAATATACTGCTGAAGTTCGGGTTTTTAAATACTAATTAAAAAAATCATTAGCGTTAGAATTAATTTCCTCTCTTTGTATTTTCCTCTCCCTCTTGATAGCCATAAGAATTTGATAAGCAATGTACTTGTTGAGATCCAGAACTCCCTTTAATTACTGTGGTAGGATTCCCATATCAACCAATGGTGTCATGAAACAAACCTCAGCTTACTGAGTCTAAATAATGGCAATCAAATCTGTGAATCAAATAAGGCCCAAATGAAAATATCATAACTTTTCTTTATATTGCATAAATATTTCAGAACTGTCCCTTATATTTCATTATTATTTCATGCATGGGGCGATATTTCCAGTGATTCCACTTGAAAAGCACTCTTTGGCAATAGACTGGGTATAAAGACTGATTAACAAATCTTGTTTTTTGTGGTAAGATATATGCAAATACACACAGACCAGGTGTCAAACCACTGAAATTCTGTCCCTCAAGATGGATGTCTTGTCTTGTATGTATTCCACACATACAGCTTCATGAAGGTGACTTTAAGGTTGCAGGCACATAGCAGTGTTTTTCTAGGATTGCTCTGTTTTAGAAATCAGTCTAATAAAATATCAGTACCTGCCAGTGTTTGGTTACTGATGATCTGATCCAGATTCTAATGACACATGATCTATTGACATAGGACTCAAACTTGCCATGAAGAATTGAGTCACTTCAGGCTTATGGTATGGCCATTGATAAGGCAAAACACTAGAAGGTGGTCAGTCCGTAAAGGCTATCACTTTGATGTGCCCCTGCAAGCAGTCCACATTTATGCAATATATGATATGATTAGGAGGTCCACAGAAAGAGGGAGTGCTTCCTGATCTCTTCCCCCACAACCTCTGTTCCTTTCTATCCTTCTCCACCTGAACCAGGTTCATAGAACTGAGGTTGAAGGAAGCAGAGCATGAGGCCAACCATGAATGAAGTTGGGAGATGCAATTTGGAGGGATTTAAAAAATCAAAATCCTCCCACACTGACTGTTGCCAAAGGAACAAGACTTGCAAAGGACTGTTCAAGATGGAAGTCCATTCTGTGCACCACCACAACTACCTGATAGCCATGGGAAGATGCTGCTGCTGCAACCTGCACAGGTCTCCTACAGGCTGTATGAGCTGGGTGCCTTTTCTATGGACTAGTGGTCAGGAGTGTATGCAGTGGGAATGGGGAAAGCAGGAAGATTTGGAGAAGTATAGTAGGGCAGGGTAGTGCCCCTTTCTCCTCCTTCCTAGACTGCATGAAGAAAATTCTGAGAGGGAACAACCTCTGACCCTGGTTGGCTCTTTCTGATTTCCAGCCCTGTCTCTGGTGCTGCTAACAAGCCAGTATTAGCTCATGTGTTCCTGAGGATACATGCTGATATTATTACTTTAAGAATACTGATAACTATGAAAATAAGCATCTAATCAACTAATCTTTGGTACTCTGCACTAAATCTGAATTAGATTATTCTAATCAAACATAACTTCTCTGTATCTTGTCCTTTTTTCTAGAAAGTAGCAAAAAAAGCATTAGAAGAATTTAATTTGCCATAATTTATAAAGATGTTGTCCATTTGACCTCCATCAATTTCTGCTACATTTAATAGAAAAATTGTAACTTACTGGATGGGGGCTTTATTGATCAGGAAAAAGAAGGAAACAGGTGGGATAGTTCTGATGTCATTAAGGCAAAAATATTTTTGAAATATGCCATTGTACATTCGAGAACATACAGGGTTCAATTCTCCACACCAACATACCAGTTTACATCAATGTGACTTCACTGAAATGAATGGAGTCACAGCAGCATAATACTGCAAGAACACAGTGGTGAACCAGGATATGTCTGAGGACTTTCTAAAACTGTATTCTCTTTGGTATAAGGCAGAGAAATCACAACAGGAGCTTGAGGTGAAGCAAACATGCAGGGGGTTCCATGAGGAGAAGGTGTTGTACAGTTTTCTTGGTAATTCACAAAGAAATTGAGGAGGAGAATGGCAACCTCAGAAAACCAGACGCAAAATACTGAAAATATGTTGCGTGACTTCAAAGGAGAGCACACACCAAATGGTTCAAATTAAGTAGCTCTGAATGAGAAATCATGGTTCTATCATCTTTGACAAGCAGAAATAAGTCAATATCCTTTTCTCACCCCCATATTAAGGAAATTAGCAGTGGCCTTTGAGGTTTTCTTTTAAAGAATTCAATAGATTATTGACTGTTTTTTATGAGTCTTGTTGCTGAAATCATGCTTTGCTTCTCACACACATTCCTGCCAGTGCTCAGAGTTTCTACTTGAATGCTTAAACAAAAAAAGAAGATTTTTTTCCTACCCATTCAGCAAGATGTGTCATTTGCATTCCATTTTTGCAAAGTATCCAGTGAAAAACATCACTCTGCTAATATTCAGAGTTATTTCTAGTTGAGATTGACAATTTTATTTTAATAGTTCAAGATAAATTATTGCAGATCACTAGGTGTCTGGGGCTTACATATGTTTCCTTCCCTATCCCCGAACATTCAAGTCAATTTTTTCTAGTTTATCTCATCATTTACCCATTAAAAACATACTTGACATTCCTTTTATTTAAAAACAGGGAAAATTCATATTAATACAGTAGACTACAACCATTTACATCATGTCTTTTTCCCAGTGCATATTGTAGCCTAGATAACAGACAAGATAATTGCTTAGGCCAGAAAATAAAGCATTGCCTTGGCATAAGGAACACATTATGGAATAATTTCCATACAGGAAATTCATGGAAAGTATCTTTTCTGTGTTTGTTTCTACTTCCATAAACTCTTATTGCTATATTTACATTTGGCATGTATTTGCTGTTAGAGAAAGATGCACAAATGAAGATGGAAACAATGTCACCATAATAAAGAACAGCAGCAATAAATATAAAAAAGGGTAAACATTTGTCATTCTCTGGTGAGGACATGGGTTACAGGTCTCTACATTCTCCAGTAAATCAGAATTCCTTATTTTTCATGAGAAACTGCTTAAGCACAGTATTAAATTCACAGCTGTAAAAGGCATGCAGTAAATACATCTGGAGCTGTATTTTTTTATTCTGAGCAACAATGACTTCAAATGAAGTAAACTGGAGTTGTGATTTGCTTATCACCTGTGAAAATAATTCCTCAGTTAAATTGTCCATATGCACCATGGAGAACACTTGGCTACCTGCTCTGGGAGTACAGACTTGTATCACTTAGAGAATCTCTTTTCTCTCAATTGTTAGTTATAGTATGACTGCTTTCTTCAGGCTAGTCGCGAATGTACAAGACACTTATCCAATAATAATCGTTTATGATCATCTTCTAGTATGTCTTAATACTCAATAAAGACAAGTGAAATGTTTGCCTAGCATACTGGCTCCTTGAGTCACTTGATGTCAAACTCTCAGCTATCATATTTTTTAAAAAATTATGTTTACAGTAGTAATGATTGTGTAGAAAACCTTGAAAATGTGAACAGAGTAATTTCTGAGTCTATAGAAGACCTGGAATAATAGTTCTGAGAGGTGTGTGTGTGTGACACTGCACCCCATATTCTTCATAGTGATATTATTATGATATGATTACAGCATAATTATGGTGTATTTTATGCAAGATAAGTCATGTGAGGTGTCAATGGAAAAGTTATGATTTGCTGAATATGATTATGCTATTTTTATACATCTATCATTTTTGAATCTGAAGTTGTAAATACTATGTATCTGTACTTCAAATGTAGTTACACCTGGTTGATCCCCACTAGGCAAGATACTTTCAGTCTAGACAGCTGGTTGGGAAGGGCCTTTTCAGAGCAATGAGCCATTAGGGAAAATAACAGGCCTTAGGAGAAGCTCATATCTCACCTGTTGAGCTTCCTGAGAATGCTACAGACAGCCTGTAAGTAATGGCTGCTATGACTCTACAAGAATATGTGACCAGGCCACGTGATGCTGGACTCCATCTTGAGATGTCAGTATTTTTCCACAAACTGGTCTGGGAACCAAGCTTTGAAACAAAGGGTTCCTGCCCTATGCTAAAGCAATATAAGGCAGGGAGTGACATCATCTGACGTTCTTCACTCCCCACACAAGAAGACTCCTGGAAACACCTGAGGAACAAAGATTGAACTGGGGGAAGTGCTGGACCCAGGCTAAAGGGATTTCTAGTCTGTGTATGAAACACCTGAGGATTCCAAGCTGCAAAGCAAGTGTAGCTTGTGCCTTAAGAATCTACAAGTCTGCGAAGTCCCGGACGACTGGAAAAAGGCTAATGTAGTGCCCATCTTTAAAAAAGGGAAGAAGGAGGATTCTGGGAACTATAGGCCAGTCAGCCTCACCTCAGTCCCTAGAAAAATCATGGAGCAGGTCCTCAAGGAATCAATTCTGAAGCACTTACAGGAGAGGAAAGTGATCAGGAACAGTCAGCATGGATTCACCAAGGACAAGTCATGCCTGACTAACCTAATTGCCTTCTATGATGAGATAACTGGCTCTGTGGATGAGGGGAAAGCAGTGGATGTGTTGTTCCTTGACTTTAGCAAAGCTTTTGACATGGTCTCCCACAGTATTCTTGCCAGCAAGTTAAAGAAGTATGGGCTGGATGAATGGACTATAAGGTGGATAGAAAGTTAGCCAGATTGTCGGGCTCAACGGGTAGTGATCAATGACTCCATGTCTCGTTGGCAGCCGGTATCAAGTGGAGTGCCCCAACGGTCGGTCCTGGGGCCGGTTTTGTTCAATATCTTCATAAATGATCTGGAGGATGGTGTGGATTGCTCCCTCAGGAAGTTTACAGATGACACTAAACTGGGAGGAGAGGTAGATACACTGGAGGGTAGGGATAGGATACAGAGGGCCCTAGACAAATTAGAGGATTGGGCCAAAAGAAATCTGATGAGGTTCAACAAGGACTAGTGCAGAGTCCTGCACTTAGGACGGAAGAATCCCATGCATCGCTACACACTAGGGACCGAATGGCTCGGCAGCAGTTCTGCAGAGAAGGACCTAGGGGTTACAGTGGACGAGAAGCTGGATATGGGTCAACAGTGTGCCCTGGTTGCCAATGGCATTTTGGGATGTATAAGTAGGGGCATTACCAGCAGATCGAGGGACATGATCGTTCCCCTCTATTCGACATTGGTGAGGCCTCATCTGGAGTACTGTGTCCAGTTTTGGGCCCCACACTACAAGAAGGATGTGAAAAAATTGGAAAGCGTCCAGCGAAGGGCAACAAAAATGATTAGGGGACTGGAACACATGAGTTATGAGGAGAGGCTGAGGGAACCGGGATTGTTTAGTCTGCGGAAGAGAAGACTGAGGGGGGATTTGATAGCTGCTTTCAACAACCTGAAAGGGGGTTCCAGAGAGGATGGATCTAGACTGTTCTCAGTGGTAGCAGATGACAGAACGAGGAGTAATGGTCTCAAGTTACAGTGGGGGAGGTTTAGGTTGGATATTAGGAAAAACTTTTTCACTAGGCGGGTGGTGAAACACTGGAATGTGTTACCTAGGCAGGTGGTGGAATCTCCTTCCTTGATAGTTTTTAAGGTCAGGCTTGACAAAGCCCTGGCTGGGATGATTTAGTTGGGGATTGGTCCTGCTTTGAGCAGGGGGTTGGACTAGAGGACCTCCTGAGGTCCCTTCCAACCCTGATATTCTATGATTCTATACCATCAGTTAGGGTGAGAATCTACTATTCATATCCAATCTATTTAGTATATTAAGCTTAGTTTGCCTTTTTTTGTTTATTTGCTAGGTAATCTGCTTTGATCTTTTGCTATCATTTATGATCACTTAAAGTCTATCTTTTGTAGTTAATAAACTTTTTTGTTGTTTTAATCTAAACCAGTGAACTTTGACTGGAGTGCTTGGGAAAATCTCTGCTTGGTTACCACAAGTGTGCATTGTCCTCTTCACATTGAGGGAGAGGTGGACCGGGTATTAAACCCATATACTGGCCAGATTTGACCAGGGCAGGATGGTACTGCTTGGGGGTTCTAGGCTGGGAAGCTGGTGTTAGAAAGCCTGCATGTAACTGCAGCTGGATGTGTCCCTAGCTGTGTGAATGCTGGTGAAAGTGCAGGCTTGTCACAACAGCACAGTGTGAGAGGGAGCCCAGGCTGGTGGGCCAGGGGGCTCAGTGATACCCCAGTTCCAGATGGCACCCTGTCACAGTGTGAATGGCCCAATTCATGTCAATGGGGGGGTTAATGCCAACACCTGCTATTTGGGGGTAGCGGGGGCTCTGCTGACACCACCCCAGCCCAGGACTCTATATTTAGGAGGAGACACTTATGTCATTACCTGATCCTGAGAGGTGAGCCTTCCCTAAGAGAAGGTATGGCAAGCCATGCGCCAGCCTCCATAAGGGGGTGGGGCAATGAGGGCTTTATTTGAGATCCCAGAACCCAAAGTTGTCTCGTACACTCAAATGCCTTAAACTAGCCCTAAATTCTAAACTGTTTTTGTATGAGGAACAACCATAGATGTCAAAGGGAATTACACGCTTAGTCCAAGGCTTGAAAATAAATCAGATTTAAATCCAGTACAGAGGATATGGTGTGCAGACACACACAGGACAATGTTTTAAAACTTGGGTGGCTAAAGCTAAATCTATATTTAGACATTTAAATAACTTTCCTGATTTTCAGAGGGACTGGACAAACACATTTTATGTTGAAGGGAATGGGAGCTGCATGTATTCCACGCCTTTGAAAAATCAGTCCAATTATTTAGGTTCCTATATACATATTGCCTACATTTTCAGTATTAACTTGTGGTTTTGGGGTGTATTCAATTCTGGGTGCTCTGTTTGTGACACCTATACAGAGGGCCCAATTTTAAAAGACTGGGTCCTAGCACTTTCTGAAAATCTGGCCCCTACTCAACACAATTAAATCCATCTACTGGCCAGACTTGACCAGGGCAGGATGGTACTGCTTGGGGGTTCTAGGCTGGGAAGCTGGTGGTTAGAGAGCCCCAAAATTTAATTGTTCCTCAGATCACTAGTCACTTTTGAAAAGATATTCCAGACTATTATATACACACATACGTGTATTATATATATATATATATATACACACACACACACACACACACACACTTTTCTTAAATACAATTTTTAAATAAACCTTTTTAAAAAGTAAATATACAATTGTTGTAGCTTTTACAGTCATTAAGTAAAGGGATTTAGAGTTTGATCCTGAAAACCTTGACAATCTAGTCACATAAGCAAGGGTTTACAGGATCAGGCACTCTGTACTATTCTGCCATCTCTAAACACCAGATTAAATTAAGTGTGACACCACCTATCACATGTTTGTGTTAATTCATATCATATAGCATTCCCACTATCTCACGTAAGATACACAATCTCCTCCTATGCTGAGCACAGGCTGGTACAGTTCAATAATGAATGTGTGTGGAGCCTAAAGAGATGATTTCAGCTTGTTGTTATCTAGCTGGGTCAGAGATTAGACAGGGAGGGACAGAAGTCAAAAGAGGCAGTCAACATAGGTGGCCTGTGGATAAAGAGTTTCATTCTTCAGTGCAATCAATCACTTCCAGAAGCACAAAGTTTGCCTCATGAGCACAGAAAACAAATAAATATGGCTGAAGGATTGAAACCTGCTTTGAAGAGACATACTTGGGTCTGCCTGAGTAGTGATGCACCAGTTCCATCTTTAAAATTCAGTTTTAGAGTAACACCATCTAAATAACAAGGAGTCTGGTGGCACCTTAAAGACTAACAGTTAGTCTTTAAGGTGCCACCGGACTCCTTGTTGTTTTTGTGGATACAGACTAACACAGCTACCCCCTGATACTTGACACCATCTAAATACACACACATAGGGCCCAATTATGCTCTCATGTATCCTAGTTTCATACCTATGTCACTCCATCAGAACAACTCCAGATTTATACCAGTGTACATTCAGGCCAAGAGTATTTGATGCCTGTGTAACAGGACTCTGATTTATAACATGCCAGATTATAGTTTCCCCTCATTATAAGTTAACTGGATAATGTTCAAAAGGTTTAGAATAAAGAGTGATACACAAAACCACAAAATACTGTCTTAAAGCACTTTTTGTTAATACATTCTGGGCACAGTCCACATAAAGACCTGATGAAGAGGGAATATTAAAAAATATTTCAGAGTCAAAAGTAGAGAAGATCTTATTTCACTATTCTATCCACAGTGCATATTGTTCATGTGGTTGGTGAAACGGGTAGAAAATAATTGACTAGCATCAAAATTTTGAAACTTAGCTGCATGAAATTAGGCCCCATATTTCAGTCCCAATCCTGTACTAACAATTGTTCAGGAAGGCAGACCCTGTTATATTTCACAACACACAAACAGAGAAGCTAGATAAAAACATAAAACACGCTTGATGGATGATTGCAACTTAACACTATTTTATTTCTTAGAATTCACAGAATGATAACATACAAGAACCCTGAAACAGAGAGAGAGAGACATAGCAGCCTGCTCCCCAAATCAGTGAGGCGCAATTCACTTTTCTCTAGGCTTGCTGTCTGCAAACTGACTGCTACTAGGCCCAGAAGATTACATGCTTCCCTACAGTGCCCTCTGCTTAAAAATGTAATATTGAACAATTTTTTCCATATCTAGGTTTGAATCCTTTTTTTTTTTTTTTAGTCCAGAGGCTGGAAGCTTTGTAATGTAAAAGATGACCTCAGAAGGAATAAATAATTTAAGCTGAGAGAGGATGTCATTTTAAATTCACAGGTTGATTACTAAATTGTACCATTTGTCAGAAATGTAATGATACTCTTAAAAATGAAAAAGACAAAATGGGATATTCACTTTTGTTTATCGTATTCACTGTCTTCTGCCTGGAAGATGCTCAAAGTTCATCTACATCTTTGAATAGGAGATGATTACAGTTGACATACAAGTCAATATAACTTGTAAGGAGTGAGAAAGTACCCAGTGCCTCAATGCTTTTCCTGTTTAGGATGACTATTATTCACATTAAAATGGAGAGGAGGGAAATATAAGAAAATGTGTGAGCTTACACTAGACCAGCTCGGAAGAAAGCTACTTGTCTGGGGCTCAGGAGATCTAGATGCAGTTCCCAGGGTCTAACCTGTATTTCCTATGTGCACTTGGACAAGTCACTTTAAGTCCCTGTTCCTGTACACATTATCGGAAATTAAGCTCTCCGTGGCTCAGTTCCTCATCTGAAAAAGGAGGATAATAATGGCACCTTTTTTCTACCCTTTTTCTATTTTTTATATTTAGATTTTATGATCTTTGCAAACAGGGACTCACTCTTTTTATCTACATGTACAGCACCTACCATAATGGACTACAGTAATAACATATAATAGTAAATATTCACTCTTAAGTGGCAGCTTCCATCATAGCCTTGCTTTCCCTACAGCCTGGGGGGCAAGTCGATGGACCTTGCAACATACCCGGAATGTCAGGGGCCTTGGGCTATTTGGAGCAAATGGAGGAGTCAGTTCCAAAGTTGAGAATGCTCATGGAAAGTGCCCTGAGGGTAGCTCCCTTTCATTTATACTGACATGGCTCCAAGCTGAGCACCTTAGCTGACTGCAGTTGTGGCAATATGTGTCCCTCCAGTAGACAGCTCCTAACATAAGGCATCTGTTTGATGTGGTCTTGGAGATGGTGTTTCCAAAATGAAGAAAGTGTGGGAAAGGAGCTTCTGTAGGTGTCTACTTGCTGAGTTCCTGTTGAAATGGCTACTTTAATACAGCTGGGACTTCGTTAGTAACGTTAGGGTGCCAAATAAAGCCTTGAGTAGGCATCTTTATTATTTTATATCTAAATAATTATATAAATAAAGGCTTTCTAAGTGAAAATTAAAATCCTAAACTCCACCCAGAAACAAGCAGGCAGCCAGCACAGTTCAACAAGCACTGGCATCATGTGTTTCCAGCATGATGTACTGCATGATAAGCAAACCACTGCATTCTGGAACAGCTTCTGTGTACAGGCTGATTTAAAGTACAGGCAAATATATAGTGCACGGCAAATAGTCTAGTTTTGAGGTGACAAAGAGACGGGTGTTATGGTAGCCAGGTTCAGATCCAAAAGAAACCACTTTACTCTCCTGGCCTGCTGAACATGTGCGAAATTTTTATGGTCACTGCTGCTATATGATCATTTAAACAGCAGCTGAGGATCCAACATCAGCCCCAAATTACTAATTGTGGGCACACATATCTATGATAGGGGCAGATGTAATCCTCACCACATCTTCTAGTTACCTTCCACATTTTATCAGCATCCCACCAATCTTATCCACACCCAACTCTCATCCATGCTGCAATCTCAACCAGACCTGGGTAGTGCATTCAGCAGAGTGGCTGGACTGGGTGAGATAGAGATACAAAGCTGGATGTCACCAACATGATGAACACTATTACCTAAAGAGAAAAGTAACAAACTGAAATACATGAAGCTTGAAATGACACCTGGGCAACTTTTGTAAGAAAAATTGTAATAATTCCCATGAACATTGTGACAAAAAACTAGATGAATACATTCAATATCTTGCTGAGTGAATAAATGGTCATAAAACAATTTGAGTACATTGTTCTCCTTCAAAGTTATACAAAATCCTTGTTTGCTCTCTAGGAAATAAAGTATCTTTGATATAAAATCTATGTCAAAAATATCTATTGTAAGAAGGTCCTACCAACCAGTCTTAAACTGCACAGTATTTGAAGGAAATACCGACTAGAGTTTTCAGCTAAAACAAAGAGAATGACCAAAAGGAATCCGTGCAGCTCTACAAGAAAACATTTAAATCACTAAGAACCCATTATACTTCGCTTGTTCTGATTATAGTTAACATTTGATTAGGTACTGCCTTGAGTTAATGCTCTTCTTAATTAACTCGGACTCCTCCTCCCCTATCCCAAGGGAAAAAGAGATTGATCTTGTTTTTTTCAAATGCTAATTACAATAAGCAGTGAAAGTCCTAAATCAGAAGGTTTTATTCAGTCCTGCTGCTTCATCCATTTGGATCCCACTCACATTTCCATTGGAGGCTTGCTCTTTTGTATCTGTGATAATAGGCACAGATGTTAGGTCCATCTTATGCAAAGCAACTTTTGCTTAATGACCACCTTGAATGTGTCCCAGTTGCACCTATTCAGCATTTTAAAGTAAAACAGAGCACTTGATTGCCTCCAAAAATCTTGTCCAGTTTTTGTCAACCTGATTATGTTGCCATAAAGCAAGGAGATAATCTGAGCAGCAGCCACTATATCAGCTGGAGCAGGGCCAAGCTCATCAGCACCGTAAGCATTTTTGGTTGTTGTTCATAGTTTGACTACAGAGGTACTGCAGGTTAATTGCAACATTAAATGACACTTCTAGTTTACTGAGTTGTTAAAAGAGTACCAAAGGGAGCCACATGCAATTACTTATTATGCACTAAATGGATGAGGAATGGCAATATGTAGAAGGATCATATTGATCTCAATATGACATTTTTGCACAGCCGCTTTTTTCATGTAGAAATTTACCAGCCCTCTTATCTGCTACCAATTCACATAAGAGGAACGCACTTCAATATCTTCCTACATTACACTTACTTTCTATCTTGTTACAAGGCTTTCTCCATTATAGTATGCGAACACTAACTAGACTAAACTCCAGTATAATTATACTTCTTGTCAGAGCTTCCCATAACTTTCAACATTTTGGAAGAAACTCTGCCATCAATGATGCTGTTATAAATGTAGAGTAAATTTTATTGATATCTATTCAGTTACTTTCAGACTTACACTACAGAAATTGAGAGATGAATTTGGCTTCTGATTTCCCATACAGAGTATTTTAAATATATTTATTGTAGGTGTAGTGGAAGCACCTCCTATTACGAAGGTTGCCCAAGACTAGAGATGTATTGGAGGATGGAAATTCCATTTCATGAAGGATTTCGAGATTTCAGTTTGGCTTTGTTCCAAATCAAAATAATCCCCCAATTTTTTGAAAATCTCCACAAAAGAACATTCTGAAATTATTTTTATTTGATCAATTGAAATGTTTCATTTACAGATTCAAAAAGTTTTGTTTTTATTTAGCCTTTTTATTTTATGTTACAATATAAGACAAATATAAGATAAAATAAAAATTTGAATCAAAGTCAGCGTTGTCTGAACTTTTTCCCCAGTTTTTCTCCAAAATGAAATTTCTGTGAAATTGACATGATTTCATGAAGCATTTCAATTTCAATGGAACTATATTCTTTGAGGGAAAATGGTTACATCAAAGGTTTTCCAACCAACTCCATGCCTGACACTTCCCATTATAAAAACCCTGATTTCAGTTGCTTATAACTTTTTTGCAAACTTTAACCATTTGGGCTGAAATTTTCCATACCAAGTGTCTGTATCAGACTGAAATATTCTGGAAAATTTCAGCCAAAACAGTTCAGCCATTTCTAAGAATGAGATCAAGGACAAAATAAGTTTTACCCATGTTAAAAAAAAATACTGGCAATTTTTCCTTGAGAACCCAGAGCTTAATTTGGCAGGAATGTGTGACCTTTATGTCAGGGATGTGTCTTTTGCTGTCCCCATCAAAAACTGCCCACATTTAGCAACATTATAAGCCTTTGAAAAATCTAAGTTTGTGCATGCTCAGTAGAGGATTTAACTAAGCTTAATTTGCTCCCCTTGTGAATATGCATTATGACACAGTCTTTAACTTAATCAGATACCATTTTTCTACAGGATGTCTGCCCCATTCAGTGCACAGGTGCGACGCACTAAGACAGTGGCTCTCAACCTTTCCAGACTACTATACTCCTTTCTGGAGTCTGATTTGTCTTGCGTAGCCCACGTTTCACCTCACACTTAAAATCTACTTGCTTACAAAATTAGACATAAAAATACTGAAAAATTACTTACTATGACTGAAAAATTGCTTACTTTCTCATTTTTTACCATATAAGTATAAATCAATTGGAATATAAATATTGTACTTACATTTCAGTGTACAGTATACAGAGCAGTATAAACAAATCATTGTCTGTATGAAATTTATTTGTAATGACTTCAGTAGTGCTTTTTATGTAGCCTGTTGTAAAACTAGATAAATATCTAGATGAGCTGATGTACCCCTGGAAGACCTCTGCATGCTCCCAGGGGTACATACACCCCTGGTTGAGAACCACAGCACTAGGAGGCAAAATTAAGGCAACCTGATATAGGTTTTTCCTAATGTTCGAGTGCTTAACAGCTTTCTTTTAATTTTGGTTTTTTTAATGTAATTTTTAGATCGCACAACACTTTTACAGTTACTTAAGCCCTAGAAAAGACTATGAGGGAATGTATACCTCTGTATTAATTGGATGGTGTGCAGTAAATAAGGCATGGGCCACTAACTGAATGATAATGATAAAAATATTGAAGAGCAGGCCTCTTTCTCCGAGCACAATCCATCCTGTGCACTGAAGGAGGCAGAGTTCCTGTAGGAATAAAATAGTGATCATGTAATTAAAAACTGTATCATACACACAAAGGGCAGAATAAAGTTTGTGTGGCCAACCTACATTCTGGCATCTCCTAACTTTCAAGTGCTTGGTTTTGCAACTTAATTAATGTTTTTAAATGTAGTTTGTAATATGGAATTCCTAAACAGAGTAATTTAAATTCAGCTCCCCTTTGTATACATCCATTTTATATATTTTATCCAGTATTTCATAAAGTACACCTATGTGAATTAATTACTGCTATCAAATCTGAAAAAGGAGTGTTCTTTAGATGGATGGATACTCAGATGTCATTATTTCATTTTGCCATGTTTTTATAAATCATGTTATATCCTAATGCAAGGCAAAGTCACATGACGTAAGTTACAAATTATATGTAATGCAAGCTGTCAAAATCAAAAGTAATCAAACAGTTATGTTGTTATTGATACCAAATGTCTGATAGCTACCCTTTAACTTATTGAAACACACGTATTTGACCATTCAAATGAATATTCTATTCATTTTTCTTTGTTGAAAAAGGAAAAATAAGAAGGATATGTAGTGTATTGGTCTTTATCAATGTTTTTTTTTTAAGTTAGAACTATGTATCCCAATAAGCTATTCATCATCCTGTGAAACAGGGAGCAAGTACATTACATGTGCTAAAGATAATAGCAGGCACAGATAAACAGAGAGTAAACTACCAATGACAGAGCACAAATTTGTAGTTTAGCCAGTCTGGCCAATCTGACGAACGTAATATTCAATACCACAGTATGGTCATTCATACCAGATATTCTTGTTATGGCTTGAGTTAAAACCCCATTGAGAGTGGTAGGGGTGGACTCACTCTTCATTAAACATAAATGTAAGTATAAGCCCTACCAAAGACAAAAGGAATGTGTGAACCCATCCAGGAGCGTTTGGCTGACTATTGCTTTGGGTAGATGTCTGGTGACAAATAGATCACACCGAAACTTAAGTCAGACAAGAATAAAGATACAGCCTGATGGAACAGCTGAAAGCAAGCTAAAAGAGTGTTCTTGGTACTGTGAGCATAGCTGTTTCCTGCTATTTGTTTCTGTCCTCAGACACACAGGACTTTGTACATTCTTTGTAATAAAAAAAAAACTGCATCAAAGAAATACCAGACTATCAATTTTTACTTCCAACTCAATCACCCACAGGGCCCCAAACTTTGACTAGTTGCTTGCGTTAAAAGGGGAAAACAATCTTTGGTCATAATTTCTGTTAGCTGACCTGACAATAAATATGATAAATCACTAATAGTACTAGGTTTATTAGAAAAGTGTGTTGGTTATTTTGGGGCATAAACTGTACATGTGTACACATATACAAACATACATATACGAACTAGAAAAATAATCATCAGTGGCTGACATTATTTTCAAGTGATACTGTCATCTTTAATTTGGCCCCAAATTTATGTTTTGTGAAAACAAACTTTTATAAAACTTAAAACCAAAAGGAATGCTTCCACAGTTTAAAGTAAAACTCAAATATAAAAAGGTCATATGTTCTTGTATTGGTGGTGTTTTTTGTTTTTTTAAGAAATCTTATGTAGTGTTTGAAATCAAACACTGTAGTATTAAGAACCTGAAGATGAAGCATACTTCACAAATTTTCATTATCTTAACTGAAATTAATTCAGAAAGTAAACAAAGGCCCAACAGGGCTATATTGCTTTACACTGGCTGAGGTTCTGATCCAAAGAGCACAAATAGAGTCAAGCAAAATTGAGTTTAAAAATTTTCAATAATCTCAGGTGTTGTTTACAAATGGATAAATATACTGTTACCCCTTTTGATCTGAGTGGTTACACAACAGTCAGTAATGTGGGTTGTTTCCATCAGGAGGGGAAATTGATAATGGAGTCAAGCATTTTTTATTTGGTTTGTTGGTTGGTTGTTTTAATGCAATCCTGTTTATTTACAAAGAATGTACACAAAGTCCTGTTTCCTGAAACACAGCCGGAATCAAACAACAGGAGACAGTTCTTTTGTTCACTGTTCCAAGCCTCTATCCAGAGAGCAGTTCACCCAAAAGCTTTTCTCTCAGCTTTTTCACAGTCACACTAGGAGTGTTTTTTCTGGATGTCCCAGGGCTTCTTCCTGCTTTCTACCAGTTCCAACAATGTTGCCCATATCGTATATCTTAGGTCTCTCTCTAAATGGAACTTTCAAAATGGTAGAATCTTTAAGTGTGAATTAGATTAAATAGAAATTGTTTTGAAGTAAATCATTCTAATCTGTCCCCACTGCAGGCTTAATTGTTAAAAAAAAAAATGCAAACAACACAAATTAAGCCTGTCCTTACAGAAACGGTCAAAATAACTTCTTCGTGATCATACAGGGTAGATTCAACCAATCAGGAACCAGCATCACTGTGATTTAGAGACTGATCTCAACCATCCAAAATATTAAATTAATTAAATATTTGACACAAAATTTTTAAACATCCAAATAGTGAAAAAATAGCCTTTAAAAAAACAAACAAACAGAAATGGGACTTTTTTTAAACCAAGATGTTATAATTTCACAGAACTTCTCCCACTCCTTAAATCAGGTTTAATTTCCACAAGCATATTGGGCTGATAAATTAAACCACAAGGGCCAAAAAGTGTCCTGATGTTTCCTACTGCTACATCCTCCTCTTCTGTGTTTTTTTCCTCAGCAATTCTTGAACCATAGGCTTTGATTCTGCAAACACCTGAGCAGCATGTTCTTAACTTTATTTACGTGAGTAACATTTCACATGTGCACAAGTGTTTGTGGGATCAAAGCCATAGTATACCTCCGGTGCCTTTTGGAGAGTAGCCACTGGTTCCCCATCATTTTCTAAATCAATTCCAAATTAAAGGACTTAGTCCATAGTTTGTTTTCATGTTCTCTACTAAGCATGTTCAGCTTTTACTTTGCCCACAATTCAATACGTCTGGAACAAAAAGATGGCCCAAATTGTCCAGCACCATCAGATAAGATAGACGTATGGGGTTACACCTGCACCCTGCAGATACGAACAGTGTTTAGTGTACAAATAGGTTTCAGAGTAGCAGACATGTTAGTCTCTATCCGCAAAAAGAACAGGAGTACTTGTGGCACCTTAGAGACTAACATTTATTTGCGCATAAGCTTTCGTGGGCTACAAGCCACTTCTGATGAAGTGGGCTGTAGCCCACAACAGCTTATGCTCAAATAAATTTGTTAGTAAACGAATAGTGGACTTCAGTATCCAGAATCTAATACCTTTCAAGAACACCTTGGATTTGTCTACTCTGCAGCTGAGAATGAGTCTCCCAGCCTGGGTAGACAGACTCACAGACTTTAAGGCCAGAAGGGACCACGATGCTCATCTATTCTGACCCACACATTGTAGGCACAGAACCTCACATACCCACTCAAGCTAGCACTCTAAAAATAGCAATATGGATGTTCTGGCTTGGAAGGAAGCTCAGGCTCTCAAGCCGAGTAGACCCCTAGGCTTGTGAGACTGAGTTCCAGCCTGAACGGGAACATCCACATTGCTATTTTTAACGCACTAGCTGTAGCCCTACAGCTACAGCGTAGACATATCCTATGGTGTTCAGTGAACACTCAGTGCTTAAAAGAATCTTCCTTTATTTGGTGTCTGGTTCCAACTAGATGTGCATATCAAGTGCTTCATAGCTCCCCATCCAGACCCATATCTCGGAATCTCAGCCCTTAAAGGCACAGGGCACAGTGCCCAATGCCACAAACGCTAAATATCTCTTTAGAAAAGATTTTAAATGCAGCCAAATGTGCCAAAGAGAAAATGGTGAGTTTTAATGACGAGATTGAAATACATGGAGGTACTGGGGACAGCACAAATAACAGCAAGACCTGTAAACAGTAGAGATGGAAAATCACTGGGAGGGAATAGAGAGGAAGTCTAGATAAAGAGAATGCAGTGAACAGTCAGCTGTGTATGTTTATATATGAAGTTGTGAGTGGTAATTTGGGAGTTCATAGAAAGTTTTTAAGTATCAGGAGTGTCGGTGATTGATAACTAATCAGTGAACACACCAGAGGAAGAGATAGGGTAATATAGTTCTGTATCCTGGAGTGAGTGAGTGGACTGGTCATAATTTGTATTATTGTGAGACGGTGTAAGAAGAGGAGGGGGTAGAAAAAAAAGACTCTTCCACAGAACTGTTAACATGAAAAAATATATATTTCTCCAGAAAAATTACTAACTTTTCAGAGTTTAATTTCAAAATCTGTATTTTCACAAAATTCAAAGGGTAACTTTTGAAAAGCAATCTTAAAGTTAGGGCTTACAGAAATCTATTTAGATAATGCTAGGGTAATATGAAAAATACAAAATCCCATTCTGTGAACATTTATTCATTTCTAAAACAAGTTTGGAAGCAAAACTTTTTCAAAGGTCTGTAATGGTTCTGATAATTTTCCACCCCATTTGGGTTTCAGCTGGGGTTGAAAGCAGAAGTGTCATACATTTTGTGTGGAAAAAATGCTTACATTTTAAGAAGACTGGACTTCCTTTTGCAGGTGCCTCAAAATTTTGCATCTCAATTTTTGCATCCCTAATTGAAATGCAAATACAAAAATTCAGGCGACAATTTTGCAAATTCAAATTGCATGCATAAATGGGGATACCATATGTCAGCTCATTTAAAAATATAACCTGAAGACTATTCTTGAGAGATTTCCAGACAAAGAATCAAATGTATCAAGTAAATTGAGAACATGCAACTGAAT
The DNA here is from genome assembly GCF_965152275.1 of Natator depressus. Taxonomy (NCBI): domain Eukaryota; kingdom Metazoa; phylum Chordata; order Testudines; family Cheloniidae; genus Natator; species Natator depressus. The sequence continues at coordinate 36,881,399 of NC_134236.1, forward strand.
CTATGCTGTTCTATTTTGATTCTTATACCATTCTTATCACCATAGCATCTGAGTGCAGCATAACCTGTGGATGTTTATCTAAACTGAAACCAAATTCCAAACCTTCTGCTTGCCCATCATTAATTATGTTGAAACACCACATTAGGTCTTCTAGGGCCCACTCCTGCTCTCAACTACTTCCACACAACCCTCATTGATTTCATTGGGAAATACATGTGAATATATGAAGGCAGAACTATCACCCAGCTATTGAGCATGTTGGGTCATATCTGACTTATACCAATATGCAATATATGCAAAAAGCCTATATTGCAGAATGTCTCAAAGGCAGTAGCTGATATTCTGCAAGAGAAAGTTTAGGTCAAGAAGTAAAGCATTTAGAATCTTAAACTAATTAGACATTCAGACATCTGGAAAACACCAGTAGCAAATGTTGACAGACCAAGAACATATTCTGGGCATGACTAAACTTTGGTAGCCTAACCTATTAAAAAACAAGGGAATTATTTTCATTGTCTATTAAAGAAATGCTTATTGTATGTCCAGCACAAAAGTCCAACAGAAATTTAATTTTTATGTCAGCAAGTTACTGTCAACAAGTTATTAATTCTTGTTACCAAGATTGTCTTAGCAGGGAGTCCTGTAGGCATGGACAACAAGAGTTTAAGGAGCTGGTGGTTGTTCCATAGCCTACAAATGAAAAACTACGGCACCAGGTGGACCTTTTTACGTTCCATCCTCCCCCTCTATTTTTTTTCCTTTTGGATACCACTAGCTTTCTTTTAGTGTCCTTCACATCCAGTTCCCAGAGAAACACCATGGCAGACCTCGCTCTCTCCCCAAGTTATTTTGATCCTTGTTTTAACTTTTGTGCACCAGCTCAACAGTGCTCATTTTCAGAGTCCAATCCTTTAGGTCCTCCTCCTATTGCCTTAGAACAGCTCAAAAATCCCCCTCCTCAAAATCTCACCTAGCAGGCAGCCCAGTGATTCAAACCACTTTGTCTTGCATGAAGTCTATAGCACACTTTCTCCTAAGTCTGACCACTGTGCTCTGAGTTGTTTGGATTTTCACCCTCTTGATCTATGCTCTGTAGTCTGCTTTTCTGTGAAGCCTGTTGAACACATTCCCCATTATGTCTGTAACTGATTTACTGGAAATCTGAAGAAGCAACAGCTTTAGGATTAGCATTTTGGAAACAAAGAAAACATTTTATGAATTAACAAGAGCTGCTAAAACCAATTATTGCTTGGGAAATGTAAAAAAGTTTTGGTGTCATGATTATTTGCCTCCTAAATATGCATGGGGTGCTTTTTTCCTCTCTTTTTTTAAACATAGGGGCCAAGTGGTTGCTGATCAGTTGCTTTATATACCATCTCCAATAAGGGGGTTAATTATATTCAGAATGAAAATGTGCTAATAATACAATAGAATCTGGGGTGTGAGCAATCAGATATATATACTCTTTTTCATTATATTATGAATACACCCTTTGTGCATTTTGTGGATTAGAAATTATTTTCCACATGTTTCTGCATATGAAAATTGGCTCACACTTTCTAATCTTGTTAGCACTGTAGTATGCCATTTGTTGAAGCTGCATTTTAATTCCTAAATTACTAGTCATTGGTTACTCTGAATAGCTTCTAGGTTCCATTATATCAATGAAAGCCCTTCCAAGGTACAGTGAAACTCTCTCTAATTAACCTATGGTACAGGAACTGGCATTTCATGTTAAACAAATGTGTAGATTTCACAGTGAGGGTACATGATGCCAATAAGAGAAATCCACTCACATTACAAAATATAAGTATCTGTCACCCTGAACTTTGTCCTGTCATGCATTTTCTTTTTTTTTTTTTCCAAGTTCTGTCTGCTTTTCTCTTTGTTTCCTTTCCATGGCAGCAAACAGTATCAAGCTGGGGAACCAAATGTGTAACTCTGCCTAGCCAGATGCTTGTAGTACACCCCCAAGGATTTGGCTGATGACACTCTAGGAAAAATGTGGTCAGCACAGCTTCTGCTCTAAGATATGGTGTATCACTTACTGAAATGAGACTTTGGAATATTCTAACACACATATCTGAGATTTTGCCAGCAGGCCAACTGTCTTATTTACATTGACTAGTAAATACCCATGATTTAGTGTCTGTGTCATTTTTAAATTCATTGTTCAAAACAGAGGCTTTGATTCTGTTGGGAGCCTTCACTAATGGAGTCTATGCTAATAACATCTGTAGCCCTTCAAGCAAGATAGACATTTAAAACTCATGCTTCAAAGTGTAAGCTGATCACGTGAAGGATGCAAGAAGGAATTTCCCTCCTTACTCACTCGCCTACTGTACAGTATTACACAGCTAGCTCTATGTATTAAGTCTGACAGTGCCCAGTCCCTGTAATATCCATCATTGCCATAAAATGCCTCTATACCAGATCTGAGGTTAGACTATTCCATATTATTAGACTATTATTAGTAGCTTAAGGAACATGGCACAATGGATGTCCTTGTGTATCCCACTGTTCAGGGAGAGTTATTCATTGCTGTCTGTTCCCAATCCTTAGAGGATGTGGGTGTGTTACTGCACTGAGTTTGCAAGACTGACTCTCTAGCTCAAGCTGTAAAGCCTTATGCGTTCAGGTCTGGAGGTCCCCAATTCAGTCCCCAGTGTGTTGGTGAAGATGGGGGCCATCACACTTGCACTCTACAACTGCAAGGATGTTGCAAGGCTAGTACCATGACTGACACTTGGCTCTGCAAAGGAGGCAGGGGAGTTGGCCATTCCTGGAGGGGAGCTCCCACTGGGACAGTGCAAACTCACGCTGCTGCCTGTGCAGGGAGCCACAATTTAGCTTATTCCATATGTGAGTTCGAAATTATGGTGGTGTCCTCTGAACCAGCACGTATTCACTGTTGGATAAGAGATTCCAGATTCACTCATTTAATACTATATGGCAAATTCTATAAACCCATGGAAAACCAGCATCTTCCCTGTGAACCTACAGTAAAATGACAGGATGAATATTAATAGAATGGGGAAAGTTATTTAGACACAATTCTGTATAGTATCTTGTCTTGTTAATGTGGGTGAATTCATTCCTTTCATTATAATTCTTTTAGTATTGACTGCATACCAAACACATTTCTATAATCCCCCTGCCTGAATGGATGTTGAGTCATAAACGTGACTCTTCACCACTGATATTAATATTAGTCTTCTACTCTGTGGTGATATATAGTACCAGGCAGATTTAGATGAAAATTAAAAACATAATATAACATATCAGGTTATCTGTCTCTGTTAACTTTCTTTTCAACCTACTGAAAGGATTTTTAATTAATCTTTCTAAAAATAGTTTGGCTAAGGAGAACATTTTTTCCAAGATTAACATTTGAAATACATCATCAGTTACTTATGGGAATGAACCACACACAAGACACACACAAGCTCTTTAACTCTTTCAGTGCAGAAGCTCTCACACAGTTCAGAAAATGATCTCCCATTATTTCTTACTGCCTCATTCATAACACTGCTTTTTCCATGCCTAAAAAAGATGTTTTATTAATTGGTAAAATTCCTATTTATTTCTGAAAAGTAGATAATACAGCATTTAAGGTGTATGTAGTCCATTTACTTCCAATCTCATAATTATGGTAAACCTTTGTAAAAACATCAGAACCTCTAATTTAAATCTTCTGCACCATTTTTTTTAATTTGGAGAAGTTTAGAGCCTATAGTAAAACTGGAAATAAAACAGATAGGACCAGTTTAATGTTCATAGCAATAAGTACTATTAGCAAATGTAATATTGGTCAGATATAAATTGAAATTGTCTTGGTAGCATTAGAGAAATGGGCCCAGATACTTTTTAATGTAAAGACAGTGTTTTGCTGGGAAGGGACAAATTAAAATGTGGTGTTTGTTTGCTGGTTCTATGGGCTGTGAGTCACCAATTAGTACTGCTTTTCTTTAATGACCATAGACTAGGTCCATCAGCTGGACAGTAAACAAAACCCTGCCATCTCTGTCTACTGTCCAGTCTAGTTAAATCATTTTCTAGAAACAACCTGGCCTGAAGGTCAGAAAGGACATTCATTCCAAGATTCTAAGTGGGCTAATTGAAGCTAACTCCGAAGAAAAAAGATTCTCTGTTGATTTGGCGTGCATGGGTGAGTGCACATCAATAGCACAAAGGGCTCCATTATTGCTGTATCAAAGTAAATAGCTGAAAAAAAGTGAATCAGGGAGATGAATGATGAGTTAAGTGTTAAGCAGACACTGAGTGCAAACAGTAGCACACAGTTGCACTTAGAAAGAATGTGGTATCTGTTAACTCCTTCAATTCCTCTATATTAGATCTGGTTTTAGAGTATTCTATAAGTCTTTTATGATGAGATTTAAGGAGACTTTGTCAACTTTTTTTTTTAAGCTTCCCAGCTTTAACACATTTTAAATAGCACAGAATTTTTGTTGGGTGAGTCATGTTTATAGTCGGGAGCTGAGCAGGGGAATTGGGGTACCAAAGCTCACTTCAAATTGAGAACTAGATTAGTGGTTCTCAACCAGGGGTATCCCTGGGGGTATGCAGAGGTCTTCCAGGGGGTACCTCAATTCATCTAGATATTTGCCTAGTTTTACAACAGTCTACATAGAAAGCACTAGCAAAGTCAGTACAAACTAAAATTTCATACAGCCAATGACTTGTTTATACTGCTCTATATACTTTACAATGAAATGTAAGTACAGTATATTCCAATTGATTTATTTTATAATTATATGGTAAAAATGAGAAAGCAAGCAATTTTTCAGTAATAGTGTGCTGTGACACTTCTGTATTTTTTATGTCTGATTTTGTAAGCAGGTAGTTTTGAAGTGAGGTGAAACTTGGGGTATGCAAGACAAATCAGATTCCTGAAAGCAGTACAGTAGTCTGGAAAGCCACTGGACTAGGTTGTGCCATTTGTGCATAGCCCTGCACTGGAATAAGGGAGAGCTGCACAATCCTGTAGGTGCTTGGGAAGGGGTTCTCCATCAGGGAAATGGAAGCCTGAGGACCTCAAGCTCCATCATGCATAAACTGCACCATCCTTCAGCAGAGTGCCATGTGGAGGAGCATGGCTCCAATTCTTTCCCACCCCTTTATGCCTGAATGGAGCATACATTTGTCTAGAAAGGATTTAATGGTGTGTTAAACCCAAAAGTCTAGTGTAGCCAAGGTGGCACATACCTTATCACATTATAAACTGATCAAGATAATGCATAAGGGGGCAGCCTACACTAGACTTTTAGAACATATTAGTTAACATGTGTTAGCTAATGCAATTTAACACACTTTAAATTGTAGTTTAGACAAACAGCACTCAAGAGTTTGTAAAATAGCAGTTTCTAAAACTAGCCATTTTCAAATCAGCCAGACTGGATAACTGGCATCCAAGAGTTTTAAAAGAGCTGGCCAAGGACCAAATGCACCACAAACAATGGCAATCCACAAATTGTTAATCCACAAATTGAGAAGTGATGGTGAAGTCTCAGGTCAGCGTACAGGCATTTAATAATCTTATTTTCATCCACACATTTTTGGCCAGGCTAAAATAAAATTTCCAACAAATCCCTGCTACTTTTCCCTTTTGGCATTCTTTTATCAATGAAGTGTTTACTTCCCCTTAGAAGCAGAAACCCTTTCTAAAAAGCAAAAAGTAGATTTTCTCATGGTAGTCCTTTATTTTTGTTATTGACTTACAGCTTTTGTCAGACCTACAAATCATATATAAAGAGATTAAAACTTTTCCATATACATGTATTAATCAATTCTTCCTACTCTGGAATAATATGTTAATAGATGTCCCAACTAAACCTACCCCTGGCCTTGACAAAATTTAATTCTGTCCCATCTCATTAAGATATTTGGTCAGCTGATTTCCTGATATGAATTGTATTTACTATATGAAGTCCAGTGAGTTCAGTACTGTTTTACTAGATATTATGCTCGCTAACACATCAGGAAGGAAACAATCAGAATTAGCAAAGCAGTCATTAATATGTCAAGACGAGATTTTCAAAGGCACAGATAACAGTTGGGTCTTTCTTATCTTTATTTTATAAGTCACCCCTTTAACAACAATCAAAATGTAGAATGTTTGCTCACAGATCTCAAAGGAAGAGGATAACCTAGGGCTGGTTGACAGAATATTGGATTTAAGATTAAAATATTTTTTCTAGGGAAAGTATCTTCTCTCCAGAAAAATTTCAACTTTTTGTTGAAAAACTGAACCGTTGCAAAAATTTTCCATTTCCAGGTAAAAAATTATAGATTTCTGATTTGACAAAAAGTATTTTCCATGAAAAACCTGGATGAAATCAATTTTAAAAAAAATTAATCTAAATTTAGGTAGGGAATAAAGTTATTTTTCAAACAGCTGTAGGGTAAAAAATATTAAAAGATATCAAGAAATTAATGGTAAGTATGATAAAATCCTTCACTGAATTTTACGCGCAAGTTTGTTGTTTGGTTGATTGTTTTTGCATAAGCTTAAAAGACTAAACCTCCACACATGGTCAATGAGATTTTTTTCAACCTATGGAACACATTGCCTGGGGATTTTGTGAAGGTGAAAAGTATAATTGGATTCAAAAAAGAATTAGATAAGGTCATGGAGGATAGGTCCATCAATGGCTATTAGCCAAGATAGTCAGGGACACAACCCCATGCTCTGGGTGTCCCTAAACCTCTCACTGCCAGAAGCTGGGACTGGATGACAGGGGATGGATCACTCAATAATTGCCCTGTTCTGTTCATTCCCTCTGAAGCATGTGGCACTGGCCACTGCTGGAAAACAGAATGCTGGGCTAGACTGACTACTGGTCTGACCCAGCATGGCCATTCTTATGTTATGTCACATACTACAAAGTTCCACAGAGAGATATGGAAAGATAAAGAGCATACAGCTTTTAAAAGGGACAAGGAAATTGCTGCTGTCCAAGGGCTTGCCTACATAGTTATACTAGTATACTTTTACTGATATAGTAAAACTGCTATTGTTATAGCAATGTAACCCGCCCATGTGGGCACTCTTATTCCAGTAAAAGAGTAGCTTTTTTCAGTGTAGCTTAAAGCCCTTCCCAAGCGACATATAAATCATTTCTTTTCCACATGTGTAAATTAAAATACAGATTTTTTACTTATATAGTTCTCTATTTAAGCTGAAGGTGCATGAGAGAGAAAACCGACACTGCTTCATTTTATCTTTCCATTTTCTTCTGAGTCTTTTCATGTTTTAAGTATCCCTTGAGCTGCAAGAAATATTTGCATCAAAAACTCCAAAACACTCCCTTAGTTTCAGCTTCCAACTCTGACCAGTGTCATTTAAATCTTTGCTAAGGTTCACAACCCTGTTGAATAACCCCAGGCTCCCATTTCAACAAGCCGAGGCTGATTTATGGTTTTGCATCAAAATCAAGTGAATTTCACACTCTCATATGGTTTCAATGGAAAAACTAGGTGAAACTCATTTCTTTGAGACGCTGAGGTTATTAATGTCTGATATTCAAAACAAAACTCAGGGACTTTTGAAATTCAAGGAAATGCTTTAATGAGCGTCTTTAAAGTTCATATGTCTCTCCCCTAGATGATGTATGTCTGATGTATGAACTTACAGCTCTTGAGCTCCAGTCCAGTTATTTTAATAGAAGGGGTCCTCCTCATACCCTTACAGATGCAAAAATCTTTGCTAATTTCTAAAACCTTGGGTCCTATTCTCCCACTGCAGGATACAAGTAAAAATAGAGAGAAGAAGAGGGAAGAACTTGGGCGTCTTCTACTAAAATGAAAAAAGAGGATGGGGGAGGGGAAGAAAAGGAACATGCTCTACCTGGCTTTCATTATGCATACGGATGGCAACAGTTGTAGTAACATATGGATAAGGTTGGCCATGCCACATTTAGCAGACATTAGTTTAAAAGGCATTTCAAGAGAAAAGGGCAGGTAGGCCACCTGATCATAAAGGTCAAGCTGGCATAAGCACTGATTATTTGATCTATTGCTACATATAGCCATGAATGCTGGATACTCCAGGCAGCAGATATGAAGTGGCCAGAGTCCTTTGAGATTCTGTGTCTGCTATACATTGCGGACATCATGGCTAGGGAAGAAGACAAATGATCATCTACTGCAACAATGAAGAAGAAACTGATTGCTGCTCTAGAAGCATTAAAGAGAGGTAGCTGATATATTTCAGGGACGTATCAAGGAGAGGTGGTGATCATTCAGAGTAAACAACAGTGCAAGGGAGAACTGCAGGCTAGAAGTGGGAGCACAGAGTGGGTCAACATGACAGGATGGGTAACTTGAGCAATGAGGAAATGTCAGCACTGGTGAATCATGATGTAAAGGGCCAGCTGCCCTCTGAGTTTAAGGTGGCACTTGATAAAGATGGCTATATGTAATTTATCAAACAGTAAGCAGTTTAGGTAAGAGATGCATGAAATATAGCTGTGTGTTTTTGACCCTTCAAGAGCCTTGGAAAGAAGATAGCACTTTTATCTAATTGAAGCTGTGGGTTTCATATAAGAAAATCACATTGATATGAATAAGATTAGAGAGAGAGAGAGAGAGAGAGAGAGGATGCCTATAAAGAGAAGTTACAAGCATTCCTGACAGCTCTGCAAAGTGCAATATTCTACACACAAGGTGGAAAATCAGCTGTGTAGATATACTACAAATTACAGTGTAAAACATATAAGCATTTTTCTCTAGAAGCTTTTCAATTTAATATTGCAATTAAAACTAAATGATTTAGCCAGACTGGTGCGTGTAGGAATTCAACTTTTTGGTAAGACTCAAAAATAATATTCCAATAATTAATATTTCCTCTAGTATTTAATGTTGTGGTATTTAATTGTGAAGAACACATTTAGTATAAACCCATCAATACTGCAGTCTAGCATTAGTTAGCTCAGCCATTATTTTTGAAATCCAACCCAGTTTTCAAAAGGATTCTGCAAGAGCACATACTTTTCCATTTCAGTAATGTAGGTCGTGCTGAAGACATGTTACAAAGATTCTTCATCAGTTCAGTATTTAGGAAAGGATAGTGATGGTTTATAGGGGAAAAACCCATACAGTCTACAGATGTGGCTGTCTCCAGATCAGCAATTCTGTTGACAAGGGACTGGGAACACAAAGCAGAGCATTGCTGACACATCGTAAAGCACCGTTCTACAAGGGGTTTTTAGCACTAATGTATGGAATATTTCCCAGTAAAAAAAAAAAAGCCAATTTTCAAGCAAAAACTAGTGTATTTATGAGTGAAAACAGGTGAAAGTTATTTGAGTTTTTTTTTTACAAACTAGCTACATAAAAACATTCCTTTAGTCAACATTATAAGTTAGGTGGCATTTATGGGTACAAAATTATAAATCAAAGTGAAGTTCAGAGGGTACAGAATTGTGTGAAAGAAAATGGTAAACAATTTCATACAAAATTCTGCCAAAAAGTTTTGAATTTCATAAAGCTCCCCAAAGAAGCTTATATACTGTCAGTAATCCTCACGGTCCTTGACTAGTTTCTTAGCCAATATAATTTTTCCTCTTTGACTTGCTCCACTCTACCTACCTGACCTTATAACAACTTGTAGTTACTTTTCTCCTCTAGCCTGGCCTCTTCTTCAACTTCTTCTCATCTGTCTGTAGTTCAGCTTTGCTCATTCACTCACTATCCCATTTGTCCGGAATTCTGTGGGCTAGATGCTCAAAGGAATGCAAGCACCTAGGAAAATCACTAAAATTCACAGAGCCTGAGTTAGGCATTCAGGCTCCCTATATAGTGAATGGGGAGAAATAGACACTTCAGAGTGGGATTCACAAAAGCCAGCATTCTACCTAGCTCCTTGCCTAAGATAGTGAATGGGAGATACCAAGGCATGGGGTGTGTCCTAAGCCCTGCCCCGCTCCGAGAGTTTGGTGCCTAAATCCCAGTCGCAGGGAGGTGCCTTCCTCTGATTGAGAGTCACAGCTACAAACCATCTCTTGGTATTAGGACCAAAGAACCTCCCTTATAACTTTTAGCCCAGTGATGAGGGTAATCACCTGGGATGGGGGGAGACCCCTGGTTCAAGTCCCCCCTCCACCTGAGGAAGGGGAGGGATTTGAACTGAGATCTGTCACCTCTCAGGTGAATTCCTCAACCACTGGGCATTGGAATATTCTGATGTAGGGTTCCCTCAATCTCTCCTGTTGAAGCTTGTCATAAATATAAAGGGAAGGGTAACCACCTTTCTGTATACAGAACTATAAAATCCCTCCTGGCCAAGGCAAAACCCTTTCACCTGTAAAGGGTTAAAAAGCTAGGATAACCTCGCTGGCACCTGACCAAAATGACCAATGAGGAGACAAGTTACTTTCAAAGCTGGAGGGAGGGGGGGGGGGCGACAAAGGGTCTGTCTGTGTGTGTGATGCTTTTGCCGGGAACAGAAAACGAATGGAGTCTTAGAACTTAGTAAGTAATCTAGCGAGATAGGCGTTAGATTTCTGTTTTGTTTAAATGGCTGGTAAAAATAGCTCTGCGGAATGGAATGTATATTCCTGTTTTTGTGTCTTTTTGTAACTTAAGGTTTTGCCTAGAGGGCTTCTCTATGTTTTGAATCTGATTGCCCTGTAAGGTATTTACCATCCTGATTTTACAGAGGTGATTCTTTTACTTTTTCTTTAGTTAAAAAATTCTTCTTTTAAGAACCTGATTGCTTTTTCATTGTTCTTAAGATCCAAGGGTTTGGGTCTGTGTTCACCTATGCAAATTAGTGAGGATTTTTATCAAGCCTTCCCCAGGAAAGAGGGTGTAGGGCTTGGGGGGATATTTTGGGGGGAAGATGTCTCCAAGTGGGCTCTTTCCCTGTTCTTTGTTTAACACACTTGGTGGTGGCAGCATAGGGTTCAAGGACAAGGCAAAGTTTGTACCTTGAGGAAGTTTTTAACCTAAGCTGGTAAGAATAAGCTTAGGGGGTCTTTCATGCAGGTCCCCACATCTGTACCCTAGAGTTCAGAGTGGGGAAGGAACCTTGACAAAGCTATTCCACTGTGGATAAGTAATTTAAAAAGTAACTGGAGCAGGGGTACTGAGCCCTGTCTCTCCCATGCAAGTGTTCTAACAACCAGGCTATAGGCATTCTCATGCTTGCTTTCTCTCTCTCTGGCCCAGTGGCTCATTGTTTATCCACAGTGGAACAGCTTCAACAGGAATGACTGAGGATCCAGATGAGATCCAGATCTCATCTCATCCAGATGAGAATATCCCATAGGCCAAGGCTGGGGCAGTCATCTGGGAGGTGTAGGGGGGACTTGAACAAGAGGTCTCCCCCATCCCAGGTGATTGCCATAACCACTGGCCTAAAAGTTATGAGCAAGAGCTTCTTCCTATTCCCCCACATCCCACTGTTTTATATGAGCTCACCTACAGGAGCCTGATCCAGGAGGTGAGTTCTGAGACAGTTTACCAGATCAGACTCGCAGGTGAGCTAGGCGGAGGAATGCCTATCTTTTCCCGGTCTGGGTATCGTTCAGGGGCTAAGGTCTCTGGATGTCTAGAGCAGAGTGGCAGTGTGCATGCCCAGAAGCAGAGAAACAGGTGTCTAGGAAACTTTTACTGCAAAAATGTAGGTGCCAGGCAAGTTCAGGCACCTACAGGGTTTGGCAGCAGCTGAGCAGGGTTTTTGAGAATCCTAGTGGGGCCTGATTCTGGGATTTAGACACTGAAGTGGCAATTAGATGCTTAAGTCCTTTTGTGACTCTAGCCATGTGTTCCTCTAAGCCACTGAACCACTTGCCATCAAATGCCATGGAGATTACAGTAATGCCACAGTACAAGAATCTAAGGAGCATAGAATAGAATCTTATCACATGACAAATGCACTGCGCACTTTACCTATAATTGACACTAAACTTCACTCACCTTTCCTTCCACCATTATTTTCTCTTTTCTCATTATATATCAGCAAAAGGAACTCTTCTTTTCTAAGCTACTCCTGTATCTGATGCCATTTCTGCTTGTATTATCATTGTTCTACCAAATTCTGTAATTTGTTGTCTCTCTCTCTTCTGCCACGCTTTCAAAGCATTAACATACTTTGCATGAAAGATGATCTACAACAACTGTATTGTATTTGCATGATTCCACGCAGTTAGATGATTTCTCTCAATCATTTTTGCTACAGAAATGTTGTGAAGAATGAAAGATAATAAACAGCATTATTTCCATTAAGGAACACTCCATATAAATAGTTACTTACTGGAAGTAAAAATGATACTCTGTTACAGTGTTTAATAAGCTGTGAAAAGCATTTTATGACTAGGTAGTGTTTCTTTACCAGCAATTCTTTACCAGCATTGCTGCTATGTGAATTGGGACCATATTTCTGAAGAAAACAGGACACTCTTCTAATTGATGTGCTGATTGCTAAGTACCTTAACTAGGAAAGCTTTCCAGGGATAGGTCAATACCTCTTTTTACCTAAAAGTGACAGATTATAGTTGCAAAAATTGCTGATACTTGCAAATATTGTAAATCTGTACCTGTGAGTTACTGTAGTCTGTGCCCTTAGTGAAAGGTGGTTTGAATGGAGGGTAGCTTCCAGTTCAGTGCATTAACTGCATCAAGCTAATTTCTCCATATATATTGTGCTTGATAAATTACAGCTTTTGAAGCTGAGCAAATGACTTCAGCTACCTCTGTCTACATGTCACAACTCCTCGAAAAACAAGATGTACTGCTGCAAAGATTTTTTGTGTGGTTATAGATCAAAAACAAACACCACACTCCCTCATTTAGTTAAATAAAGTGTATATGTATATAAATCAAGACTCCTCTCTCATGCTTCATGTAGGCAATCTGGTAAGGTTCACAGTTCTTTGTGATCAGTGTTCATGAGACCGTCTACTCTTTTGCATGTAAGAATTAAAGTAGTCAAGCCATGCTTCAATACATACTTAGAAATCAATACATACTTAGAAACACGGTGCTGTCAATACATACTTACATACTTCAATACATATTTAGATATTTCTGTTTGTAAAATATTTATGTTCTTATGTTCTTATTTTTGTAGCACAGATAATTAAAGAATTAGAGAAGCAGAAGATCATATTTGTGAATAAACAAAATAAATGTCACTGCCAAAGTAGTTTGGTTCAATCTTCCCAGACAGGGTTTGGCTGTTGATATATTCCCCACCCACTAGTTGATATATTCCCCTCCCAATAGTTCAGAAATAGATGTATAAGCCTGATTCTTCTTTCTATTAAGGTTTTCCTAAAGTCAGCATGACTAGCCACAGCAGGACTTCTACATCATAGGAGGATCCTTGGAAATAGGGTGACATCCTTTTCAAAATGCAAAATATGGGACACATGTAGGAGTCCTATCCCCCTTTGTAGTCCCGCCTCCTCCTCTTCCTCCAGAGGCTCCGCCCCCTGGCCAAGCCAGAAGCTGGAGCTAAGCAGTAGTAAGAGCCACCCTGGGCAGGGGGCCAGGGGTGCCCAAGAGCAGCCTCTGATCTGTGTCCCTGCTCCTCGGGGCAGCCGCCCAAAGCAGGTGGAGAATCCGGGGCTCCCAACAGCAGCCTGGATTCCCTGGGCGGTTGTTACTACTGTCCAGCTCCAACTTCTGACATGGCGAGGGGCCAGGCCTTGGGGAGAATAGGAGGAGCAGGGGGCAGGACCTCATGGAGGCGGGAAGGCTAAGTCCCACCTCAGCGCCCACCCCCACCCCCCAGGAAGAGGCTGGTACCACCCCTGAGCCTCGGGCAGGCATGGAGTGGTGGTGCTGTCCCAGAGTTATTCAGCCTGGGACCGGGACTTGAAATGTACATTTCAGGACTATCCCACCCAATTAGGGACAGGTGGTCACTCTCCTTGAGAAGTACAGAGTCACATTATCTCTTCCTATGTCACTTTCCTATCAACTGCTGGAACAGGGGTCTTGGGTAAAAAGTAAAAAGGGGGTGATTAGGGCATCCCTGGCTGCTGTAATCGTGAGCAGACACGGATAAGAATTTCAGTGGTATTATGCTAGTTTATACGAGCTGAAGATCTGGCCTAACTTTGACTGTGCATTTCCATACTTTTTGTTCTGACAACCACAATGTTTTTTAATGTCGTTTGTATTGTGTGACTTTGTTTTTAATGTAATCTTAGATAATTGTCTATGTAGATAATGTAATCACTGTAGGCCTAATTGTGTAATTAGTGCACATGTATTTACATAATTGCAATATTTTATTAAAAAGTGTAATTACACTGTTAATGGGGTTATGCTTAATGACATCCTGAATGTCCTAATGAAACTTTATGAAAAGTAATACACTGAGAAAGTACAACATAAAGTAAGCAATTTTTTAAGTTCAGTACCTCAGCCCTTCTGTTCAGTAAGCATCACATCATTGACTATGCATTGCTCTCAGCATTATCATGAGATATGGACCAAAATTAATACTTTTCTACCTCCTCCCCTTAACTATGGGAGTTCAGATAAAATGAAGTTATTTTTATCTATTTATTTTACTATGGATTACTCTCGTGGGTTGCAGGAAGGACACTAATGCAGGAAGCAATGCACAGTATATATATAGCTCTAGCAGACTCTGCCCCTATTATATCAAAGTGAAGCCCATAAGACAAATTGAACTCTGCAAAGACCTCCTAAATAAAAAAAAATCTAATAAATAGGACTGCTCTAATGGATGATATTGATTGTGTTTTATTTGAAAGAGGAACCTAGAATCCTATTGGAAGCCAGGTAATCAGCTCAGACTTTCCTTCAGCGTTAATAAGTATTTGACTTCTCAACTCTGGATGCTTCTATAGTAGCTTCATTCCTGCTTTGACCTGAAAGGCAAATACAGTAACCTTTGACTTTTGCCATTGATTGGTTCACATGTTTATTGGCTAAGTTCACACTAACGCTGTCTTTCTGTCTGCTACTTCTATATTCCACTCACGAATATCTTTTATATCAGTGATGTAATTGTGGTAGTTTTAAAAGAAAATACTTATAAGAAAGATATTCTAATTAATAAAAGAATGGTACCATTTTGACTCTTTGTGGGAACTTTCAACTTGGTCTAGTGTTAAAAAGTTTTGCAATATAGATATGTCAGTTATGAGGGTTAAAAAATCATACCCCTAACCCATTTCGCTATGCCAAGAAAAGTCCTTGTATGGATGCAGTTAGACCAGGAAAGGGTCCTTTTGCCAGTACAACTTATTTTGTTTGGGTAACTGGTATAAGCTATATTAGCAAAACAATCTTTGACTTGTATAAACTGCACCTACACTATGAGGGTTTGCTGGTATAGTTCTACTGCCAAACCATTTCTGGTGCAGACAAGGCCAAAGATAGGTGACCACCTCAGGATTCAATTTAGGTATTTGACTGCAAATGGAAAAGCACTATAATTTTGCTTACCCAGATGTACACACACATATGCATGCACACTAATTCTGATCTACCTTAATTTAGTGATCTATCTTAAAAAAGACCTAAAACAGGACTAGTTAAAATTGTATCAACAGTGTGGGTGCAGTCATATCTACTTATTACTATAAGTGGGACAAAGTGCACTTCAGATATTGTCCCATGTAGTAATAATTGTTAGATGTATATAACATTTTACATATATTAAATACTGACTTCAACATCTCTGTGAGCATAACAGTAGGGCTTTGTAAGTTATAGTGCCTGCCTGTAGGTGCCTAGGGGGTTCAAGGCATTGGGTTTGATCTTTAAAACCTTTCATTATTTGGACCCCTGTTACATAAGAGACCGACTCTCTTGTGCCATATTGCCACAGTTGAAGTTAGCAGAGGCACTCAAGTTGGAGCTCCCTCAGAGTGAGAGACATGGAGCTGTCAAGAGGGATTCTCCAACACCGCCACTTTGGTGAAAGAATGTGCTTCTCTCCATTTTTCCCCCCACAGGACCTGCTTGGTTAACCTTGTAGACATGCAGCTGTACATTGTGTATTTTCTGTCAGGGATGGAGAGGGGAATGGAGAGAGAACTGGAAGAAGTTATATTATAATCTACATCAATGCTATACTTGGTTGCAGAAGTTGCAATTATATAGGCAGTGAGAAGTTGATATAGTCAGTTTTGTATATAATATATTAATTGTTATTAGACATTTTAACTTGTTTAAGGTCTCCTGGAACATGGGATGGGCATTTACAAAGACAAAAACACATTTAGCAGATGGGGTTTGTGAGTCAACGAGATTTAGGCCTATAACACAAAACACCCAGGCTGAGATTCTGTACTGTGCCTTTGGGAGGTGCAGCACTGAACTTGTAGCCCAAAGAAAAGAATCATAGAATCATAGAATAACAGAGTTACAAGGGACCTCTGGAGGCCATCTAGTCCAACCCCCTGCCCAGAGCAGGACCAATCCCAACTAAATCATCCCAGCCAGAGCTTTGTCAAGCCTGACCTTAAAAACTTCTAAGGAAGGAGATTCCACCACCTCCCTAGGTAACGCATTCCAGTGTTTCACCACCCTCCTAGTGAAAAAGTTTTCCCCTAATATCCAACCTAAACCTCCCCCACTGCAACTTGAGACCATTACTCCTTGTCCTGTCATCTGCTATCACTGAGAATAATCTAGATCCATCCTCTTTGGATCCACCTTTCAGGTAGTTAAAAGCAGCTATCAAATCCCCCCTCATTCTTCTCTTCTGTAGACTAAACAATCCCAATTCCCTCAGCCTCTCCTCATAACTCATGTGTTCTAGTCCCCTAATCATTTTTGTTGCCCTTCGCTGGACTCTCTCCAATTTCTCCACATCCTTCTTGTAGTGTGGGGCCCAAAACTGGACACAGTACTCCAGATGAGGCCTCACCAATGTCGAATAGAGGGGAACGATCACATCCCTCGATCTGCTGGCAATGCCCCTACTTATACACCCCAAAATGCCATTGGCCTTCTTGGCAACCAGGGCACACTGTTGACTCATATCCAGCTTCTCTTCCACTGTAACCCCTAGGTCCTTCTCTGCAGAACTGCTACCTAGCCATTCGGTCCCTAGTCTGCAGCGGTGCATGGGATTCTTCCGTCCTAAGTACAGGACTCTGCACTAGTCCTTGTTGAACCGCATCAGATTTCTTTTGGCCCAATCCTCTAATTTGTCTAGGTCACTCTGGATCCTATCCCTACCCTCCAGCGTATCTACCACTCCTCCCAGTTTAGTGTCATCCGCAAACTTGCTGAGGGTGCAATCCACACCAACCTCCAGATCATTTATGAAGATATTGAACAAAACCGGCCCCAGGACCGACCGTTGGGGCACTCTGCTAGATATCGGCTGCCAACTAGACGTGGAGCCATTGATCACTACCCGTTGAGCCCGACAATCTAGCCAACTTTCTACCCACCTTGTAGTGCATCCATCCAGCCCATACTTCTTTAACTTGCTGGGAAGAATACTATGGGAGACCGTGTCAAAAGCTTTGCTAAAGTCGAGGAATAACACGTCCACTGCTTTCCCTTCATCCACAGAACCAGTTATCTCATCATAGAAGGCAATTAGATTAGTCAGGCATGACTTTCCCTTGGTGAATCCATGCTGACTGTTCCTGATCACTTTCCTCTCGTCTAAGTGCTTCAGAATTGATTCCTTGAGGACATGCTCCATGATTTGTCCAGGGACTGAGGTGAGACTGACCGGCCTGTAGTTCCCAGGATCATCCTTCTTCCCTTTTTTAAAGATGGCCACTACATTAGCCTTTTTCCAATCTTCCGGGACTTCCCCCGATCGCCATGAGTTTTCAAAGATAATGGCCAATGGCTCTGCAATCACATCCGCCAATTCCTTTAGCACTCTCGGATGCAACGCATCCGGCCCCATGGACTTGTGCACGTCCAGTTTTTCTAAATAGTCCCGAACCACTTCTTTCTCCACAGAGGGCTGGCCACCTCTTCCCCATGCTGTGCTGCCCAGTGCAGTAGTCTGGGAGCTGACCTTGTTCGTGAAGACAGAGGCAAAAAAAGCATTGAGTACGTTAGCTTTTTCCACATCCTCTGTCACTAGGTTGCCTCCCTCATTTAGTAAGGGGCCCACACTTTCCTTGGCTTTCTTCTTATTGCCAACATACCTGAAGAAACCCTTCTTGTTACTCTTAACATCCCTCGCTCGCTGCAACTCCAGGTGTGATTTAGCCTTCCTGATTTCACTCCTACATGCCCGAGCAATATTTATATACTCATCCCTGGTCATTTGTCCAAACTTCCACTTCTTGTAAGCCTCTTTTTTGTGTTTAAGATCAGCAAGGATTTCACTGTTAAGCCAAGCTAGTCGCCTGCCATATTTACTATTCTTTCTACACATCGGGATGGTTTGTCCCTGTAACCTCAATAAGGATTCTTTAAAATACAGCCAGCTCTCCTGGACTCCTTTCCCCCTCATGTTATTCTCCCAGGGGATCTTGCCCATCAGTTCCTCTGGGGACCCCTGGGCATAAGTCTGAGAATGCCCATATGGCTGTTCACCTAGCCCCTCCAGTCCTTAGCATGTTCCCTACTCCAGGGCTTGGGTGGTGCCTCATATGACAGACTAGGGCTGCCTGTGCAATGCCTGTACCAAATAAATTCTCCTTTTACCAGTTCCAGGATTTTTACAGCCGCATTCAGGAGCCATAATGGGAGGGAGAATTCCCTGCCCCAGTCTATACTCATATGTGCATGTACACTTAGCTTTGCACACTCACAATCCCAGACTGCACACTTGCAGCACGGTTTTCTATAATTAATTTGTGCTGCCTGTACGTTCACACTCAGGCTTTAAAAATGTAACCTTAAGTTAAGACTAGGAATAATAAGCAGAACTGTGTAGGGTTAAAGAAAGCTCCTTTAGGAAGGGGTTAAAGAACAAAGGCTCAAGGATTTTGGTAAGGTTGTTAGCATTTTTTTTTATGCTGCATTTCTCCAAGAATACTGAAGGCACGCCCTCTAAATGTCCTTTGCTTTTCACTGAAAGTGTATTCTTGAAATGCTTCTTTTAATCAGAAACATTTCAATCTATCACATCTATTTTCCTTGATCTGTTGCAGCAGTGCGGGCAGCTTGGAAATTCTTTTGCTGCATCAACTTCGGTGAAAGTCTCAAACAATTCCATATGTTCACTCAGGGTTCTTGCTCTAATACAGGCAGTATGCAGAAAAGTACAGAAGGACTTCGCTAGAAAAAAAGAATGAGGTAACTATATCAGGAGCTGACATAGTACTTTTAGGATTCAACCTAGTTTCCCTCTAACTTCTGTGTCCTCGCTGGAATTAATCTGTCTGGTCAAGAAGCCTTCTGGTCTACTTGGTCCATTTTCTTGCCGTTCCAGAAAGCTGTCTAGATGCAGAATGTTCCCTTTCCCATGTATCATAACCAAACCTCTGAATGAAGTAGCACAAAGACACATGCATTAAGGATTCAACTGAAAATGCACATCAACTCATTTTAGCGACTACATTTAAACTACAATCATCAGTTTAACTATCCAACCAGAACCAATTAAAATAAAATACATTGGTTTGACAGTTTACTTCACTATCCTGTTGTGCATTATTCTTCCTGTTTTTTAAAATTTGATTTAAAAAATAAACTTGAAAAATACCATCCTTTTGTACACCACAAATAACTCAGCTTTTCTCTGATATTTATTTGTCACCAGTAAGTCACTGTCAGGGTCCAACCTCAGATTTCATTTATGTTCTCATTTAAATATAGCAAATATTATAATGTATCCTATATTAGTCAAGAATAAGGCATGAGGTGCAAACCGTTTAAGTAATTACACATATTTACACTGACTGTCACATAAGGATAAGCGCTGAACTCGCTGTCCAGATCAAAAATGTTTAGTTTGCTGAACAATAGCTCCTCTTTTTCTTATGTTCTTATGGAAGAACACATTTTTTAAAAAATAGTTTAGGTCTTTGATATAGACCTTACCCCCTGTGCGAACGGTCACAACTCAAAGAGACGAGGTAAAAAGAGGTAAAAAAAATCACATAGCCAAAGAGTACAATTACCTGTAGCTTGTTTATCAGGCTAACTAGCCATTGCAAATTGTCAGACAAACATGGCATATGTCTATGGCTTTTTGAATTCTCCAATTTACATTCACCCTATGAGAGAGAATATTTACAGATTGTAGTAGGTAAAGAAACAAAGTAACCCCCCGAATTATTGTAGTATATTACTCTAGATAGACACACGAGATCTGAACCAATCCAAAACAGTAATGGACAACCAAGATAAAATTCCAGATTCAGTCAAACAGGTCACAGCGTCAATAATAACTGAAAGGCCACAAATGCAATTTCAATCTCTAATGGCTTGTCTGCACTCTATATGTTTTCTGCCTTATCTGTACTGGTTGTAAGCACTTTGGGGTAGGGATCTGTTAGGCACCAACTTCTGCTGTAGAGTGCGGTGTACATTCATGTCACTACATACATTATTATTTATTAATACTTCTAACTATATCTTCTTTCCTTCTAACTAAGGTAGATTTTGTTCCATTTTATGATTACAATAGAACACAAAGCAACATGGCTAGTTTGCAAGGCAGCAGCATCCAAGGTGTAACTATAACTCTAGGAATCAGTCTAAAAATCAACTTATCTCAAACCTTCTCACTTTCTCAAACAACAATGGAGAATGCCATTGTAACTCTGCAGCACATTACTTGATTTACAGATATGCAGAATCCAGTAGACTTTTTCCCAGCAAATTTGAAAAATATCAATGTAAAACAGATGATTTTTGAAACTTTAGGCATGTTTTGTTTCAGCATCCTTTTGAAAGGAGATGAAAAATCCAACAGTAGCTAGATGGAAATATATAACTGGTCCACAAACATGCAGATGACACTGGAGACTCACAATTGGCCAGTCTTAGCATTACGAGCCAAGTGAAAGCCAGACGGGAATTTAACAAATACTGACAGGGAGAATAAGATTGTCACTATGCCAGTACCAGATGCATGCTGCTCTCACCGATCCGAGACCATCAACATGTTCTCCTCATTGTGCCAACTCAGAGTGTCTTATTTATCACAATGCCTTTTCAGTCTAAGAAGTTCTTTACTATGCAAAATGTGTCGTTAAGTTATAGATTTTGAGGAAACAGAAAGTTTTAAGTTTGGGCTATTGGTCTAATACATATACTGTATGGAGTTGTATATGCAACCAGAGCTCTGCATGCACACATTTTGAATACATCTATTGAAATGAATAAGCAAGACAGCAGAAGTATACAATACTATTACAACTTATTTTGTATTTGATCATGGTTTTGTAGCAGTGTTATGTCAACATGGGCCTGGGAAGCAGTCCCTCTCTAAGGACCCAAATCTGGACTGTGAGTAGTAAATAAACTTTAATGGGGTCACAGAACTGAGCCCTAAATATAACAGTCTAACCTACAGGGTGGCATATAAGCACTTAAAGCTCCTACATTTTCCTGCAAAGTCAATGCACTAATATCTAATTCATTGCTTGCACTGCTCTTTGGGATACCCTGAGTATGACTTATGTTAACTAACTTTATTCTCTATGGCTTCAGTACCATGGACACAAACGAAGCTTAATTAGAGTGACATGCCCATGTCAGTTGTAGGGATAAGATAATCGATTGGGGGTGGAAGGCACTGAATCTTCTCCAAGAGTGCAAACTAGACCTGAACCAAAAAACAAACTTCAAGATTCTTAAAAGTTTTGTTTTCTTTTCCCCAAAAGATCATTTTTCATTTTTACTTAAAACTTGATGTTCTTTTTCTCAGTAGGAACAAACCACTGGAAAAACTCTTCTCTTGGCATTTCTAGGTCAACTGATAGCAGGGAGTGTGATTCCCAGCCTAATTTTGCAGACTCAAGAGATGTGGATAGTTCAAGCAAGGCTTACATAAGAACCTAAATTTTGGGGTGGGGGACACACCAAGGGACGAAACAAGATTTTCAGTGAATTCTGTTTTCATTAAGTTGCTGCAGTAGCAGTCCTAGAGACAAGGACCAGATCCTCAGCTGTTATAAATCAGCATAGCTCCATTGAAGTCAATGCAGCTACATCAAATTACACCAATGGAGAATCTGGCCCAATTGTTCCTAATTTGACAATGTAAATGTAAAAGAATCAATAGTATGCATTCCCCCATATTGGCTTTAGCCAAGAATCATCTTAGACATGAGATGGCTGGTCCTTCTCCATACCATATCAGTCTTTTGTCTCTCTGCTAAGATTGTCAATGAAAGTGAAAATTAGAGTGAAGAGTGAAACTGCTGTTTAACTGGACAAATGTCCAATAGCAACTTGACTCATCAAATAATTTCACATAGTCCACTAAATAGCTATCAGAGCCCTTTCAATCATGGTATATTGGCTGGATTTGAACAAGTGATCTAGAGATGAAAGGCCCCCAAAACACCAAGCCCCTAAGTCATCTAATTCCCCCAAGCATCTGAACTTTTGAGTAATTGCATCGGTCTAACTGCTTTCCCTGTTTTTAATTATAAGTTCCATTTATAATATCAATCAGATATGACACACTGTGTTTTTCTGTTGTTTATAGCATATCTTGGGGTGAGTAAAGTAATGACATCAGTTTCTTGGCCTAATTATAAATTCTTAGTCTCTTTTGTGATTTTACTATAATAAGATGACAACTAAATATAAAAATAAGAAATGCAGTTATATTGGATAAAAATTCTGCTTATATCATTATTCTTGTGCATTGAAATTGACTTTACAAATCAATCAGATCTATGTAACTATCTAGTCTATGAGACCATATAGCTACTCCAGATTTTTTTTTTCTCCTCAAAAAAAGTTGTCGAAGTCCATACCACGTTTTGTTTTTTTCCTGTTCTATGAAATGGGAGTTGAGGACTCTCAATATCTCACAAGAGTTGCTCATCATCTTTGAAGAATGTGCTCAAAGAGCTCTGCAAAGCTTTCTGGGCCTGATCCAAAGCCCATTGAAATCAGTGGAACGTCTACTACAGACTTCAACGGTCTTTAGATCAGGCCCATTCAGATTCAAGCTGATGCTCCATCCATGCTTCTGGGTTAGGTAAAGCAATGGAGAAATTTAGAAAGGAATGCTATGCATGAAAGGGTATGGCTTTGGGGAAACTATGGTGGAGACGATGTAGCAAGGCCTGAAGAGCACCGCTTGCTCATAAAGGACTGAACTAGAGAGAGGGTACAATATTATATCCCACTGCAGTGGTCACAATTCAAACATTTTATTTTATTTATTTATTTATTTAGCCAGTGGCTAAGGCTAAGGCTACTTAGCCTTAGTGGTTTGAGCAATTACTACAGTACTCATCAGGAGGAATAATACTAGAAGCAACCACTATATTTTAAACAGCCAACAAGGATGCACCTGGAGCGATACATTTAGATTAAGACTGGATACAGAAAACTGAGGATGGTTCTGAGTCCATTGAACTGAGTCCATAATATCATTTGAGCTGAACTGGACAAAATAGGGACAAAACCTGCAGTCCCTATTCAGGGCAAAACTCCTATTAGAGAAATACTTGAATTTCACAAAAAAGTTTATTTTTGTGAATGCCATTTATCTGTCACTAAAAATTACTGTAGGGACAGATCACATAATGCTACATCTAACAAACTGAAAAGAATGTATACCTAACATTACTAATTATATGATCTGGAGTCCAGTCTAATAATCCAAAGGGTTAACCAGCTCAGATATTTATTTTTGCCAAGGGTTACATATAGAATATGTATACTAAATGGCAAACTGTTATTTTAAGCTCCTTGCTACCTGACGGAGGCGGCCTCTTCCCTGGATGAAAGCTCTAAATATGAGCTCTTCTGGAGCAATTCTAAGAAATTGGTGGACTCAGAATCAAAACTAGACACTGTAGGACCAAGGTCCAAAATCAAAAGGTAATTCTGATCTGGAGTCAACACCTAAAATGATATAATAAATCAGTAATAATACTGAGCACTTATGTAGCACATTCCACTTGACAATCTCAAAGCATTTTATTAAAATCAATTAATGAAGCCTCATAATCAGAACTATCTCAGTATTATAGAATGGGAAACAGAGGCTGAAATAGGTTAAGTAGCTTGACCATGATCACACAGTGAGTCACGGTCAGAGCTGGTAACAGAACAAAGACCGCATGACTCCCCATGACTCTAACCACAGGATTATACTGTCTCTGGGATGAAATCAAGTTTTGGTCTCAATTTAATAAAGTCCTTACTGAAGTTTTTCTTTTCCTTATTAATATGTGGGACCTTACTGGGGTAAGTGGTTAATCTGTCTGTAGCCCTTCAGTAGAGTACAATGGTGTACATTTCATAAAATGTATCATTGCAAGGTTTATTACCTGAAAGAAAAGCAGTGTGCCAAAAAGCAGGGTTAACAAGTGTTTGCATTTGCATATCTTTCTGGATATCCCCTTCCCAATATAACTAGAGAAATTATTTTCAGCCACAAAAATTGCTGAAATCAAACTAAAAGGGAAAAGATTTTGCAGTATGTTACACAGCTAATAACTATATTTAAAAGGTGTTAACGTGCATCCGAAGATGTACTAAGCAAATCACAAACTAATTAAGAAATGCCTGTAACACTCAAATCTGTTTTACTAAAGAGAACAACAGTGATGAGTTTTGTAAGGAAAACAATGTTAAATAGGAAGAAGACTCTATGCTAGGCCCACTGTGGTGTTACTGTGCTATTGTATTGACCCAGCACCTCCTCAACAGAGGAGGGAGATAGGAAGGCAGCATTTAGACTGCCCGCCTTCCCTAATATTAGGGTCTGAGAGGTAACTTGCTTTAGTCCAGGTTGCTGTTCCTGCTAAGACATCTTTGGGCCCAAGGCACTCTGCAATAGCACTCAGCCATTCTAGTGCATTTTGGTGGACAGTACTATAAAGATTTCCACCCAGAATGGTGATTACCTACAAGTGCTAGCCACCAATATTTTAATTGTTTGATGTGGTCAGCTGCCTCATGGTCACACAATTATCTCTAACCAGTGTACTCTGGCTAGAAAGGAAGAGGGGAAGAATTGCTAAACTTCCCCAGGTGTACTGTGTTTAGGTGATGGTTGACGGTCAAAACCAGGTTAGTCAGTCCTAAAAACACAGGTCCCAGAAAGAGATATTAGGAAGCAACCCACTTCCATCTTGCTCTTCTTCTCATTCCTCTCACAAGAAGGCCATCAGCTACCAAACTGACTGTCTCAGAATCAGGAGTTCACAGAGTCCTGCCCCAAAAGATCCAGGACCATGATTAGCCTTTTGTTCTGTCCATAATTCTTAGACTGCTGAAGCCACACCTTTTGGGCTTTATGGAGAGAAGAGGAGATTGTCAGATAGGAACTTTTCCCTACATCATTAGGAATTGAAGACTGTTCCACATGTCACTGAACATACTGGCAATATATTCTCATTTTAACTAAGATTAAATCTCCAAATAAATGTACGGTATCAATTTAGAAGATTCAAATTAATTAGTAGTACTACAACCAGACCCTTTTGCTTTTCTTTTGAATGCATTAGAGAGGCAGCTGTGTTTCTCCACCAAAAATTGCTGTATTTGTATGCAAGGTAACATTTATGGAATCAGGGTATGGAGAACAAGGCAGATGCAGCAGGATTAGTGGAAACTTTATAGGGAACTTTCCTTTTAATTAAAATAGTTCTTTTCTCAAAATAGATACATGTGTGGGAAATATTCTTTTACATAAAATTCTTTGCTGTTTTTTTTTCAGTTTCTGTTTTTGGTGAACAACTGAAAACTTTTAAATATTTTAATGAAAAATTATTTTTTTCCTGTTTTCATGAAAGTTGTCATGGAACCAAAAATGTTTCCCAACCAGAGCTAATAATTTATTGTTTTGCCTGT
This sequence comes from Natator depressus, assembly GCF_965152275.1. NCBI lineage: Eukaryota > Metazoa > Chordata > Testudines > Cheloniidae > Natator > Natator depressus. The sequence goes on from NC_134236.1 coordinate 36,907,328, forward strand.
GAGAAAAATAGGATGCTTATAGCCTTACTAAAACTTGGGTTTAAGACAGAGGTGGGCAAACTATGGCCTGCAGGACTGTCCTGCCCGGCCCCTGAGCTCCTGGCCCAGGAGACTACCCCTGGCCCCTTCCCCACTCTCCCTCCTCCCCCACAGCCACGCCGCTGCATGGGCAGCACTCTGGGCAGTGGGGCTGCGCGCTCATCCAGGGCAGCACGGCAGCTTGTCTGGCTCCAGCACAGTGGCGCAGCTGCTTGACATGCTGCTCTGAGTGGCATGGTAAGGGGGCGGGGAGCAGGGCAGTTGGATAAGGGGCAGGGGGTCCTGGGGAGCAGCCAGGGGACAGGGAGCAGTTAGATGGGGCAGAGGTTATGGGGGGGGAGCGGCAGAGGATGGGGAACGGGGGGGTTGGATAGGGTGTGGGAGTCCTGGGGGGCCTGTCAGGGGTCGGGGCAGTCAGGGGACAGGGAGCAGGGGGGGTTGGATAGGGGGTGGGGTCCTGGAGGGCAGTTGGGGTGGGGGGTCCTGGGAGGGGGTGATCAGGGGATAAGGACCAGGAGGGGGTTGGATCGGTGGGGGGGTTCTCTGAGGGGGGCTCTCTGGAGGTGGGAAGTGGGAGAGGTCAGATAGGGGGCAGGGGCCAGGCTGTTTGGGGAGGCACAGCCTTCCCTACCGGGCCCTCCATACAGTTTTGGAACCCCAATGTGGCCCTAGGGCCAAAAAGTTTGCCCACCCCTGGTTTAAAATTAAGAAAGGAGTTTAAGGAACAGAGCTTTCTACTTATGCAAATTTGTGCCACTAGCTATACAACCAGACATGACTAATTTTTCTTTAGTATTATTTATTCAGTTCTTCAGCACCAGCAAACACCTGGGACTGTGCAAGACAAATTCATAAGAAGACAACTCCTGGCCCTAAAGAGCTTCCAGCTGAAAAGACAAGATTCACGAAGAAATCCATTCCAATACCAATTTAAATAGTTAGGGTGCAATTTTCAAAGTGCTGGTCTAATCCTGTTTCCAATGTAGGCAATGAATGTTTTATAAGCATTAACATAAAGGGAGTAGAGTTGGCCAGTTGTGAATGCTTTTGAAAATTGCACCTTTAACGTGTTTTATTATTGTTAATATTGACTCACAACTTGCGGACATCAGGGAAGAGGTGATTTTTTAGGAGAGACTTGAATGAAGAAAATTTAGGAGAGTCACTCTGTGCATAAGCAGCAGCACAGGAAATGTCATATTTTTTGATGCAGATTCTCTTTAGAATCATAGAAGATTAGGGTTGGAAGAGACCTCAGGAGGTGATCTAGTCCAACCCCCTGCTCAAAGCAGGACCAACCCCAACTAAATCATCCCAGCCAGGGCTTTGTCAAGCCGTGCCTCAAAAACCTCTAAGGATGGCGATTCCACCACCTTTCTAGGTAACCCATTGCAGTGCTTCACCACCCTCCTAGTGAAATAGTGTTTCCTAAAATCCAACCTAGACCTCCCCCACTGCATCTTGAGACCATTGCTCCTTGTTCTGTCATCTGCCACCACTGAGAACAGCCGAGCTCCATCCTCTTTGGAACCCCCCTTCAGGTAATTGAAGGCTGCCATCAAATCCCCCCTCACTCTTCTCTTCTGCAGACTAAACAAGCCCAGTTCCCTCAGCCTCTCCTCCTAAGTCACGTGCCCAGCCCCCTGATCATTTTTGTTGCCCTCCGTTGGACTATCTCCAATTTGTCCACATCCTTTCTGTAGTGGGGGGCCCAAAACTGGACACAACACTCCAGATGTGGCCTCACCACTGCTGAATAGAGGGGAATAATCACTTCCCTCGATCTGCTGGCTATGCTCCTACTAATGCAGCCCAATATGCGGTTAGCCTTCTTGGCAACAAGGGCACACTGCTGACTCATATCCAGTTTCTCGTCCACTGTAATCCCCAGGTCCTTTTCTGCAGAACTTCTGCTTAGTCATTCGGTCCCCAGCCTTTAGCAGTTCACGGGATTTTTCTGTCCTAAGTGCAGGACTTTGCACTTGTCTTTTTTGAACCTCATCAGATTTATTTTGGTCCAATCCTCCAATTTGTCTAGGTCACTCTGGACCCTATCCCTACCCTCCAGCTTATCTACTTCTCCCCACAGTTTAGTGTCAACTGCGAACTTGCTGAAGATGCAATCCATCCCATCATCCAGATCATTAATGAAGATGTTGAACAAAACTGGGCCCTGGACTGACCCCTGCAGCACTCCGCTTCATACCGGTTGCCAACTAGACATTGAGCCGTTGATCACTACCTGTTGAGCCTGACAATCTAACCAGCTTTCTATCCACCTTATAGTCCATTCATCCAATCCATACTTCTTTAACTTGCTGGCAAGAATACTGTGGGAGACCATATCCAAAGCTTTGCTAAAGTCAAGATATATCATGTCCACTGCTTTCCCCATATCCACAGAGCCAGTTATCTCATCATAGAAGGCAATCAGGTTGGTCAGGAGTGACGTGCCCTTGGTGAATCCATGTTGATTGTTCCTGATCACCTTCCTCTCCTTCAAGTGCTTCAAATGGATTACTCGAGGACCTGCTCCATGATTTTTCCAGGGACTGAGGTGAGGCTAACTGGTCTGTAGTTCCCCGGATTCTCCTTCTTCCCTTTTTTAAAGATGGGCACTATATTTGCTTTTTTCCAATCATCTGGGACCTCACTGATCACCAGAAGTTTTCAAAGAGGCTCTGCAATCACATCAACCAATTCCCTCAGCACCCTTGGATGCATTAGATCTGGACCCATGGACTTGTTCATGTCCAGCTTTTCTAAATAGTTCTTAACCTGTTCTTTCATCACTGAGGGCTGCTCACCTCTTCCCAATAATGTATTGCCCAGGACAGCAGTGTGGGAGCTGACCTTGTCTGTTAAGACCAAGGCAAAAAAAGCATTGAGTACTTCAGCTTTTTCCTGTCACTGTCCAGTGACATCATCTGTCACTAGGTTGCCTCCCCCATTCATTAAGGGTCCCACACTTTCCCTGACCTTTTTCTTGTTGCTAACATACCTGTAGAAACCCTTCATTACCCTTCACATACCTTGCTAGCTGCAACTCCAGTTGTGTTTTGGCCTTCCTGATTACACCCCTGCATGCTCGAGCAATATTTTTATACCCCTCCCTAGTCATCTGTCCAAGTTTCCACTTCTTGTAAGATTCCTTTTTGTGTTTAACCTCACCAAAGATTTCACTGTTAAGCCAAGCTGGTCGCCTGCCATATTTGTTATTCTTTCTGCACATCAGGATGGTTTGTTCTCAATAAGGCTTCTTTAAAATACAGTCAGCTTTCCTGGACTCCTTCCCCCCTCATATTAGCCTCCCCGTTGCACCCTCCTTCTTGTGTTTCCTCCTGTTATCTCACTTCCCCACTTACCTCAAGGCTTAGGTCACCATCCCCCAGCGAACCCAGTTTAAAGCCCACCTCACTAGGTTAGCAAGCCTGCCTGTGAAGATACTTTTCCCTCTCTTTGCTAGGTGGATCCCATTTCTTCCTAGCAATCCTTCTTCCCGGAACAACATCCCATGGTCGAGGAATCCAAAGCCCTCTCTCTGACAACACCTGTGTAACCACACATTTACTTCCACAATTCGACGGTCCCTACCTGGGCCTTTTCCTTCAACAGGAAGGATGGATGAGAACACAACTTGAGCCTCAAACTCCTTTATCCTTCTTCCCAGAGCCATGTAGACTTCAGTGACTTACTCAAGGTCATTCTTGGCAGTATCATTGGTGCCCACGTGGAGAAGTAGGAAGGGGTAGCAGTCCGAGGGCTTGATCAGTCTCGGCAGACACTCATTCACATCCTGAATTCTAGCTCCAGGCAAGCAGCATGCTTCTTGAGTCTCTCGGACTAGTCAGCTGATGGATGACTCTGTCCCCCTTAGGAGGGAGTCCCCAATCACCACCACCCATCTCCTCTTGGGAGTGGTGGTTGTGGAACCCCAATCTCTAGGACAATGCATCTCATGCCTTCTGGTCGATGGGGTCACCTTCTGATCCCTCCCCTCAGATGGCTCTTCCAAATCATTCTCCACAGTAGTACCTGGGCAGAGACCCTGAAAACAGTTTCTTACCTCTGTCTATAACTAGCTACTAGTTATGCACTTCTTCCATGGGAGTCAAACACATATTGCAAATCTCCCTTTCGATAGTGTTTCACATTAAATTACTTGGTAAATTAAATAATCCTAACTATAATACCACCCGTGAAGCTTCTGCTTTTGCCATGATGAAGACTGACCACTTAATACCTCTCTTTGTTTCCCGTATTTGGAGGCAGAGGGACTTGGTGAGTGGTGTGCTTGGCCCATTTGTTATTTGTTTCTGTGAGGGATGTATAGCTGGTTGTGGGCCATACACTGGCCAAATGAGACAGGTATGTGTGTTTGTCGCTCAGTGAGGGCCATTTGACTGACATGCGGGTTTTTGAACAGACCCAGTATTGAAGTCTCTGAGTAGTTAATCCCTCCCTGTTAATGAGTGGGTGGAGCTGAGCAGCGAGGTTTAGTATGTTGCCAGGTGAACTGGCGCATTTCAGAGGGAGTGTGGTTCCTTTTGTTTGCGGTAGCAGGTATGGATTCTGATGGAACAACTACTGTAACCTGCCTTGGAAGTGATGTTCTCCTTTGTGCCGGAAGACAGAAGAGATTCCTGGTGCATGAAAGGTAAGCTAGTGGCCACACCAAAGGAGAAGATACATGGTTTGGAAGTGCAAGTTTCAACACTTGTAGCATTCAAGGAAACAAAGATATATTGAACACCAAGATTCAAAAATTAGTGCCACAGACACCAAAAGAGGAAGGATCAGAGATAAGGGAACTGCATGCAGTAGAAACTGAAGAAACAGATAAATGATGTGTGACCAGATCATTATGTAGTAGTCAGTAAGTCAACTACTAAGGAACCTGGCACTAGAGGAATGGAACAGAAAGCTACAGGGGACGTACCTGATGGGCATTCTTATGATATGAAGCCAGCAGTTACCAAGAGAGATTATTTAACTATCCTAAGAAGGCAAGCAATCACCATTGGTAACTCAGTATTAAGGACAGTGGACAGAGAATTCAGCAAGGGACACAAGGATAAGAGAATGGTATGCTGTCTCCCCAAAATGAAAATATGAGATGTAACAAGAACAACAGACAGGATTATGAAGTTTTCTGGCAAGTCTCCGCTGGTGATGATATAAAACTAAGAGTTTTGATGTCATGGAGCACTGGGACACTTTCCAATGGGAGAAGGAGGGCTATACATATGAGATTACCTACATCGCACGGGTAGGAAAGCTAATCTTCTCAGATGGAGAGACTAGTTGGAGCAACCAAGAGGGTGTTAGCACCTTCCCTTTGCTTTTAGTTTAAGGAGCCAAAAGTGTTACAAACAAACTCAGCATGGTGCAGACAAATTGAACCAAGGTGACAAAGAATGTGAAGGGATGAAAAATTTTAATTGCCTATATACAGTTCCTCTTGCTGGGGTACAATGGCATTGGTGTGTGTTCCAGGGGTGTAGGATGAGGGTAGCCTATCTTAGGGAAACCCAGAAAGGTCACACCAAATATTACAGAATAAGGTGCCATGAACAAACTGTACCTAGGAGAAGGGAAATTCTGATTTTAGACTGGGGCCTCTTTTGGAAAGCCTATCTAGAAGAAGGAAAACTCTTTTTTTCCAAATACAATCAGGCCACGTTTGTTAGCCTTAGAAGGCAAATGGAACATAAGAATGGCCATACTGGGTCAGACTAATGGTCCATCCAGCCCTGTTTCCTGTCGTCCGATGCTAAATGCTTCAGAGGTAGTGAACAGAACAGGAAATCATCAAATGAACCATCCCATTCACTTCCAGCTTCTGGGAAACAGAGGCTTGGGACACTCAGAACATGGTGCTGCATCCCTATAACTGAACCCTGTTATAGGCCTTCGCAACATCCCCTGGGGCAATGAGTTCCACGGGTTGCCTGTGCGTTTTGTGAAGAAGTACTTCCTTTAGTTTGTTTTAAACATGCTGCCTATTGATTTCATTGGGTGACCCCTAGTTCTAGTGTTATGTGCAGGAGTAAATAAAATTTCCTTATTCACTGTCTCTACACCAGTCAAGCTTTTATAGTCCTCCTTCATATCCCCTTTTAGTTGTCTCTTTTCCTGAAAAGTCTGAAAAGTCCAGTCATTTTAATCTCTCCTCATACTGGAGAGATTAAATACTGTCCACATAATGGACTAGGGGAGAACTGCTGAAACCTGTTACTAGCAGGCCAGCAGGCTATAACATGGCATTCCCAGGACCTGGATAGCATAGATTGGCCTAACAAGTCATTATGCCTGAAATGTACTTGTTATAGAAAGAGTACAGCAGGCCAGACAGACTTATATGGATTTCAACCTAGACCTAACAAGCCTATGAAATGGAAATGGTCTTGGATTTCAGATATCAGCTAAACATACTGTGAGCTGAAATGTTAGATATCTATTTGTTCCAGCCCAGACTGAGCTATTAGCAGAGGAATTAAGGAAATTGCAAGTTTCTTTTGCTACCATACAGGAGACGCACTGGATGGGTACAGGAGAGTTCACATCTGGAAGTTATACTTTCCTTTATTCCGGACATTCAAGTGGACAAGCAAAGCATAGGGATGGAGTTGCGATAGCAGTGGACAAGAACAACGAACAGCTGGAAACTAGTGCCTGAGTCGATTAATCAAAGCAAGGCTTACTACTGTCTACAATACTTCTTGAGTGTAATCTGCTGATAAGCACCAACAGAAACAGCAGAAGAGGAGGAGAAGGATGGATTTTATCAACGGTTCAATAGTATTGTAGACACAATTCCTGATCATGATATGATTTTGATAATGTGGGGATATGAATGCAAAGGTTGGCAGCCAACATGATAAGCAAATGGACAGTATACCACATTGGGACAGCAAGCAATAATGAGGAAACGTTAAGAACTTGCTGTGAGATGCACAATCTGATTATTGGCAGTACTCAGTTTCCTCACAAAGATACATAAGGTTACACCAGATGGTAAACTAAAAACCAGACTGACCATATTATCATCATTAAAGGCACAGAAGGTCTCTGTTGGATGTTAGAGTCTATACAAGTGCCGAGTGTGGCAGTGATCATGAACTACTAATGGGAAAGATTAAAATTAAATTAAAGTCTAAGAAAAGGATGGCTATAACTGGAGACAAAATTTGATCTCGATAAATTAAAGGATAGATCTCTGAGGGATGCATACAAGGTGATGTTTTGGGCCATTAATTGGTCATGAGGAAGAAATCTCAAACTGGATGGGAAATAGGGAAGCAATACAAAATACAGCAGAGGAAGTTATTTGAAGGTGTAAGCAAACAAAGAAATGCTAGACAAGCAACAAAACAAGAAAATTAAAGGGAAAAGTATAAACAAGCCAAGATTGCCGGGAAAGAGGGAGAAGTAAATGTGTTATGAAGAAATAAAAAAAAATTGGATATGCAAAAGTTCTGGAAAGAAGAGGCATCAGGAAAACAAGATATGAAAATAATATACAAAACAGGCTAAGTTGTATGAAAACCACAATCAGGCCAGTGATGCACATGGTAAGAAAGGCTGCTTGCGAGCTGCAACAAATGCCGAAGAGGAGGTGGAGGTATGGAAAGAGCATTTTAACCAAGTGCCGAACTCTATAGTTCCCCCAGATGCATGCATTCTAGACATGCTAGATGAACAGGACAGTTTGTAAAGCAGAATGGATATCAGCAGTGACCTACAATCAGAAGAAGAAACAGAAAGAGTAGTGAAGCAGTTAAAAAATATGGGAAAGCTGCTGGTATAGACAATATAACAGCTGAGCTGCTAAAAGCCAGTGGGACAAGTGCTATGAAATCATTAGGAAAAATATATAAGAAGGTATGGAAGCAAGGAGGTGGTACAGGAGACTGGCTAAAGGCAATAGTTGTACCAATCCTGAAGAAAGGATATCCTGCTAATTGAAATAATTCTGGAGGTATATGCTTATTTTCAGTATCAGGAAAAATCATGATGAAACTAACTGTCAACAGATTAGAGGAAGTGATAGATGAGGAACAGTGCAGCTTCAGACCAGCCCAAAGTTGCATTGATCAGGCATTCACACTCCGACAGTTGATGGGGAAAAAAGAAAATGGGAATTAAAGATTTTTGCTGTTTTTATCAACATCACAAAGGCATTTGATTCAGTGTGGAGGGAAGCTTTATGGAAAGTAGTGAAAACACATGGAGTTCCAGATAGGGTAACTGCAATTATAAATGTTATGTATGAAGACTCCTGCAGTGCCATAAGAATTGACGGAAAATTAAACAACTGGTTCAAGTCAAAGTTTGGTGACAAGGAGGGATGGAAGCACCATTGCTTTTCATCATGTTCTTAAATTTGGACGTTAAGAATGCTAGATGAGTTGTGGGTATGACACTGGGTGATCTAGAGTTATGTTCATCATACAACTGCCAGAAACATTTGAATTAGTGATGATACTCTTCACTACCTTGGAAAAATTGTTTTTAGTTAACCTGTATTTACAATAAATCCCAAGAAGACAAAGTGGTTTTATCTTGGAAAAGGGAAGTTTGAACAAGTTAAATCTTATGTGCACTGTAGTGGTGGGGCTGTTGTCCCTCCTGCTCTGGGCTGAATGGAGGCCACACCGCCTCACTTCATTGTCAGGGCCTCTGCCTAGTATTAGGGGAATTAGTATAGGTGTTAGTGTCCCGACCGGTTTAGCAGGTGGAGCAGCCAACCATCTAGGGCCCACACACCTTTCAAGCAGTGGCTGTGCCCACCTTAGTCTATGGCCTAGGGGCCTGGGCCAACACTGGCGTTAAGTAGCTCCAAGCCTTTCAGCCCAGAGCAGAGCAACTCCAGTAGTCAATTAGTCCTGGCCTCTGGAGGCAGAGACAGAGCAATCCCAGAAGTCACTCATCTCCGGTCCCTTGGTCAGAGACAGAGTAGTCCAGTAGTCAACTCACTCTGGGCTCTCATTACAGGGCCACAGTGAATCCAGGAGTCAGTCAGCTCTGACCTCTTCATGCAGCCAAAGCCCACCCAGCGGTCAATTAGCCCTGTGCTCTTGTTGCAGAGCCAGAGCAGCCCCAGTAGTCAATTAGCCCCGGTCTCTTGATTCAGAGACAAGGCACACCCAGCACTAAATTTGTCCTGAGCTCTTGTAGCAGAGCTAGAGAAAATCCCAGGGGTCAGGCTTCCTAGCTCCACGGACGACCGATGGACACAGTCCACTGGGCCTGGCAAGGGGAGGCTGTGGTAGGTGACGTCCAGGCCCATCCTACTCCACTGGACCCTGACCCAGGATCCTAACAGTGGCAAAGTGGTCCACCACTGGGTCAGTGGGGATCCCAACTGCAACACACTGGCTGTGCCTCAGGCAAAGCTGCGGCCAGACTAAGGTCGGCTGCCCCTGGGCCACTTCCTCCACTCCCCTCAGAATGTACTTGGAACAGCAGGGTGTCCTCTACCTCCTCTGGGTAGGTGGCCTGTGACAGTCCCAGCAGGTCCGTGGCAGGAGCGGGCTCCCTGGCGGGCAGGGCATCACTGGGTTTAGCAGCAGTGTCAGCGGCCGGGAGTGAGCAGGGTCCATCTGCCTCCTTCAGTGTCTCGGTTCTAACTGAGCGGGAGGCCTCACCTTTTATACTTCCTGTCCCGGTGACATACTTCCGGTGGGAGGAGCGAGACAGGCCTGGCTCTGCCCACTTGTGCACAGAGGATTGTCCCTCCTCCTCTGGCTCAGAGGGAGGCCACACCACCTCACTACATGCACCTTGTATCTTGATCCACATTGATTCCATCACGTTGATGAAATTATGGACTGATGAAACATGATGTTTGGTACCAAAATGAAAGCTTATCAGACCAGTGTATTAATAGAATTACTCCCTGGTCTGGAAGCAGCTGCATTAAATGAAGCAGACATCAGAAGACTGGAGACAGTAGAGATGAAAGGTCTTCAGAAGATAACAGGTGTAAAGTGGAATGATTTTAAGACAAATGAAGAAGTTAGAAGGAGAGTAGGATGTGAAATCAGGGTATGGGATTGGCTGCGATCAAAAAGATTATGATGGGAGACAATGTAGAAGACAAACAGATGATAGAACTCAAAGAAAGAATGCAAACACAACCAATGTCAGTCCAACCTACAGACTAACCACCAACATCATACTCAGGGATATGACCAGGCTGGGCTTTTTGGAGGAACTAGCCATGGACAGGAATGAATGACAATACTGTACCATTCCATTTGTCTGTAAAGGGGATGAGAAGAAAAAGATATACAATTGCTAGAAGTCTGCGTAACGAGCAAGAGGAACTGGAAGAAATTTGATATAATTGGCATTACTGAAAACTGGTGAGACACACTGTGTGATTAGAATGTTAAAATCACAGGTTATAACCTGTTCTGGAAGGACAAAGTGGGTAAAAGAGGTGTTGGGGGGACTCTACATTAAAAACACCATTATATATTTTACAGTTACTAATAACTCAGAAGCACTGGATTGTGAATTGTATGGATCACTGTGTTAGCTAATGAAGTCCAGGTGGGAGGACTCATAGGGGTCTATTACAGATCACCAAATCAAGCCAGGGAACAGAATACATCACTCCTTAAGCACCTGTCTGTAATGTGTGGAAAGAAAAACTCTGTTATGGGGCACTTTTATTTGGGGAACATATGCTGGAGGTCTCAGGCAGCCAGTCATAAAACATGACTAGATTTTCTAAAAAATTTAGATTATTTTCTAATAAAAAGGTTTTACACTGCGCACAGGGCAACTATTTTGGACCGCATTATGGTGAATAAAGATGAATTGTTCAGTGTACTGGAAATTGATGGTTGTGTAGGGACCAATGATAGTGACCTGATTACATTCAATAATGGCATATACAGGACAGTCTCAAACAGTAATGTATATTTATATATACATTACATACATATACTTGGTGCTTCAGAAAGACTAATTTCCCAGAAATGAGGAAAATTATGAGCCAAACCGACTCGGAGGAAAAAATTAGGCAGAAAAAGGTGAATGAAAATTGGGAGTTCTGTAAGCAGAGTGTATTAGATGGTCAAAAAGCCAAGATTCCCCAGAAAGGGGACAACCTTGGCTAAGGAGCCCATCCTGGTGCAGTGGCGAAGTGAAGGCAACATTAGAAATAAAAAAGCAACACAATATATAAACAAACGGGAGGGGGGAAGGAAATTGGTAGAAATCAGAATAAATTAGAGGATATGAAGTATACAGATTGATAAGGGAAGCTAAAAACATTAGGGGAAAATCCATGGCTAGCAAGGCTAAGTAAATAAAGAAAAATAATTTAAAAAAGAGTTCTTTAAATATATTATGTACAAAAGAAATTCTAATAATGAAATTAGTGCATTCCTGCATGGAGATGGTAAAATTGTTAACAATGATGCAGAATAGGTAGAAGCAGTCAGTAAGTATTTCTGTTCTGCATTTGGAAAGAAGCAGGATGATGTTCTTGTATCACAAAAGGACAATGAAGAACCTTTCAGTTCATTAGTAACAAAGGAGGATTTTAGACAACATCTCACAGGGATAAACATTTTTAAATCAGCAGGCCTGGATACACTGTACACAAGAGCCCTGAAAAAGCTGGCTGAGGAGCTCTCTGACCCACTGCTGTTCATTTAAAACAAAAGGTTGAAATATCAGAGAAATTCCAGAAACCAACTGTAGCACTCTTCCAGGAATTTCTGGAAGAGTGCTGATGTTGTACAAATATTCCAAAAGGTCAAGCAAAAATGATCTTGGTAAGTATAGGTGGGTTCAGTCCTGGAAAAAATAATGGAAATGCTAATATGGGATTCAATTGATAAAATGTAAAGATCAAGAGTATAATAAATGCCAGACACTATGGTTTTTATGGAAAATAGGTTTTGTCAAACAATCATAATTTCATTTTGTCATGGGTTTACAATTTTGTTTAACATAGAAGACTGAGCAAATACAATATACTTAGACTTCTGTAAGTCAGTTTATTTAGTACCACTTGGGTACAGTAATACAGACTCATCTGGATTCCTTGCTAAACTCAGTCCATCCAAACAAAATGTATTTTAATACAGAAAATGCGAAGTTACATATCTAGGCACAAGAAATGCAGGCTATTCCTACAGAATGGGGGGACTGTAAATTGGAAAACAATGACTGAAAAAGATTTAGGGATCATAATGGACAAGCAGCTCAACAGGAGCTATAAGTGTGATGTTGTGGCAAAAAGGGCAGAAGTGATCCTTGGACGTATGAACAGGGGAGCAATGATTAGAAAAAGTAGGGAGGTGATTTTACGTCTGCATGTGGCATTGCTGAGGCTGATCCTGTAGTACAGTGTACAGTTTTGATGTCCACATTTTTAAAAGATGTTGAAAAATTGGAGCGGGTGCAGAAAAGAGCCACAAAAATGATTCAAGGACTGGAGAAGACGCGTCACAGTGGAGAAGCTTAAAAGGATCAATCTGTTTAGTTTATCTAAAAAAAGAACCTTCACAGGGAGTAAATACTTGGTACTAAAGAGCCCTTTAATCTAGCGGAGAAAGGCATAACAAGAACCAATGGCTGGAAGCTGAAGCCAGAGAATTTCATATTAAAAATTAGGCACAATTTTTTAACAGTGAGGGTGATTAACCAATGTAACAAACTAACAAGGGAAGTGGTGGATTCCCCATCTCTTGGTGTCTTCAAATCAAGACTGGATACCTTTCTGGTGAGATGTGTTAGCTAAACAATTTACTGGGTTCCATACAGTGGTAAACAGGTGAACTTTAATAGTATATGATATACAGATGTAAGATTAGATGATCTAATGTTTTTTTCTGGCCATAAACTCTATGTATCTAGTCTAGAAATTGGACTACTAATCTGAGTTTTCTGGTACTTCTGGATGAAGCTAGATAGTGGAGAGACACAGCAGGAAAAAATAATTAACAGACTTTAAGATTCAAAGAAAAGAGTTAAGTTTAAGGAAAAAGTGTAAAGCAATTCTTTTTTTATCTAAAGCAGATCACTGATTCCTAATAATACAAATATCCATTTTCCTTCCAATACACCAGTTAGTACTTGACCAACCCACTGTGCACTTGTCCTCAGAAGAATCAACCCCAAATTTAATTGCAATTTCCAAATTTTCTCATAGAAGCTCATCTACAGCCTCCTCTAAGAGCTCAAAATTTGAGGGTGGGAATTGGAGTGAGGAGTTTACATGTAACAGATCTTTTCAAATTTGAACAATAACGTAAGGCTCTTTTTTTTTTCCAGATCAAACCTGTCAATCCAAGTTGGTCCTAACCATTCAAAGAGAAGTTTTGCCCATCACCCAGTTCAAAGCATCATTTAATATTATAGCACTCCTCTTTCAGAGGACATTACTTTATTCATCATTTTGCTATAAAATCTGACACAATACTTAAAACTTCCTGGTTTAGGTTTGGACCCCTCAAATGAACGCAAACAAAGGCATAACCACATACTTACAGACAGCTTGTCTTTATTTAAAATGGAGCAAAGCCAGCAGAGCTAGAGATGATGTTGCCAATACTCTATCTGACTACATTACTTCGGTCATCACTCATCAACTGCCTTGTCACGTTTCACACTGCAACACTTCCAGGCGCTTAGAGTATTACTGCAATCACATTCTATGAAACATGTTGAGGCTGCATTTCTGGGATTCACAGGAGAATACACTTGCAGTGTACTGAGCAAGCATAAAGACATATTTCCAAGGGAAATACCAGTATAGAAATAAAGAGTAATTTTCCTCCAACCTGCTTTCTAGAGCCATATGATTGTTGCTAAAATGTTCTCTGTATTTTGGCAAACAATGTATCACAGAGTGGATCAGGCAAGCAGAGATTTTTTGGAGCTTTTACATTCTTAAATCCAGTATGGAGATCTCAGGTCTTTCGTGAATAAGGCTAATATTCAAGGAATCCTTTTGTACCCCAAGGCAACTAGTTTATGTCAGAGGTTAAAATAAGCAGCCAGCAGCTCAGAGACCAGAGAGTTGCAAAAGCGATGGAGTCTTCTGTGTCCCTTCTCCAAAATCCTACAGTGAGCACTTTGCGGCTAATAGGGTTTGTGTTTGTTTCATTAGTCTCCTTTTTGTAAATCTGTTGTTTAAACAGAATAACCCTTTTGGTTTAGTTACATAAATGATTATTTAAAGGAACACAGAGGGGGCCAGCATTCACTTAAAGCCAAATTCTCCCCCCTCAAACACACAAAGGGATTCTGATAACTTAAGAGGAGGTACCTACATGTATTCCAGATCAGGATCTAGCCCTTAGTTCATAATTCAGGTACAGAGAACTTACCTGGCTAGATAATCAGTAACTACGATGTTGCAACTAAGAATAAAGTTGTGCCTAATAAGAAAATTATGTATATTAAATCCCTAGTGCTTACAATCTGCATATGTGTATGTTGCCTTTTTGGGAACAATTAGAGCTGGAAAGTAAAAACAGATGGTTTTCTACCCAGTAATGAGTATATGGTATTTAAATGAGGTATGTTTTAGTAAGGAGAGAATGTGAATCTCAAGGATTCTGAAGGAATCGTTGATATGTGTGAAAACTTATTATGGTGAAATCTAGAGTCTCCTGTAAGTAAGAGTAGCACCCAGAATCAGAGCCTCGTGAGCCAAAGGCTGTAAAAACACAGGTAGACATGATCACTGAAGAGCTGTAAGTCTGCAAACATTAGAAACATACAAACAGTGGGGAAAATGGAGACAATTAGATACAGACAACTTTATATATGAGTGAATATACCAGGGGTGGCCAAACTTACCGGCCCTCCGAGCCACATATGAAAATCTTCAGAAGTTCAAGAACCGGGCGCACCTGCTGGGACTTGGAGCTTCAGCCCCACTCCTATTGAAGCTCTGAGTCCCGGCAGGCACCTCCCATGGGGCTGAAGCCCAAAGACCCCCCTCCTCACGGGCAAAAGTACCTAGCCCTACCATCCTGCTGCAGGGCAGAAACCCTGAGCTCCCCTGCCCCAGTCTGGTAGGTGGAGAATGAGAGGGAGCATGGGGGGGGGGCCTCCGCGACCCGCACTTTAACCGTAAAAGAGCCGCAGCACGAGCTACAGTTTGGCCACCCCGATATAGACACACACACACACACTTTTCGTTTTGTAATAACATACATAAAGTAGAGATTCCCCCCCACCCCCACTGCACTGGCCAATTTCTTGTAGCTTTCATGGCGATTCTATGATAGATTAATTGCCTACCTTTCCTTGGAGCAAACGTACTTTTGCAGCATCTTGAAATTTTCTAGCAAATACTTCACATTACAATTGTATCAATGCTGCAAAAAGCACTAGTGCCATAGGCCCCAGTCCTTACAGTATGTCTACGAAGCATTTTGGAGCAAGTGGAAGCGAACCTCCCAGCCTTGGTCAACAGATACAGGCTAGTGCGGCTTGCATTAGTGCTCTAAAAATAGCTATATAAACAGCCCTTTGAAGCTGCAGCTCAGGATGGAGCTCAGGATCTGAAGCCTAGGGAGGGGATTGAATTAAAGATCCTGAGCTCCAGCTCAAGCCACAACTTCAAAGTGCTGTCTATACAGCTATTTGTAGAGGTACACTGGCCTCTTAAACAAAGGTGCAGAAATTGGCTGTAGCCAAATGAGAGGAAGTCGTCCCTGGGAATTAGTAGTCAGATGGGGAACCCCCCACCACCCCGGACATTGTCCCTTTAAAGGGCCAACATCAGGAACCTTATAGCGGAGGGTGGGACAGGACTCCTATCTCTCCCAGTCAATAAGGAGGAGCTCTCTGAACGAGGAAATATATATCATGCTTTCTCCCTCAGAACAGAGGAGATAACAGGCATAAAGATGGATTATGCATAACATTTAAGGTCCAGGAAATGATAGATCTTATCCTTTGAGATTGTAAAGATTGTACCAGTGAAAACTCAGACGGCCTTAAAGTAACATTTTCTTGAAACACCTATCAAGAAAACAAGGAAAATAGAGCCCAATTTTTAAAAAACAGGGGTGCTGGAACAATTGGTATAGTGGGGGTGCTGAGAGCCATTGAACCAAACTGTAAACCCTGTATATAATGGAAACCACTTCAAGCCAAGGAGTGTGACAGCACTCCCAGCACCTCTAGTTCCAGCACCTATGCTCTTCTGCAATTCTTTAAGAATATCGGGAAAGGCTCAAGACTAAGTCATGAACAAGATACAAAGTACAGTGCATGGCCATCAGACTCAGGAAGCTAGTCTGCTATGGCACAAAACCCAAGAACAGGGTTGATGCTGACAGGAGAAGGGAGCCTGAGCTCAAAGGCTGAGCTCCAGCTAGAAAGCGCTGGGAGCAGCGGCTCTCTGAAGAGCAGAGTGGGACAGAAGAGTTCCAGGTCTTGTAGAAGAGCCTAAGAGGAGTATGAATCTTTGCAATGGACTTTATCTGTGGGACTTTGAGAATTATTTTTGAACCGTTTCAATTATTAAACCAACCCAGTGGGGGGGGGGGGGAGAGAGAGAGAAGTAGCCATGAGAGAGACTGTGTAAAGGGGATTGTAAAAGGACCTGAAGAAGGGAAAGAGAAGCAGAGTGCTGCGGGGTCACCTCTGGCCACAGGGAAGTGCTCAGGAATCAGTTGCCCTACTGCAGGGTGATATGGGTATCAGAGGCCAGCTGTGAAGGACCAGTTCATCCCCATTATAAGAGGAGGTCCTAGACTTGCTGTGAGCTATTGGTGGGAGTAAAATTAATGCCACATTGTCCTACACTATGCTCGTACGATCACTGTCCAACTCATTGCAACCTGAAATGAAAGGATGTGCGTGTGTATCGGTTTCTGCTCTGTTTTAATCCTACATACAAATCACTTCCCGAGAACATCAGATGTTCTATGAATTGCAAGTTCATATTTTAGATACACTAATTGAACAAGCATATTTTCACCTCTATGGTAATAATATGCATGTAGTTTAGATTTTTTTTTTATTTTCACTAATTAATTCTAGCATTTTGAAGCTGTGGCATTCATTGACAATAATAAAACCTCAGATTCATTAAGATATGTAATTTAACTACTCAACATTCCTTTAACACTTCTGTACACACATCCATATAGTGCTATGTGGCAAATATTCAAGTAATTCTACAGGAACAGATGGTTTAGACACAATTAATAAGAAGCCTTGAGTTATTTGCATATTCATTAGATAATATCAGTTATTCCTCAGCCAAACAAAGAATGACAGGAGTGTATGTTTCCCTCCATTAGAGCAGTAAGAGCAAAATGTTTGCTATAAAAACAGGCAAATAGCAATCCTTGAAAACACAGTAACCTAATATTGTCCATTTGTGTTTCCACACTAACGGAAGCATTTTGTTCCTGTAATGGTCTCCTGCTTCAAAAACTGAAAACAGACAAAAAGATGCCTGATGCTTCTGGACTCTCAATCCTACTCACAGATGACTACCAGTCAAGAGGTTGTGTGATAGCTAGCTGAAGACAAAAACCACAAGTGTAAAGGCTAGAGGATGAGTTTATGCTTAAGGCTCATGACTAGGACTTAAGAAGTTTAGGTTCAATTCCCAGCTCTGTGACAGGCCTTGTGTGTGACTTGGGAAGATTTTCAGAAGAGTTCAATACCCACAATCAGGGCCAGATTTAAAAAAAAAATCTTTATTGACATTTAGGCATCAAAATAAGTGGCCAGAGTTTCAAGAGTACTGCATGCAGAGTACTGAACTCTTTTCAAAATGAGAGTGATAGGTACCACAATGGAAGCTGCTGAATATTTGAAAATCTGGACTTTATGTGGGTGCTTAAACTGGGAGCAGAGTTGTTTTGAAAATCTGGCCTTGACTATAGATATTTAGCACATTGAAAATCTAGCTCTTAATCTCTATGCTTTAGTAAGCAATTTGCAAAATGGGAATAATACAGCCTCACCTCCCTGCTTTCTTTTTCTTCTGTTTTATTTAGACTGTAAGGTCCTGGGGTCAGGCACAGACTCTTAATGGGCGTTAATACAATACCTAACTCAATAGCCCTGAGACTGGTTAGAGCCTCTGGGCATTACTGTAAAATAAATTGACCAGAAATATATGGAGGTTTTTTCATGAAGATTAAAACCACTGCAGACTCTCAAACCTTTCTTGTGAATCAGAAAGATTGAGGAGCATCTGATGGGAATTCAAGTTACACTGTTTGAGAGATGAGGGGGGGGGAAATGCATAAGGTCAACATGACAATCCTTCTACGTTTTCATAACTTTTAAACTGAAATCTGTGTAAAAACTAGCATGAGTGAGATCAGACTCAGGTTTTCTTACCATTATTATGGCAAAGCATGTAGCAATACATTTTTCCTTTTTAAATTAACCAATGTCAGTTTCCAGAGAGAAGGTTATTAGAGCAGCTCTATTATTGCCAGTGAAGCTTTAATTTAGAACACAAAATCATATTTTCTGGGTCCAGATGTCTGCCACGGACCTATCAGAAGAGTGGAAGAGGAAAACTCAGTGTGAAAATAACTCTGGCACAAATATGAAGGTTGCAGTGACATTGCAACTTTAAGAGTTCTTAAAATATTTGTGCTAAACATTTTTGAAGTGTTTGGGAGCATTTTGTTGGGGGGTGGGGGGCGGTTGGGCTCATGTCAAAGCCAACCTTCACATTCATTGATACCCATTTCTGTGGGCATCTTGGTTTCCTGTTGGAACGTGATCCATATGGAAGAAAGCGTTAATAAAAAGTATATTTAGACTTTGTTCATCTGGATGGAGGGCGGAGGGACGACGACCAGGGATCAATAGATTATTTAATTCAAAAGTACACACACACACACACAGTTCCTAAGGAATGAAGGAAAACAGAATGACCAGACTGATTCTCTTCTGAGCACCACTTGGCACAGGAGAGAGAGTAGAGGACCTTAAATGAATATGGATCAATGTATTAACTAACAAAGCTGGGGGGATAAAGTGGGGGGGGCTGTTACAGACCAATGAATCAAACCAGCAAACAGGATGAGTTACTCCTTAAGCCCCTCCCTCTAACATGTAGAAAGAAAAATTGTGTTATGGGGTGTGGCATACCGGGGTACAATCCAGACCAGTAGGAGCTGTGTCACCCCTGCCTTGCAACTTTGGGTGCCTTACAATGCCTTGCTAAAGTACCTCCCATCTGGGCTGCTCACAAACAGCCTTCCGGCATGCAAGCTTTCCGCTGATTGTCCGTGTGTAACTACAGCCTCCCAGCCACACTTGGGTTACACTCTAGCTTTTACCAGCCTTAGTTATATGGCAGGTTGATTCCCAACCTACTCCAACTCCCAGATTTCCCCCCAGAAATGTATGTCTTGTACTGCCCAGCCATCTCCTGGACAGTCCAATATATATATTAAGTCCGTTATTCCTTTAAGGAAATAATATACACTAGCTTGTTATCTTAAACAGAATTATCCAAACACTAATTTAAACACACTGAATTAGATAAAACAATAAAAACCAGTTTAACAACTACAGCGAGAGAGATTTTAACTAAGTACAAGCAATGAGGCACATAAGTCAGCAATGGTTACAAGAAAAATAAAGATAAAATGCCTTATAGTGCCTAACCAACTCTATTAGAGTCAAGCAAAGTTTCTCACCAGATGCTAGTAGCATTACTGACCAGGTCAGGACCCCTCCCCCAGAGTCCAACGGCTGTTTTCCTTTGTCTTCTCAGGTGCAGAGAATAAGGTGTGTGGGGAGGAGTCTGGGGTGTCCCCCCCCCTTATAGTATTTTTTAGTCCCTCTTTGTAAATCATTTCCAGCTGAGAACGAGGAGATTGCTGGAAAAGGAGACTCTATGCTGTTTCTTTCTTAGGTGCAGATCTCTTTGTCCCTGCCCCATGTCCTTTTTAAATTATTATTCCTTTTACATTATTAAATTTTCTAAAAATTCTAGATGATTATTTTCTAACACAAAAGGTATTGCCAAATTCTGACTTGCCAAATTGCCAAATTGCCAAATTCTGACTTGCCAAAGTCTGGCCACTTGATAAGTGATGGCCCATTAGGTTTGTCTTCAAATGATAACTTGCCAGGCATACCTTGTACAAAGATTATTACTATAGTGTTTAGAGTGTGAACCCATCACAGGGATTATGATAAAAGTGTATGCTGGACATCTCATGTAGCCAGTAGTAAAAAATTATTAAAATTTCTAAAAATTCTAGATGATTATTTTCTAACACAAAAGGTATTGCACCCAGTGTGAAGTAACTATTCTACATGACAGATAAAGATGAGTTAATCACTGGATTAGAAGTTTGTGGTTGCATAAGGACTCAGAATCATGACCTGATTATATTCAATATGAGCAAAAAGAGGACAGACCCAACCGGTAATACATATACTTTGTACTTCAGAGTAGATATTTCCTAAAGATGAGGAAAACTATGAGCCAAATTGATTGGGAAAAAGAAAAATGTGAAATAAAATTGGGAGTTTGTTAAGGAGAGTTTATCAGATGGCCCAAAAGCACTATTCCACAGTCAATAAAGAGGACAACTTTGGCTAAAAATCCATCCTGGTAAGTGGCAAAGTGAAAGCAACTAGAAAATTTAATAAGAAAAGATATAACAAGTAGAAATAAGACGAAATAGGTATGAATAGATATAAATTAGAAAGCATGATGTGCAGAAAATTGAAAAAGACATCAGTGAAAAAAATCTGTTTAGCAGGACACTATACAGGAGGGTTTTTTTAAATTATATTAGGAATTAGGTAAAGCCTATTACTAGATGGAGATGGTAAAACAATATTGCAGAAAAGGCAGAACTGTTAGGTAAATATTTCTGTTCTGCATTTGGAAAGAATCAGGATGAAATATTCATGTTACATGAAAATGATTAACTACTTTCCAATTCATGAATAACTAAGAGGATGTGAAACAGCGTCTACTGAGGATAAAATTTTAAATCAGCAGGCCTGGCTAACTTGCTCCCAAGAGTCCTAAAAGAGTTGGCTGAGAAGATGTCTGGGCTGTTTAAGTTAATTTTTAATAAATCTTGGAGTACTGGGGAAATTCAACAGACTGGAAGATGATACTGTTGTCCCAGTAGTCAAAAGGGACAAGCAGGATGACCAAGATAATTGTAGGTTGGTTATCATCAATCCTGGGAAAGAAAATGAAAAAGCTGATACAGGATTCATCCCATAAAGAATCATATAAAAGTAGGGCTAGAAGGGACCTCAAGAGGTCATTAGTCCAAGCCCTGGTGCTGAGGCAGGACCAAGACTGTGGTGTTTATCTAACCTGTTCTTAAAAATCTCCAACGATGGTGATTCCACAACCTCTCTTAAAAAGAACGAGGAGGACTTGTGGCACCTAAGAGACTAACAAATTTATTAGCGCATAAGCTTTCGTGAGACTAACCCGGCTGCTACTCTACAACCTCTCTTGGAAGCCTTTTCCAGTGTTTAACTATCCTTATAGTTAGAAAACTTTTCCTGTTACCTAAACTAAATCTCTCTTGCTTCAGATTAAGCTCATTAGTACTTCTCCTACCCACAGTGGACTTGGACAGCAATTGATTACCATCCTCTTGATAACAGCCCTTAACATACCTGAAGAGTGATCAGCCCCAGCCCCTCATTGTTTTCTTACAACTAAATATGCCCAGTTTTTTAAAAACCTTTCCCCATAGGTCATTTTATCATTTTTGTTGCTCTCCTCTGCACTCTCTCCAATTTGTCCAAATTTTTCTTCAAGTTTGATGCCTAGAAATGGATGCAGCACTCCAGCTGAGGCCTCACTAGTGCCAAGTAGAGCAGGACAGTATCTCCCATATCTTACATATGACATTTCTGTTAATACACCTCACAATATTTGTCTTTTTTGCAACTGCATCACATTGCTGCTCATATTCAAGTTGTGATCCACTATACCTCTAGATCCTTTTCAGCAGTACTACTGCATAGTCAGTGATGTCATTTTGTAGTTGTGAATTTGATTTGACCTTCCTAAGTGTAAGTACTTGCATTGGCTTTACTGAATTTCATCTTGTTGATTTCAGACCAAATTTCTCCAATTTGTCAAGGTAGTTCTGAATTCTAATCCTATCCTCCGTAGTGCTTGCAGCCTCTTCCAGCTCAATATCATCTGCTATTTTTATAAGTGTACTCTCCACTCCATTATCTGAGCCAGTAATCAAAATATTGACTAGCATTGTACCCAGGACAGACACTTGTGGGACCCCATTAGATACACCCTTCCAGTTTGATAGCGAACCATTGATAACGAGTCTTTCAACCAGTTATTCACCCACCTTGTAGTAATGTCATTAAATGACATTTTCGTAGTTTACTTGTGTTATACTGTGCAAAAAGCCTTACTAAAATCAAGATATAACATCTACAGCTTCCCATCCCACTGTCCACTTTGCCAGTAACCCTGTCAAAGGAGGAAATTAGGTTGGTTTGGCATGATTTGTTCTTGACAAATCCATGTTGGCTATTACTTATCACCCTATTATCCTCTATGTGCTTACAAACTCATTGTCTAATAATTTGTTCCACTATCTCTCTGGATATCAAAGTTAGTCTGACTGGCCTATAATTGTTTGGGTCCTCTTTGTTCCCCTTTTTAATTATAGGTACTATGCTTTCCGTTCTCCAGTCCTCTGGGACCTGACCCATCCTCCATGAATTCTCAAAAATAATCACTAACAGTACCAAGTTTACTTCAGCTAATTCTTTAAGTACCATAGGATGAATTTCATCAGTCCCTGCTAACTTGAATATATCTACCTTATCTAATTATTCTTTAACCTCTTCTTTCCCTATTATGGCTTGTGCTTCTTCTCTCTTAATATTAATTGTGTTGAGTAGCTGGTCGCCATTAACCATTTTAGTGAAGACTGAAGCAAAACAGGCACGCAGCACTACAGCCTTCTTGATGTTATCTATCATTAGCTTTCCTACCCCTCTAAGTCGCGGGCCTACACTTTCTTTTATCTTTCTCTTGCTCCTAATGTATTTATAAAACCTCTTATTGCCTTTTATGTCTCTTGCTAAGTGTAACTCATTTTGTGCATCAGCCTTTCTGATTTTGTCTCTGTATGCTGATGTTATTCTTTTGAACTCATCCTTAGCAATCTGTCCATGTTTCCACTTTTTGTAGGATTTCTTTTTGATTTTTAGGTCATTAAAGAGCTCCTCGTGGAGATATATTGGCCTCTTTCTATTCTTCCTATCCTTCCTTCACTTATGGATAGTTTGTTACTGTGCCTTTAATATTATCTCTAAGCCCTGGTCTACACTAGGAGTTGAGGTCGAATTTAGCAGCGTTAAATTGATTTAACCCTGCACCCGTCCACACGATGAAGCCCTTTTTTTTAAAGGGCTCTTAAAATCGATTTCCTTACTCCACCCCTGACAAGGGGATTAGCGCTGAAATTGGCCTTGCCGGGTCGAATTTGGAGTACTGTGGACGCAATTAGATGGTATTGGCCTCTGGGAGCTATCCCAGAGTGTTCCGTTGTGACCGCTCTGGACAGCACTCTCAACTCAGATGCACTGGCCAGGTAGACAGGAAAAGGCCCGCAAACTTTTGAATTTCAATTTCCTGTTTGGCCAGTGTGGCAATCTGCAGGTGAGTGCAGAGCTCATCAGCAGAGGTGACCATGATGGAGTCCCAGAATTGCAAAAGAGCTCCAGCATGGACCGAACGGGAGGTATGGGATCTGATCGCTGTATGGGGAGAGGAATCCGTGCTATCAGAACTCCGTTCCAGTTTTCGAAATGCCAAAACATTTGTCAAAATCTCCCAGGGCATGAAGGACAGAGGCCATAACAGGGACCCGAAGCAGTGCCGCGTGAAACTTAAGGAGCTGAGGCAAGCCTACCAGAAAACCAGAGAGGCAAACGGCCGCTCCGGATCACAGCCCCAAACATGCTGCTTTAGGGGGTTCAGCCACCACTACCCCAGCCGTGTTGTTTGACTCCTTCAATGGAGATGGAGGCAACATGGAAGCAGGTTTTGGGGACGACGAAGATGATGATGATGAAGTTGTAGATAGCTCACAGCAAGCAAGCGGAGAAACCAGTTTTCCCGACAGCCAGGAACTGTTTCTCACCCTGGACCTGGAGGCAGTACCCCCCGAACCCACCCAAGGCTGCCTCCCGGACCCGCCAGGCAGAGAAGGGACCCCTGGTGAGTATACCTTTTAAAATACTATACATGGTTTAAAAGCAAGCATGTTTAATGATTAATTTGCCCTGGCATTTGCGGCTCTCCTGGATGTACTCCCAAAGCCTTTGGGAAAGGTTTCTGGGGAGGGCAGCCTTATTCCGTCCACTTTACCACTCCAGGCCAGCAGCATGTACTCGGGAATCATTGCAGAACAAAGCATTGCCCACTCCAAACTGATTCCCGACTGACCAGTAGCTGTCTGGCGTTGCAAGCTTCCAGAGGGCTATCGCCACTCGCTTCTCAACTGTGAGGGCTGCTCTCATCCTGGTATTCTTGTGCCTCAGGGCAGGGGAAAGCAAGTCACAAAGTTCCATGAAAGTGCCCTTACGCATGCAAAAGTTTCACAGCCACTGGGAATCGTCCCAAACCTGCAACACTATGTGGTCCCACCAGTCTGTGCTTGTTTCCCAGGACCAGAATAGGCATTCCACTGCATGAACCTGCCCCATTAGCACCATGATGCCGCATTGCCAGGGTCTGTGCTTTGAGAGAAGTCGGTGTCCATGTCCTCATCACTCCCGTCACCGCGCTGACGTCGCCTACTTATCCGGTTTCGCTTTGCCAGGTTCTGGTGCTGCATATACTGCCGGATAATGCGCGTGGTGTTTAATGTTCTCCTAATTGCCAAAGTGATCTGAGCGGGCTCCATGCTTGCCGTGGTATGGTGTCTGCACAGAAAAAAGGCGTGGAACGATTGTCTGCCATTGCTCTGATGGAGGGAGGGGCGACTGATGACATGGCTTACAGGGTTGGCTTTCAGGAAATTAAAATTAACAAAGGGGGTGGCTTTACATCAAGGATAAAAAAGACAACTGTCACACAGAATGGCCCCCTCAAGGATTGAACTCAAACCCCTGTGTTTAGCAGGCCAATGCTCAACCCACTAAGCTATCCCTCCCTCTGGTATTTCAGGCAGGACTGAATCTCCATTAAAGTTTTCAAGGTGCCCCTGACAGACCTCACCAAAACGATTGTCGGCCGTTGATTTCACAGAGGGAGGGAGGGAGGGAGGGGGGAGCAAATGAATACAAAACAAATCTGGTCTATTTCTTGTTTTGACCGACTCCATCTATCTTTTATATCTTTGGCTGGCAGCAGACAGTGCAGTAGGACTGCAAGCCATCCACATCTCCTGGCTGCTCACCATAAGATGGTACAATAGGACTGCCTGCAGGACTGAAGAGAATGACCTGGTCGAGTCACTCCTAATTTAGTCCCTGCGCCCATATCTGCCCAGGCACTCCTGACCGACCTTACCAAGGCGGCCAGGAGCATCTCGGACACGATGAGGATGGTTTTCAGGCCTATTGCATTGTCTGCTGCCACAAGGCAATGGGTTGCTGCTGTTGTGTAGCAATGAAGTACCGCGTCTGCCAGCACCCAGGAGACATTCGGTGACAGTGAGCTGAGCGGGCTCCATGCTTGCCGTGGTATGGCATCTGCACAGGTAACTCAGGAAAAAAGGCGCAAAACGATTGTCTGCCATTGCTTTCACAGAGGGAAGGAGGGAGGAAGGGCCTGATGACATGTACCCAGAACCACCCGCGAAAATGTTTTTTGCCCCATCAGGCATTGGGATCTCAACCCAGAATTCCAATGGGCAGTGGAGACTGCTGGGAACTGTTGGATAGCTACCCACAGTGCAACACTCCGGAAGTCGACACTAGCCTCGGTACTGTGGAAGCACTCCGCCGAGTTAATGCACTTTATGCACTTAGAGCATTTTGTGTGGGGACACACACAATCGACTATATAAAAACAATTTCTAAAACACCGACTTCTATAAATTCGACCTAATTTCGTAGTGTAGACATACCCTAAGAAACTCTCAGCTCTCTTGAACTCCTTTTAGCCTTAGATTTTCTTCCCTTGGGACCTCACCTACCAGTTCTGAGTTTGTTCAAGTCTTCTGTTTTGAAGTTCATTGTCCTTATTCTGCTGCTCTTACTCCTTCCTTTCCTTAAAATCATGAAGTCTTCATTTCATGATCACTTTAATCCAAACTGCCTTCATTCTTCAGATTTGCAATCAGGTTGGTCAGGCAGGACTTGCCCTTGCTGAATCCATGTTGAATATTCCTGATCACCTTCCTCTCCTCCAAGTGCTTCAGAATGGATTCCTTGAGGACCTGCTCCATGATTTTGCCTGGGACTGAAGTGAGGCTGACCAGTCTGTAGTTCCCCAGGTTCTCTTTCTTCCCTTTTTTAAAGATGGGCACTTTTTCCAATCATCCAGAACCCTGCCCCCCTCCCCGATCACCACAAATTTTCAAAGATAACGGCCAATGGCTCTGCAATCACATCAGCTAACTCCCTCAGCACCCTTGGATGCATTAGATCTGGACCCATGGACTTGTACACGTCCAGCTTTTTAAAATAATTTTAACCTGTTTTTTCGCCACTGAGGGCCGCTCACCTCCTCCCCATACTGTGTTGCCCAGTGCAGCAGTCTGGGAGCTGACCTCATCTGTGAAGACCAAGGCAAAAAAAGCATTGAGTACTTCAGCTTTTTCCACCTCATCTGTCACTATGCTGCCTCCGCCATTCAGTAAGAGTCCCACACTTTCCCTGACCTTCTTCTTGTTGCTAACATAACTGTAGAAACCCTTCTTGTTACACTTTACAATATCAAAAATCATGCTAAATGGATTAAGAACTGGTTGACCAATCTCAAAGTAGTTGCCCATGAGGAATCATCAAATTGGGGCATGCCCAATGGAGTTCTGCCTAGAAAAGTACAGAGGCTGAGGCTAGTCAATATTTCATCACTGATCTGGAAGTAAAAATATAAGTTGCTGGTGATAACATTTCTGAATGTTAGCACAGTGGTAAATCAGGAGGATGGAGCACCCATACACAGCAAACTAGGTTTTGTGGTAAACTGGGCTCCTTGAAGTAAAATGTGTTTAAATACAGCCACATGCTAGGTCACACCTCTACTTAAGAATGTAGACCGTATGGGGGCATGGGAAGAAATGTATTTTGGAAAGCCATGCCTCCAAAAATGATTGGGGGGAGGGGGTGTCACCGTGGACAAGCAGCTCAACATGAGCTCCCAGGGCAATGCTGTGGCAAAGAAGGCAAATGAGGGCCTTGGACATATAAAGAGTTCAGTAGGGAGCAGCAGCGGAGAAGTGATTTTACCACTAAACACCATAGAGGACACTAATACTGGAATACCGCACTTCTAGTGTCTGGAGGTTTAAAAAAGATATTAAAAATTGGAGTAGGTGCAGAAAAGAGACACAAAGTTTTAAACTGCATTTGACCAAATTCCTCTCTGGAATCACTCCATTCAAATCAATTGACAATTTTGGCTCATCGCCTTTAAATTTTCCATGGAACAATATAGAATGGGCCTGAACCAAAGCCTTAAATCTGAACATCTTAAACACTGGGGAAATTTGGATTCAAATCTGAAACGTCACAGCAACTCCCAACCTCCAAAACAAAAACAAAAACAAAAAAAATAGTGAAGAACTTAGAAAACTGGCTCTCTACTAGGCAGAATCTTACCGAACCTAACAATTGTGCCACTGAGGTGGAATGCCAGAACATTTCCAAAATACTCCTGGCTACAGCTGGTATTAGAAATGTTATGAATAATGGAGAATAAGGTAGTACAAGACATCCATGTTGGAAACTGCCTGTGAACATGGAAACTCCCATACTGGATCAGACCCATGGGTTCATCTAGTTCAGTATCCTGCCTTCAACATTGACACTGGTGCTTCAGAAAAAGGTGGAAGAAACCCCACAGTAGGCAAATGTGAGGTAATCTGCCCCCGGTGAAGGTCTCATTCTGATGCCTGCCAGTTAGAAATCAGCGTAAGACCTGAAATATGCAGTTTTATATCTATCTCTTCTTGTATGCATATAGCATTGTGGTGAAATGAGATATTCTGGTTCCCGTATTTAAATTTTGACTGTAATTGCTGTTGGTTCAAGAGTTGCATAGTTGGAGCAGAATTAGGTTCCAAAGCACGGGACTTTATTGGAAGCTGCTCTACCATGAGCCCTCAGCTTTGGAACCAACTGCTGATGCAGAAGAGCTTAGATCTGCAGTCCTGTAGAGCATATTCCACACACACGCCCTAACAAAGGTTGGGAGAGTGGGCGCAAACGATGGGCATGAGCTTGATGTGAGTTGCCCTTCTCTGCACCTTTTCTAATACTAATATATCTTTTTTGAGATGGGGCACCCAGAACTGCATGCAGTATTCAAGATGAGTGCATACCATGGATTTATATAGTGAAGATATTGAACAAAGCCAGCCCCAGAACAGACCATTTTGGGTGGCAGTTTATTTTGAAGGGAAAGGTTTTTTTCAAGTTAAATAAATGTCAGTATAATTTTTCCATGAGATGATGAAGTAGAGGAGGAGACAGAGGCTACAATAGTTTTGAAAAATAAATTACAATCACTATCTAGGATGAGCGATCAGGTTATTGAAAGAAAAAAGTTGCTCACATTTTAAGGAAAATACTTTGGACTCAACATTCGTAAAAACTACAGTGATGATTGGTTGAGGGTTTTTGTATGACAAAAAGAAACGGTTAGAAATTGATTATATGAAATGCAAATAGAAATAGAGGATGATCCAATCCCCACTATTATTGACATAAGTGGGAGTAGGAGCAGACTAATAATGAGCATGTGGAATTGATCAATGTACAATTTCAAGCACAAAATTTCTTATGGATTTTTTTTTTGTATTTACCAATGAGCTCCTAATTGAATGATGATTTAGATGTGCAACTGGGCATGAAAAATCATTTATAAATTGCTGCTACACATCAATGAAAAGTCATTTAGTTTTGTTCATACCTGCTCCAGTTTGGTATCTTCTGCAACTTGTGGGAAGTTTGTTCACATGTCTGTTTTAACAGGAGAATTAAACTTGCCTATTCTCAGTCCAAAATACTTCCCAATTATGTCAGTTCATACACTTTAAATCTTAAACAGAACTCCATAAATGCAAACAAATCAAATTCTGCATTTATAGAGGGAATAAATATAAAGTTAGCAAGAGAAATGGAAAGCAACCTTCTCTTACATCCAGATAAGCACCAGATAATTTCTGCAAAAAATCTGTCACAAGGTTGTTCACCCAGTGAATTACATTCTTTATCTGAATGAATGAATGTTTGCTTGACTCACAAAGAGAGCTGATAAAGCCGAAGTTTTAAACAGGAAAGCACTGTGCTGTGGAAAGCAATGTACTGCAGCAAGGCCACTACAACAGATATTAAGTTAGTTGCTGTTAATGTGCATTCACTTGCTTTGCCTTAAGACATGGAAAAAGAGCAAGTGTTTACAGTCTGCTTTACACAGACAAGTGAGCACTATGTTGCTATGCACTACAGAACGCAGAATCAACGAGATACTGAGAGGAAAAGAAGGTTCTTTTGACTACTGCAGAGTTGGTGCAGGAGGGCTGTATACCCAACAAAACGAATAACACTCAGTATGCAGGCCAGTAGCTTACAGTCTGCAGGACCTTAACAACCAGAGTACACTGTCATGGTACAAGAAACTAACCAAAAGCCTTTTTTTTTTTAAAGCCATCTAGTGTCCTTCAGGGGTAATGCAGGACTTTTAATTGCTTCGAGCATCCGGTGTTCTGCCATGGAAAGACTAGAAAATTCACTGGTATTGACTTTTCGTTTCAAAATACTCTGAACATCACCACCTCCAGAACAACTCTGACATTTTGAAAGGAAATTGTGTTCATTTTAGCTGTCACAACTCTGACTTTATACCAGAAAATGATGGAAGACTGTATTACAAAAAGGAAAACACACAAAAAGCAAAAGAGTGAAATTGATGCCACTGCAAGACTTTGGAAACCAACATTAATATGTCAAGATGCAATAAAATACAACTTTGCAAAATAGAAATGTAGGAAGAGGGTGTTATATCAAATCTAAGTGAAGACAAATCTAGTCTGTGATAGCATCACAATGTAGCAATGAAAATGCATGAACTGTACTTTTAAGAATTTTTGCCTAGATCCTGGGATGAGTGCTCTTCTATGTAGCTACAATGAATATAACTAAATGGTATCAGGGGTATGCTTTCCAATTTGCTTATGTTAAATGCAAGACTACAAAGATTTAGATTCAGATTTTAAGGCCAGGAGGGTCCATTTTGATCATCTAGTCTGATCTTCTGCATAACACTAGCTAAAGACCTTATCCAAATAGCCCTAATTATGTATGGCATTATAACGGAAAAGGCCTGCTTTTTACTTCCAAGCTTACATTTAATTATTCATCTGCACATGCCCATATACTCCAGTGGTATTCTTGTACATAGCTGCTTAATGTACTTTGCTTAATTTACTTTGTTTTTTAATCAGATATATGCTACATTTTGCATTTGCATGGAGGAACCATTGCAAAACAGTAAGAAGTGTTTCTTTGTTTTTTTACAGTACATTGTTTACTGCACACTATTTGCTTCATGTGCGCCATGGGGGAAGCAAATTACTTAGTATTTATCTGGGATTGTAGAACACCAAGCTAATGACTACACCAGCCTTCTGTTTAAATTAAGGGACTTAAAGTTTACAGCTCCAAGCCTAAGATAGTATATAAAAATTCTTATAAAAATCATTACTGCTTGGTATTTTGACTAATAAACTTGCAGCAGGATTTATGATGTTTGTAAAACATTTTTGCAGGTTATGACAAAGATACAAATACAGCTTCATTAATCAGTTCTCGTAGTAACTGTTATGGATCTAAATATCAATTTCTCCATTTAACTTTTTATGTTTCAAATAAGAAACTTTGTATTACAACATGCCATATCAGTAGCATTGTTAAGATACAATAGAATTCTGAGGATTTATAGATCCATTGGGAGATTCCTACAAGGTTAGGAGCCAGGTAGAGATATTTTTTTTAAAATAATCATGTGGATCTTTTTAAAAATAATGCTTTCCCCCTAGGAAGTTGATGAGGAGATGCTTTCCAGACTTGCAAAATTCATGCATCTGCCTTTTATTTATTTTTTATTTTTAATAGGACTGAGATAAGCTAAAGCCATAAATTCAGATCGGAAACTCTTCAAATTTCCCAGTCAGATCCAGAACTGAGAGGGGTCAATTTTCTGGTTCCAGTTTGGAAACAGGTGAAAATCTCACAACAGCAGCTAATCTCACAAGAATTCCACCACGAAGGTTCCAAAAATCTCACAACAGCTGTGAATGGTTTTAGCCCTAAATCCAGACTCTACTTGAATTTTTGGGGTTTGAGGCCAAAAAAGGACTAAACCTATTGTAGATCCAACCGCCACTGAATTTCTAAAATAGTTGCACCACTTTGTGCTAAATCCATCTTCGGATCAGATGGTGCACTTCATGACTGCATGCTATTGTTTGTCTACCTAGATTTTAAACTAAGGGCAGGGAGCAAGTCATCCTGTGCATTCTAAGCAGCACTGAGAACACAGACGACAGTCATCAAACAATAAGTTGCGGAAAGATGTGCAAGCTACCATCAAGTGTATCAATATTAAATGAATGTACAATCAGATTAATTCTGGAAGAGTTAAAGACCATCTTCTATAAGAGCTGTTGCACCACTGTATTCTATAGCTGTACATTCTCTGCATTTTAGAGCAATACTATGGCTGTTTAACCAACAGTAACTAATAACCCCCAGTCTGCATATTGGTACAAATATGTGCTATGCAGTAGGCTCCAATACCATAGTAAAATGGAGTACACAGTATCATACTGCAGGAAGGTACATGTCTTTTGAAGGACATGTATAAGTGACTGAGACTCAGAAGAGTATTTAAGCATTTAGGACCGTATCTGACAAAAAGTCACCCCAAATCTCCAGAGACAACTACCCATACCATGGTTAAACATTTCCATCTGTCATACCCTCAGGAACTACTTCTTTGGGTAATCCTTGCTGATGCCCATCTAAAACTAAAAGACCGAGGAGTCCTCTCAAGGCAAGCTTGTTGCTTCCCAATGCCAATGTCTGCAGGCTGTTTGACAACACCAACTGTCAGCATCAAGAGTGTCTTTTCCAAGGTGCAGGGAGCAGCACGAGCAAAGTGCTTTCTAGCAGCAGCCCCAGAATTCTCCAAAGCAGGCAAGTTTACAACTGAATCAACCTGCTGGCACAAGTTCTGAAATTGTACTGTCACTTCCCCTATTTATGTCACATCATTCTTGAGTACTGGTATCTTTGTGTTTGCCACTTCCCTTTGATCATGTTATAATGAAATAGTTCCTCGTTGGCCATAACTACTTGATCATGACATCATCAGAGAGCACTGAAGTACACAAAGCTCCTGAGCTTTTACTAGTGAGGCTTGTCAATGTGTATAAATCTAAATGCAAGAGAGTGAGAGCACCAGAAATTCTGCCAGCCTTATTTGCATAACAGTGAAATGCCAGTTAATCTACTGTACATAGGAACTATTTCACTACATCAGATTTCGTACTGACCTCTTACACCTTTTTCCTCCAAATTAGCTTTTTTGGAGCATATTAAACATTAAATTATTGCTGGAATGAGTCAAAAGGACAAATCTGGGATGCATAAGAAGATATGATTACCTAACAACTCAGATATTTTCTGAAAATTTGGCATTTCCAGTAGCAGTACAAAATTTTCGAATGTCCACTAATAGGCTATGTCTGCAGGTTTACTGTTCCCAGGTGCCCAATTACCAATTTTATGGCAGCACAGTTACAACTGTGCTGATTTTGAAGAACTTATTTTAAATAAATAAATAAATGAACTTATTTTACAAAAAAAAAATCACTAGAGAGATCAATATATTTTGCTTCTTTTAAAGGCAACAGAAAACTTCAATCAAATTACTCATTTTAGCATACTTCTATAGCATAACTAAAGCTTACGGCAAACATCTTTCACAGCATTTTTCTGGAGTAAAAGCTAATTCCCATTCGCCTTAATTACAAAGTAAAAGTGAAGGCTGGGAAAAAATCCATGTTACCTGTTGATATCTGTCAGTGGATGTCTGTGAAAAAATCAGTGTTCATAAAATCATCAGATAATCCGAAAAATGTGCAAAACAGGTTCCCATTTCATAGCCACCCAGCTTGCAGAAATAAAGTTGTTAAAATACTGCTACTCCTCACTGAAAATGATGGAGGGGGGAGTAGGGAGGAAGAGAGGTAGTTGTGTGATTCAGTGTTACTAATAAAAATGCATAGATGCAAGATGAAAACTGAAGATTTAGAACCTCTGAGAATTAACTCCCAATTAGAGCTGAGTGAAAGATCTAAATTTCTCTCTTGTGGGAAATTCTGATATTTTGACATTTATTTTTGTCCCTAATTGGGATGAAAAGTTAAAATATCAATCTTTCACAGAATGAAAAGTTCTGGGAAAAAATGTGATTCTAAAATGGCAAACTTAAGTGTTTAGACATTTTCAACTGAAACGTTTCACCATACCTGAATCTAAATGTTTTGTTTCAGTGTATTGATCTGAATCAAAATGTTTCATATCAAGTTGAGTCAGTTTGACATTAAACTGCTTCCGTTAAAGTGTGATAGAGCTTCATGGAAGTTGTGGTGTATGTGTTTCATACCCGCATTCGTTTCAATGGGCTGGGATCCCTAGTCACGCTATATATCTCCCATGATGCATCATTGGAGTCTGTCAGAGGGGAGATCGTGCATCATGGTAGATCTAGTCTGGTGAAGGAACTCTGCTTACAGGACAGAATGGGGGCATGAATCAACTACAACTCCCCTGAGGCAGTATGGAACCTTAGACAGCTGAAAATTATGTTTAATGTTGAACTAACCTGAAACAAAATATTTTGCTTTGATTTTCCTGATGGAAAAAATAAAAAATGTCTGCCAAATTGAAATTTTCCTGTGGAAATTTTGATATTGTAGAAACCACATTTTCCATTTTAAAAAGATAGTCATTTGTGTGAAAATTCCTTATCAGTTCAGGTCACAAGGAATTCACAGTTCACAAATAAATTGATGTCCTCACCCATCCAATCCCTAATCTGCAGCCAGGTTAAAAATAATGGACCAGATCCACAGCTGATGTACGGCAGATCCTCTGCAGGAAATCTGTTCATTTATACCAGCTAAAGATCTGCCACAGTATGTTTATTTTGAGTCCTTTCTATAATTTTGCTGATATATTA
This sequence comes from Natator depressus, assembly GCF_965152275.1. Lineage (NCBI taxonomy): Eukaryota > Metazoa > Chordata > Testudines > Cheloniidae > Natator > Natator depressus. Next base: position 36,941,790 of record NC_134236.1, read on the forward strand.
CAAAATATAGAGTAGTTAAGGTCAGCTTTTAAATTCACTAAGCCTTCTTCCCTCTCTATTCTACTTCCTTCCTGTTGTTCCCACCTGTCTACCTAATGGCAATGGTTCCGATTATCCTCTCACTAATATTGATGTGAATCAGGAGCAACTAAACTAATTAAACTTTCCCCTTAAATGGAATGATATATGTCCATGTAAGTTAGAGACTATGTAATCGTCCAGTCTTCTAGAGGGTATAATTTACATTCTTCTCTATTTACTATTTTAGTAGTACGGATATAACCCTCTTGTCAAATAATATTAATGTCAAGCTCTTCTATAGCATTTTACACCTATAGATCTTAAAGCACATTATAAAGGAGGTAAATATAGGCATTGAGAAGTGACTTGCCTATTGTCATCCATCAGGCCAGTAGCAGAGCTGGGAACAGAATCCAGGTCTCCTGAATCTCAGTCTAGTCCTCTATACACTAGCCCATGCTAGTTCTAGAGTGCTAGTTATACACCACATAGAATTTGGGTCTGTCTGGTGTGAATGTTATTCTATGAGGTATCTGTAACTCCCAGAAAACTTAAGCACCGGGATTTCAACATTTGAAACCATCAAATATTATTTTTTGCAAGTGCTTTTCAGGTTTCAGAGTAGCAGCCATGTTAGTCTGTATTCGCAAAAAGAAAACGAGGACTTGCGGCACCTTGGAGACTAACAAATTTATTTGAACATAAGCTTTCATGAGCTACAGCTCACTTCATCCGATAGAACAGATAGAACGTTGTTTTACAATGACTTAATTGTTGTCTTAATTTTATCCACTCCTCTTCTTAAGCCTACCCACCCAATCATGCTACAAATAACCTCAGCATTTAACTCTTCAGGCAAAACCCTGAATAGACAGATGAGCTTTACACTGTTCTGAAGGGCAATAGATTAAAACTCTATTGGGCCAATGAAGGAAAGCAAAGTCTGGAGTCTTGCCATCAGCTCCCACATATTGAAATCTAGAGACTTCCTAAAGACCGTGATTGTGAGCATGTTGATCACAGCTGTCATAAGAGTACAGAGATAAAGAGGTCGTTCGCAGGTAGCTAAGACCCAAATCATATAGAGCTCTAAAGATTGATATCACCACCATTAAATGTACCAAGAACAAACAGAAGCCAATGCAGTTATTGGAGTAGTGGTGTACTGTGCTCTTTACCCTTCTTGCAAATCAAGCAGTCTCACATTTTTCACTATGGGTGCCTTCAGGAACAGCACCACAGAGAGCATATTGCCATAACCCAGTCTAGAAGTCACAAAGGCATGGATGACGATGGTGAGGTCCACATTGGAATCAAGGAGCAGCCAAAGATTTCACAAGACCCCCAGGATTGCAAACCTTGTTAAGAAAAGAAACAAGCAAATATCACCTCCATCATCTCTGCTGAACTGAACGTTCCCCCACACACACCTCACCAGCAAACCTCATCTAGCTCTCATGCAAACTTCAGTCTGGGTAGGAAAAACCATTTACTATCTGGGTTCAATGAGAAAGAAATAGATGGGCTAATAAGCAAATGCTGCCTAAAATCAGATTCATGAACCAGAGGATGAAGCCATAACACCATGCGGAAACCAAAATGCACTGCACAGAGGTAAGTAAATGTGGGTAGACTTGTATGCTCCTGCCCCACTTTTGATTTCCAACATAAATTCTTTACTTTTAAGATCGATGGCACCCACTCTTTCCTCCTTACAGTACATCTTTTACTAAAGCAGTGACTATAGAACATGCATCTTAACTTCAACAGAGTTCAGATTTTGCAGAGAGACCACAACACACCACATCACATCCCGTGTGGTGTGACCAGACTGGAAGGAAATACAAGAACGTTACACTGGACATGAAGGAGCAATTTTCAGAGAGAAATCATAGCTGAGTCATCTGGCATTGAGATTTTATATCAAAGCCAATTGTTGTTGAGATTTCTATATTTTGGTTGTTGATACTCAGAAAAATTGATTATTTTTCTAATTATTTGTAAAGGATTTATAGTAGGGTGTTTTGGGGTGGGGGGGCAAACATACTTTTTAGAAAAACTGAGAAAAACAAAGTAAATTATTAGGTTCCCATCCCAGCAAATACAGTTACATCAAACTGCACCAAAATTAGGCATTACATGGCAATAGGAATAAGAAGTGATCCTGGTGGAACTTCACAGTGCACTGATGTATAGGCAGAGAAATAACAAGACTTTTCAAAAGGTTTGGAATACTTGGCTAGATGCAATAAATAAAACAGACTTCTCATTGTGCAACCCATGAGCATCATCCTGCTAACACACATGAGCAGTACCATTGAACTCAAATGGGACTACCTGCATGCCATGAAATATTATTAATAGTCATGTTTATTACAGTAGTGCCTAGAGTGACCAGACAGCAAGTGTGAAAAATCGGGACAGGGGGTGGGGGGTAATAGTCGCCTATATAAGACAAAGCCCCAAATATCTGGATTGTCCCTATAAAATCGGGATATCTGGTCACCCTGGTAGTGCCTGAGGACCAACCAAGAATGGAGCCCCTTTGCGATAGGCACTGTACAACTAGAGAATGACAGGTAGTCCTTGCTCCAAGTGCTTAAATCTAAATAGACAAGACACATGCAGGATGGAGAGAGGAGCATAAAAAACACCAAGCAAAGTGATCAATGTGATGACAAGCAAACGTCATGTTAATTTCATAATGTTTTGGAGGGTGGGCGTAGTTCGGTTTGGGGAGGTTTTTTGAGGGAGGGCTGAGTGGTGTTGTTTTGAGGAGCATACCAGCTTAATGTTAATAAAAGTGAAGGAAGAGGGATGCTGAATGATGGGGGAGAGGATACAGCATGGAAGAAGAAGATAGGAGGTGCAGGTGTGGCATGATGCTGAGATGAAGAGACTGTGATAGAGGGAGAAGACTGGCATCAACAGCCCATCAGCACAGGGCAGAGAAGACTCTAACCTGTAGAAAGTTCTCTGAATGTCTGAAGATCCCTGCTTTGGCTGCTTCTGTTGAAGTCTCTGGCTCGTTCTACTCAGCAATTTTCCACCCAACAACCACAGGGTGAGGGCAGATGCTACCTGGGTCCTACTGCCCCATGGTGTGAGGCAGTCTTCCTTCATAGGTCTGGCTCCAGAAATACTAGGCTGGTAGCTGGGCCCCATTTTACTCCCCTCCCTACGAGTGCAGCAGTCCCTGCTTTGGCTGCTTCCAGCAGGTAGGTGCAGCTGCAGATTCTCTGTCTGGTTCCTCTGCAGTTACAGTTTTATCCATAAGCGTTTGTAGGAAATCAAAGTCCTGCTATATGTCACAGGAATGTCTACACACTCGTTTTTATTAAGAAATGTTTAAAATATCAAATATAAATGGTCTTGTGCATTTCCCCCATCCAGCTGCTAAATCACCAGCTTCTAACTGTACTAATTTAAATATTTTTAAATGATCAACCATTTTCCTTTTTGCAGTCCCACCTGCAAGATCTCACTCTGTTATCCCTGATTGCATGATTTACTATGTATTATCTTCTCTAAAACCTTCAAAAAGCCAGCCTCCCACCAATGCTCATCTTCCCCCAACTTAACTCTCTTCCAGTATAGGATCTGAGCAGAATGCAGTGCATGGGGGGAAGAACATCTCAGATCATGAGTCCTCTCTCTGCTGAATACAAATTCAATAGACAAGCAACAGTGTGCTTACCATTTGGAGGAATTTGTTCACAGAAGTCGTTAGTGTACCACAGCTCTAGGAATTACCTCTAGGCAATCTGGCTTCGTGCCCAACCTCTCCACGTGAACTTTCCTGAAAATAAAACACCAGAAAGTATAAAAATGTATTGACTTGTCTGCAGAAAAGATTTGCAAGCTATTTGGTTTCTTGTAAAGTAAAAAATAACAAGGTTGATGTGAGCAGAGGCATAAAGTAGCTAAAACCTGTCAATAAAAAAGACAAAGCATTATTCTGCTGAAAGTCATTCCACTGGGGATTATCTCTAAAAGCAAGCTTTGTTTTCAGCACCAGGATTTTAAAAGTGCTTAGATTTATTTATTTATTTTTAGAAATGTGGATAGTCTCAAGAACACATGAAAGAAATGGTCAGTGACTATCTCCACTGTGATGATTATTTCATCATCTGACCAAAAATGAAGCACATTGTGAAAAGAAATCCCCATGGAATTGCATGCCCTTAATGCAAAAATCATTACTGGGACCCATTCCAAAATAATCCAGGACGGGAGAGAGGAAACAAGTTTTAATTCACAGTTTCCTAGAAATTCTTCTGTCAGGGAGAATGGTGTTTCTCCCTTCAGAAGTAGCCACGCAGTGTCCACTCCCACTTTGAAGCCCTGCTTCCAATGACTCACCAGCCACATATAGCTTGGACTCTCACTCTAATCAAACCTTAGGGGTTGTCCTCAACACTTAGAGGCAAACCAGTGAAAGTTGATACAGTCCCACTTCCACAACAAGGGGTTTGAGAAGCAGCATTGATTCGAGAAGAGTATTAGCCACAATCCCTGGAACTGAAACCCCACAGAGAAGCTTCTCTAGATCCAAGGAATGAGGACAGAACTCAACACATCTCCACTCCTGTGCAGATACAGACTCCCCTGTATCACAAATACAGAACAGCACAGGGCCCCATTATCAGCACAATGGGATCCTGGTCAATGACTGGAGCTCCAAAGCACTACCACGATACAACTAATAAATAATAATGAAAAGCCTGACCCAGTCCTGCAGTCATCACTATGCAGGATAAGGCCCCTTGTATGTGATATATAATATTTTAGTGGGTTTCCCAAGTTGCTTTGCTCTAAGACGGTACGAGTAGCAAGGTTCTTGTTTAAGTGAACTTGTTATGGATAAAGACGGACAGTGGTCTGTTATTTGCCAGCCCACGGCCTGAGCTGTTATAGAAAGAATTTATAGGGGACTGAAGTTAAAATATCCATCCATCCCATCCTCTTTGGGTTTCAGCTTTATTTCAGGACTTCTGGCTTAACTAAAACAACACAGACTTAGCAAAACTCCTTGGCTGCTGTATTCCTAGCATGTAATGTTAAAAATCAAGAACTCAAAATAACTGTGCAAACAGGTTTTCTTTTGTTACCCCTGAGAACTCCCTAGTCTGGCTCTGGTCAGAGAAACAACACACCTTACTCCACAAGAGCACTCCAGCCCCACATTAAGGTGCTGAGCCTAACTACACTCAGCCACACTCTATTAGCTCCCAGGTGGGAGTTAATCTCTGAAATGACTCTGAAACCTTGCTGGAAGTTCACACAAAAAACTCCAGGCCACTATCTTGCTCTGCTAAGTTTTCCCCTTCTAGATGGGTCAAAAGGCAACAATGTTGTGGGGTCCCTTCCAGTGTGCACTGAAAGACCTCCTTAGGATGCCTGGCTACTGATTTCGTATCAAATGTCTTGAGAGTTTTCAACACCACTCCTAGAGCATGAGGGTAAAAACCAGAGCTAGCAACAGCTGTTGAGTTGACAGGTTCCAAAATACTTGTACTATCCAGGACAGATGTACAAACATCACATGGTGAATCAGTTCAGATAATAGAAGAACAGGCACAAAACTTCACTTGAACTTGAACTTCACCTTTCAGTGCTTCAGAAAAAAGTCAGTTCACTTTGGGTTTGTTTGCTTGCTTTTCACTTTCACATGCACTCCCCACCCTCCGCCACACACACACACACACACACACACACACGCCTTAGGGTTTTGGCTACAACAGACAGAACAGCAATAGAAAGGCTATTCTCAGTATTTCTGAATCTACTAGACTAGGAAATAGCACAAGTCTCACAAGACAGCTTGTACTAGTGGGATTCCTAGCACAGTTGGCAAAACAAAGAGGTCTAGATCAGTGGCTCTCAACCTTTCCAGATTACTGTACCCCTTTTAGGAGTCTGATTTGTCTTGCGTACCTGAAGTGTCACCTCACTTAAAAACTACTTGCTTACAAAATCAGATATAAGACCCATTGGTCTAGACAAAAGTGTCACAGCACACTATTACTGGAAAATTGCTTACTTTCTCATTTTTACCATATAATTATAAAAAAATCAATTGGAATATAAATATTATATTTACATTTCAGTGCATAAGCTACAGAGCTGTATAAACAAGTAACTGTCTGCATGAAATTTTAGTTTGTACTGACTTCACTAGTGCTTTTTATGTAGTGTGAAGGAAAAATCTAGTAGGCCTAAACTAATAGGCCTAAAACTTTGATCAAGCTAACCTTGTATATGAAGCATAAGAAGAGAGTGAAGAAAATTCCATTAAAGGGCAATTGCAACAGCACAGCTTAAGAAATGTAACCATAACCGCTGGAAATTAGAAAAAACCCTTAACCGCAAAGGAAACATCTGTCAATAACAGGTAAAGCTTGTTTTGCTAAACTCCAAGTAAGGCAAAGCTACTGTTGAATCTTGCACTATATGCCAAATAAGGAAAATGCTGTTGAAGGAAATGGGTTTGACAAATTGTGGTTTTCAGCAATATCAACTCCTGTATTTTCTGTTTACGCCAGAGCAGCTCCGGCTGACTCTCCCTGTATGCGCGTGCTTGAATAAAGGAGCCTCAGGTTTGTTCTGATCCAAACACAATGCGTAGCTAATTTTCCACCACAGTAGCCTGCTGTAAAACTAGACAAATATCTAAATGAGTTGATGTACCCCTTGGTAGACCTCTGCATACCCCCAGGGGTATGCGTACCCCTGGTTGAGACCCACTGGTCTAGATTAATCAGAGAACTGAACTATCAAATGTTTAGTGGTTTGCTCACCAGTAATCCAAACTCCCTACTTAATGAAGAAAACTGTATTTTCAAAAACTTGTAGACTATCTTCTAATAATTAAAAGGGTGATCACTTCCATTTGTCTTTAAATATTAAAAAAATAGTATCAGTTGCTGTCATTAATGTATTAGGAAAAGTACAACCCTAATCCTGCAAGTGATAATGTGCATGTTTAACTTTACAACCATGAATAGGCCCATTAAAGTCAATGAGATGACTCCCCTGTGTTAATTGTTTGTATGATCAGGCTCTGAATGACTTATATACCTGTAAATATATATTGCATTATGCCATAGGCATATTTAGGAAGGATATTTTTAAATCTTCTTCTAGAAGAGATACTTTATTTTAATAACATACAAAATTAATTGAGTAATACATGATTTCTAGACTGGAGTAATTAGTATTTTCAAGCTACTATTAAGTGCTTAAAGAAATCTATTGTTCTACTGCAATGTCAAGATATCTATTCCTTTCAAAGCAAAGAGCCTAGAAGATGTGATCCTTTATGCAAAGCATTTACATCTACATTGGTTACATCTATCCTATCTCAGCACTGTAAAGATAGATTAAATGGATGGGATCTTTAAATTCAAATAGAAAAGCATTGCTAATTTCACTGTCAAAGTGTGGCATTCTGCACTGCCTGCAAGCATTTAGGGGTGGAGATCCTTCTAGTTACACATCAATTTTCAAAAATGTTTTACTTCCTTTTTGTGCTCTTGAGTAAACTTTCAACAATGGTTAAGTCTTGCCTACTGTTAGCAATCTGTGCTACAGTAGCTCCCAGAAACCTCAGTCAGGAGATAAATATAGCCATATTAAGACACAGTCCCTTCACAAAGGTCTTTATACAATCTAAGAACAGGTGCTTAGAACGAGGTGTATGCAAGAGGGACAGTGCTCCTACATAGAGCCTCACTGGAACGAACGGTGCCTGCATGAACCTAGTTGCAGAATTCAGCCTCAAATTGCTCAGAAAACACTGTGAATTACCTTTATTAATTATTAATTATTATTATTATTAAACTTAACATAAAACTAGATGAATCCACAACTGCCTAGGAAGGAAAGTGGGGTAGATGCAAAGAGGTCAATTTTTATTAATATAGGAGGAATTGGTAATAATGCACATAAATAATGTTGCCCAACACTTCCCATTATAAGATCAGTTGCTAATAACTTTGCCAAACTTTAACCATTTGGTCTGAAATTTTCCATGCCTGAGACAAACTGAAATATTCTGGAAAATTTCAGCCAAAATGGTCCAGCCATTTCTTAGAATGAGACTAGTTAAAAAATATGTTTTGCCCATGTTAAAAAATTCTTTGAGATGCTATAGTACCCCCACCACCACCACCACCACTACCACCACTGAGCAGCAGGGACTTGAAATTTGGCAGGGTGTGCCCTTTATGTTAGAGATATACCTTTTGCTCTCCCTGCGGAAATCTGCCCAAAATTGGCCAAGTTATAAGTCTTTCAAAAATCACAGTTTGCACATGCTCAGTGGAGACTTGCTAGAACTTCACAGCTCAATTCCTTGAAAATTCTGTGCACACAAAGCATGCTCCACCCAGGGCTTAGCAGGACTTCCCTGCAATTGTAGTTCTGAGCTAGGTCAGGCACTGGAAGGGAGAGTATTCTCAAGTAGAGATCATTAGGAATTTTTTGGAGAAAAATGCTGATATGTCAAAACCAAAACTTTTCATAGACATTGGATCAGTTTTGACTAAACTTTCATCTGAAAGGTTCAGGATGGAATTTTGGTTGGGGGGGGTGGCAGGGTGAAGAGGAATAGAAAGATTCCCACCCCAGTGGTTAGGGTACTCAGCTGGGATGTGGGAGGCTTAGTTTCAAGTTCCTTCTCTGGCTGATTTGGAGTAGAGACTTTAAACGGAGTCTCCCACATCCCAGCTGAGTGTCTCAACTACTGGGCTATACAGTCAGTCTCACTCAGGTACTATTAACATTAATTGTGTATATAAAGTGGCATAGCTTCAACAAAAAAAACTGACTCTGTAGCCCAGTGGTTAGGGCACTAATCAAGCAGAGTAGAGACTTGAAACAGGGTCACCCACATGTCAGCTGCGGGCCCTAACCCCTGAACTACTGGATATACAGCAGTGTTGCTCTCTTTCTCAGTTATACTCTTATAAGTGATTTGGCTCCCTTCATTCATAGCAGGCTACTGGAAATGCACTTTGTATTGTTCGGGCTGGGCAACTGGTTTTGAATGTGTAGTTAATTTTCTTGTTTTTACTGTATTTCTGTACTGATTTCAGTACTGATTTTATTTAAATTGTTTTAAAAGTCAAAGTCTCTCTCTCATCTGTGTCTTTTCTCCCTATGAAAAATTTTGAAATGTCCAGGTTTTTTTCCCCGATACAGAACAAAAACAAACGTCAAAACCTGAACTTTTTTTTGCAAAATGGAATTCTTGTTTTCCAATCTACTGTCAACCATGTTGCTGCTGGGCTTGGGCAGCATAGAGGATGAAGTTGCTGGATTTGAAAGAAGATGGGACAAGAGGCTGACAAAGGGGAGGAGGAGGAATAGATTGGGACAAGGAGCTAGGGGAGGGAGGGGGAAGTCTGGGACTTATGGGGCTAGGAACCGGTAGGGTAGGGGGGGCAGGAGACAGATCTCATGAGGAGCTGGGGTGCAGAGGGAGAACTGGGACTTGTTGGGCAAAGAGACTGGACAAAGAGCTAGGAAGGTGAGAGGGAGGGGAAACTAAGATTGGAGGGGGACTGGGGGTAAGGAGGAGAGATACCTATTAGCTGAGGAGGCGGAAAGGGGCACTTGAGAATAGCTGGGCAAGGAGACTGGGACTGAGAGAGGGGGTGGAGATTGACACTGAGCACGAGGGCAGAACGTGGTTGGGGAGACTGGAAGAGTGAAGCTAAGATTTTCCTGAGCAAGGAGACCGGGATTCACATGAGAAGCCAGAGACGTGGAGACTGCTTTCCTGTGTAAACTTAATTTGCTCCCTTGTGTGACTGCATTGTGATACAGTCTTAGTTACATGCTCACCTACTATTTTTTCCACGGGACCACTGCCTCATTGAGTGCACAGGATGGACAGTGGTCCCTGAATGAACTGTTCAATATTTTGTTTTCTTATTGTTCAATGTGTGGTCCTATGGATTATTTATTGAACACTATTCAAACCCTGCTCTGAAGACAGACATTAATCGCGTCATAGCCTTTTGTGTAGTGCTTGAGTGCTTCACAATCATTGCTTAATTTATTTTCACAGCACCCCTACAAAAAGAGAGGATGGTATTATCCCCCACTTTAAAGATGAGGGGGCAAAGCATAAAGATAAAGGTCAAAAGTATCCACTAATTTTGAATGCCCAATATGAGACACCTAAGACTTCATTTTTTAGAGCATGTCGCATTATGTAGCACTTTATACGTTCAAAGCACAGCTCCCTTTGACTCACAGCTCTTCTGCAAATCAAATCTCAGGGTTTGAAGTCAGGCATTCAGAAAATATGGAACGCACAGTTAGTGAAATGTTTGGTTTAAGTGCTTAACTAGCATCACACAGGAGCTACTTGGCAGAGGCAGGGATAGAATCCAGTTCTCCAGGGCAGAATGCAGCTGCCTTAACTATAAGACCATCCTTTCTGTTCCTGAAATCCCCTGCCTCATTCATGATACAACTTTCAACTTCTACAACAAATGAAGTAGGGGTCCTACAGACAAAAGTCCTTCACTACAAGACCCTGATTCATCTCCAAAGCAGGTCCACCATGTGCACTGAATGAGGCAGGGATTCTTTGGGAAAAAATAGTATGAGACCATGTAATGAAAGACTGAATCATAATGCCTATGTACAAGAGGGCTGAATTAAGGGTTGTATGGGCCACCTTAATTTTTGCATTTTCTAACTTTAGAGTGCTTTATTCTGCAACAACCCTGATAATGTTCGTTTTGTGTGTAATTATATTTATAATAGAAGCGTACCCAGAGACTTCACTCAGGATCAGGATCTCATTGTTAGCTTCTGTAAAACCCAAATAGTAAACATGGCCTCTGCTGATGACCTGAAGAAAATACTTATTTTAGGGGTTTGTTATTCCAGTAGTGATATTATTCAAAATGACAGGCATGAAGGATTTGGAGCGGCATTGTCATAATTTTTGAATACAGTCTGATCTGGTTATTTGGAAGCTCACTTATGAATATATGTGTAACAGGGGGTCATTGGGGAAAGCAAGCAGGAACAGTAAAATGATTCAAGATAAGCTAGGTTCTACACAGACCTTATCTCTCGGTTCTCAGATGGAAATGTTTTTCAAGACGGTGACTGGAACTATAAAAAGCAGGGGCAACAACCACAAGACACCCTCTCTCTCACCACCTGCCCATCTCATTCTCTGCACCTGAGAAGACAAAAAGAAACAGCTGTTGGACTCTGGGGGAGGAGTCCTAACCTGAAAGTTTGGTCAGTAATCTGCTGGTGCATGTGGTGAGAAAGTCTGCTTTTGCAACTAAGATAAGATAAGTTTCTTAGGTAGATATTAGTAAATGTTTTATCTTTATTTTTCTTGTAACCATTTCTGACTTTTATGCCTTGTTACCTATACTCATTTAAAATCTCTTTGTAGTTAATAAACTCGTTTTATCTAATCCAGTGTGCTTAAATTGAAGGGTCTGGGTAACTACTTAAGGGCATATTATTCCCTTAAAAGGAATAATGGACTTAATATATTTGTACTGTCCAGGAGAGGATTGGGCAGTACAGGATGTACATTTCTTGGGGAAGATCTGAGACTGGGAGTGTGTTGGGGTCACTCTGCAGTATAACTGAGCTTGGTGAGAGCCAGGGTGTAGCTGATATACACACAGACAATCAGGGTCTGGCTTGCGTGCTGGAATGCTGTTTGTGAGTGGCCCAGGTGGGAGTTACTATAGCAAGGCATTGTGGAACACCTAAGGATTCAGGATAGGGGTGATATAGCCCCTCACTAGTCTGGATTGTGCCCTGGTATGTCACAGACAGGTAAAGGCACAAGGTCTGACATGTGAAGGGGTGCACTCAGAGAGATCAGAAAGGGGCAGAGATGCAATTAGCCCTATAGCTATGACAGCAAGGACCAGTACTTAAGAAAGAAAATGGACAGTCAAAATACCCAGCCTACTTCTGGTTCACAAAACAGCATAATGGCACAAAATCTGGGGATGCAGCACTCCCAATCATTTCCAAATGGAGTTAAGCATAGTTATCAAATATCCATTTAAACAGGCATGGAAAGCCTCCACAATCTCTGCAAGTTTATTACCAGGGTTGTGGTATGTTTTTGATGAATGGGGAATTACATCTACAAGTGGGACTCTCACATCTACCTGCATGCCTGCATAGTTAAAAGTAAGTCCTTTAATGCTCCTTGTTGATAGGATCTCAAATCAAGAGGAATTAACAGCCATAGTTTTGTTCTGAAGAACAGTTTGTCCCTTAAGGCAAACAGGGTTGGGTCTAAACTCATAACATACCTTACGGTATTTGTGAAAGTAAATAGAGGCTGAGATATACGGCTAATTCCTGATTAGAGATTGATGGCTTTAGAAGAAGGTGGGAAGACTAAGTAGTCTAGTGGGTTTTTTATAGCCTTTTTATCTTTGGAGAAAAAGATTTATCTGGCAGGTTGCTTTAAAAAAGGTGGCTGTTTGGAATGTTCTAGAAATAGCCCAGGGGCAGTGGATTAGTGAGCAAAGGGCAGCTGAAAGCTCTCAAAGATGCCTGAGTGTCAGAAGTACCTCATGTTATGTAAAATAATAATAATTTGTCTTCCCTGGGACTACTACTAACAATCCCCTGAGCCTCTAGAACCAGCTGACATTTTTAAAGGAACCTGACAAAGAAATGTTTCCCTTTTCCCCTGAATGCAAAATATTCCTCATAACCATTACAATGGCCTATTGGGCAAGTCCTGCCCTGATGATTGGTTAATGTGCCAATATCCTGCAACTCTACAGAGCTATCAAGAGTCATTTTTAGAGAATGTTTACAGTTCTTTCTGTGTGCTAAACAGCGGGATTCCTGGGGTGAAATCCTGGCCCCACCAGCAGTATTTCATCCATGGCATCTAAGGTACCTGGCTTATTGATATGAGAAATTGTACCAACAAAAAGTAAATATATCTATCTTAAAAATTTGTAAAACACTTCTTCAGTAACATGTAGCATGTACAGAATCTTTGAGAAAAGGTATCAAAACTATCAGGGAACTAATTGAAACCTTACACAGCTATAAAGTGACAGAGTTCTGTATCTAGCAATAGATGCCTGTCTGAATTTCTGCATCATCTTTAGAACCCACGGTACATTTAACTGGGTTTTCCAAAGCCTCTCTCTAGAAATTATAACAATATTTTATTTTAATAGGGGGACCCTCCATACTAAAGGATCTCAAAGACATTTCTAAACTAAAATATAAATTTGTATAGGATGAAAATTATGTAAGACACTTATACGTAGACCAAATTCCCAGAGCCAAACTTGGGTCTGAATCCAAGGTTAACACCACAAACCTAGGAGAGAGTTGCATCATACTTAAATCTGGTTAGATTCTATTTAAATGTGGAACCTCCAACTTCAGGAATATTTTTGGCAAAAAACACAAACTCACCAGTAGGAGGCAGACACGAGGCATGGAAAATTTCAGTCCACAGGCTTAAAGTTTGGCAAAGCTATAACCAACTGAAAACAGAGTCTTATAATGGGAAGTGTCAGGTAACCTTAATAATAGGCAGTACTATCCCCTAAGAGAATGGGGCAACAGAACAATCTTGCTATCATGTTAGAGTTATTAACTGTACTGTCAACAAAGAAATCAAGACATACTTTCATCTGAAGGATTTAATATGTACTAGAATGGCTGCCATCAATTTAACCCTTATTTTACTTGGATAAAAGGCTAATGGGCTATTTTCCAGAGTCCTATCCAAGAGGGTTCAAAGACAGTCAAGTTGGATTCAGATTTCCAGTTACTGCTCCAGAGATTACAAACAGCAACTGCCAGGGAAGGGAAGAACAATGCCGTATACATTTGTTTTCAATCCCAGCAAAACCACTGGCTAAATATTCATAAGCATAAAAAAAATGCAGAAGAAAAAGTGAACCCAAGCTTTGAAATATTAAAAATATTGCAAAGAAAAAATGCTTTAAAAAGTAAACTCCACTAACTTACCAAATCAAAAATGAATATTTATTTCTTTTAAATATATTCCTGTGCTGAGAGGTATTCTTACCACAGGCTCTTTATTTGGGAGCTAGTGGTTGGATATGGGTAGGCAGTTGGGATGTCTAAAACATATTGCCTATTACACCTCTGAGTCAGGAATCTGGGTATTTGATTCCGCTCTCATGTACAACTGTGTAAATCAAGGAAAAACTCCATTTAAGTGTGCAGAGAATCAGGCCCTGTGTTTTACAGTCTGCACTTTTGCAGCTATTTGGTCCTTAGCTCATTACCTTTTGCAACCTTCCTCAGGATAGGTTATAGTCCCAGAGTAGCTTTAGCAATTGAGAATCCCCAGGACAAGATGTTAAGATGTTTTCATGGCTGCATCCCTTGTTGCCGATACATAGCTGTGTGCCTCCCAAAAACATTGCCATGCTGTACCTCCCTGCAATGTGAGGTTGGAAGAGGGGAAACTGCAAGGAGGAGCCAGCTGAGACTTAAGCCAATAGGAGCAGCTGTAGAAGCGGTTTAACTAGGGACCTTCGGACCCTAATTTCAGAGTATTTTCTACAGTTTTAACTGGACTTTCTGTGCCCAGTGGTCATTGTCTGTTTGCTCCAAACCCTTCCCTCTGAATCTCTTCAGCTCAGCCTCACTCCGCAACTTCACTTCATACCTTCTGTCTTCATCCCATCCCTCTTCTCACTTGCACTGTCCCCATCACCCTTCTTCCTTTTTGTAATAGGGTCCTCAGTGGGCTCGGTGACCTTGTGGTTAGCATCCACTCAGTCAGGGGTAGGTGATCCCGGGCCCTCCCACTCCACTGGGCTCCGACTGAGGGCCCTAGGAGGGTCAGGAGCACTGACCCCTCGGGGTGGGCTCCACTGTGTTATTCTCTCTGGTCACTTCCTACCGCTGCTCTCTCTGCTTCTGGTCCCGGATAATGAAAAAGAAAAAATAGAAAGGAAACCAAATCAAACCGTCAGCCCCAACCAGGCTCAGCATTAAGTTCTGGTGTATCAGGGAGGCGTCTAGCCCCTTTGGCAGGAGCCTGCATCCGATGAAGTGAGCTGTCGCTCACGAAAGCTTATGCTCAGATAAATTGGTTAGTCTCTAAGGTGCCACAAGTCCTCCTGTTCTTTTTGCAAACACAGACTAACGCGGCTGCTACTCTGAAACCTACCAATTTTGTCGCCCCCAAGCAGTCACTGCCGAATTGCCACCACTGCAACAGCTGCCGCCCCATTCTAAATGCCGCCCCAAGCACCTGCTTGGAAAGCTGGTGCCTGGAGCCGGCCCTGCCTGCAGGGTAGGTCTGCACTCTTTCCCAGCCTCAGCCCTTCTGAGCTGCATTTCTCCCCTTTTCAGCCTTGTCCCCTGTTGGAGCATGCTCTGCAGGCTTGGAGGGGTCAGGCTAGCTGGGTCCAGTATTGTCTTTTAACCCCTTCTTTCCCAGTATGGGGTTTGTATACCCCATCATTCCTTTCCTTTTCTTTCCATATAACTGATCCGCTCCAAAGTAAACGCATCCAAAAAAACCAACCAAAGCAAAACATAGTTGAGTAACATGACATTTGCTATCCTCACATTATTCACTCTGCTTGTGTGTTATACTACTTCCCCCACCTTATATTGGGCTTGTTTATGTAGACCGTATGCTTTTTGGGGTGGGACTATCTCCTACACTATGTTTATACAGTGCCCTCAGTGGGGCCTCGTTCTCTGTTGGTCCCTACACAATATCATGATAAACACAATGAATTCTGAGTAGTGTCTCATATCACACATACCACCATGTTAATTCAGTTGAATTTACAGAATCTATTTTTCCTTTCAATTTAAAGAATGTGGTGTGAGGCTTCATTAAATAATCATTATGAGAAATGGAGAATTAAAGTCAATAGTAAAGTTAGGAGTTCCTGGATCTCAGCCCTGTGCACATTCCCCTATGCCCAGAGAGGATTATGGACTGGCAGAGGAATATTCCTTTCACCAAACTTGTGTTTTCCCTGAAATATTTAGAAATTAATTTGAGCCCGATCAGAATAATTCAGGGGACTAAGGACTTGAGTACATATCCAATTTAACTAACCATTATATATATACACACATGTACACACAGCCTAGCAATAAAATGCATTCATAATCTACTGTACATGTATGGAGTGTGATTTCAAACCCCCATAACTTTGTCAAATCAAAATCAACTTCAGCTGGGGCACAAAAAAAAAAACATTTCTGACTGTGGACTATTTCCCTGCTAAATTTTACCTTCCTATCACCAACCATTTCAGTGCTGCAGCTGCTCAAAAACATTCACAAGATTTTTTCTATAATAGGAAAATTTCATTTTTTCTACCCTCCTCTCATTCAAAATTATCTGAACATTATTTGCTCAAACTTGCAAGAGCAATTCACCTTCATGCAGAAACCAAGCTTAGAAAAATTCAGCCCCAGAGGAGAAAGTTTCAGAAAGTTATGTGAGAGACTAAACATTGGGGGTTATAATGGAAACCTGTTATGCAACCTTAAGTACAGGAGTCACAACCACATCTTGCTCTAATGCAGTAGCTGTACACCAACATAACTGACAGTTATCACAACAGTTTTGGAAATCTTATGTATTAGTTAAGCACAAAAGCATAGCCGACACACAACCACAAAACTAGGGATACCACAGGTCAACGTCTGGAAAAATAAAACTCAGCTCAAACATTTGTCCATCAAATTCCTCACCATTTTGCAATTTATGGCAAAAAGAGGGATTTTTCAGTATTAAAAAACTAAGTTTGCAATTATTACACAATTTGTCTCTAGGTTCTTTTATCCTAATGACTCTAATCAGAAACAATGTTTTGGTTTTAGGGGGTTACTTCATTCAATTCGGCTTCTGTTTATTTGAAAACTCAGACTGTCTGGACACTCCTTAAAAAAAAAAAGCCAGACTATCCTTTGTTTACTCTTGGATATAGATTATGTGATAACTTGCCTCTTCCATCAGTACCGTCAGCCTGTATGTAAACATCAGAGTAACTAGGCCTTTGTGATTGTGTCTTTCTCTAAATCCCCTTTTCTAGTCATGTGCTAGCGAGACTGTGCAGTCATGGGCAGCTACTTCAATCTTAAACAGATCCCTTCATTCTTCATGGAACTTCCTAGAAGTTCTCTCTTCCTTATAAGTATTAATTCTCAGAGTCAAGCATCTCACACAGGAGGTGACAGATTTTAAAAACAAAAAGGTGATATTGTTGAACCAATAATGACCCTAGGAACAAAGTGTGAAATGGCTCCCAGGTAGACTTGTGTACCCTTAGGCCCATATTTTTAGAAGTCTGTTACAACTCGTCTTTAGGATGCAGGGTGCAACTTGTGGTCGGCTCAATTGTTTTGCTCGACTTATCCCCAACCTGGGGACCAGCCAAAATGGTGGCTAGGCACTTCTCACTCGGCACTCCCCACATTGTGCCACCCTTACTCAGGTCAGGTAGTACTTTGCTTTGTGGGCAATTGCAATGAAGCCTTTAGAACCGCTCCCTGAGTAAGGTATTACTGAAATTGAGTAACAGCAGCAGAATGTGGCTGCATGGAAGGTGGGAAGAATGGGGGAAAGCAATAAATAGACTATGAAGCAGTGTATGGATCCCTACCACATGGAACATACTAACTGACAGCTGTTTCTAACAGTGTACACTCAGGCTAGGGCCCAACTTTTCTATACGAGATCACGGGAATGCCCAATATATTTTTGAATGGGTGACTGGAGTTCAATTGCCAGTGTATTACAACATTTTATTGGCTCATATAGAAAGAATATTACCAGGAAAATAATTTTGAATGACCAGACAATGTTTTAATGTAACTCACCCGTTCCTAATTTGGATTCTGATCCATAAACACTTACCATGGCCATAACTTCCCACTGAACTCAATGGGAATACTCAAGCGCATAAAGCTGAACGGGTGCATTAGCATCTGCAGGCTCATGTATACATTTTTCCCTTTTTCCCTTTCATAGTGTTGAATCATTTCCTTTAATTCAGAAAGGACAGCATTGATTAACTCAGACGGGAAATGTGAAACTGCTGTGCAAAGACCCCAGGCCCTTAGCCTACACCTGATGAAGTCATTGGTAGCAGTAAGGGACTCTTGGGTTGCATTTCTAGAGAGCTTTTTGGTCATTAGAATTCTTGGCAGAAGAAATTATGGGTCAGAAATAACCAAGTGTAGTCGTCAAGATTAAAAGCAATGGCACAAATTACAATGAAATAAAGCTAGGAAGATTTTTTAAAACCGCTCTTAAAATACAGAGCAGGCATTTAAACCTCTAACCCCTACCACAGTGACTTCTTTTTATGTGAAGATTAATTTGACTGTACAATTTAGTAAAACTGTTATAGTCAAAACAGGAATAATGGCATCTGGCAGAAGCCCTGCTCTTGATTGACCATGTTTCACCAAGATTATTATTAACTATTTCAAAGCCTGGCTGAGTTGTTTCAACCTCTTTTTATTCAAACTACAAAATGTATCTAAACTAACATCTTATATTCAAGCTGCCCTAATTCTAATGTTTCTGAGTTCTCGTCTGCTGGAACTGAATCTTATGTGTCAGCATTTGTGCTATAATAGGAGCAGTTGTTTGTTAGGACACTTTTTATATACTTCACAAATTTACCAGACTCAGCCTATTTACAAGATGCCCATTAAAATAGATATTTTAATTCTTGTTATGAATGGATATTTTCTACACCACTTGACTACAGAAGTCTGAACTCCCTGCTTGTGCACTGTTTCTTTTTACATAAAGCCATCACGTATGATCTTTAATTTTCATTGTGACAGTAAACTGTGTATGTTATCTTTTAGGGGAAACAGGCACTCAGATATAAGTGCTACACTGGCTGGCTACTAGCACTTAGATAAGCAGTATTTTTCAATGTTTCAGGGAAAGTATTTAAACTTATTGACTAAAGCCATGCCTCTGCCTTGATCTTAAGGATACATGCAAACCAGTCATCAGAAGTTAGTCACAAGGTTATTTGAAATTGATCTAAGATCCTGTTCTTCATGAACCTTGAAGTTTGGTACATTCTATTGGCTATTCAAAAGAAAACAACATAAATTTAACCTTTATATCAGAGGTAATTATTTGTACTTCAAACTTCCACTGTTCAAGTGCCCTTCACGTGCACATGTATCAAGGTGAACAACTGACAAGATTATAGGAGTTTCTTCCTTGAACTGGTTATGTTGGGTGGCTCTACTTTGGAGAAACGGAGTGCATCTGAGATCAGCAGTTCTATTTATCAGATTATAACCTAGAACATATGTATAAACATGTTTATCAGCTGGGTGTGTGCAAAAATTACACCCGTTTCAATACTATATGCTGTCACCTCTGAGAGGAGTTATTTTCTCACGGACAGTTGTATTTTGCACGAGGGCATTTTTGATCATGAGCGTAGTTTAGAGTGTTAGTGGAGGAATATGATGTAAGGAAAGGGACCTTGTTCCTCTCACTAATATAAGAGTTTCACAGGTTCCAAAACAGGCATATGCAGTCATATGTTCTTGTGATATTTACTATAACCTACATGCCAATTTTACAGTGTGTCAAGGTCTGGTGAAATCATTTCATTCCATAAACACTATTACTAGGAGGCTGAAAATCTGCCTATTTATGAATAAGGGATTGAAGCTTAAAATAGAAGCCTCTTTTTATTGATCACACGCAGCTTCTGTGACTAAAAAACTAAAGCTAGATAATGTAAGGATGACAGTCTCAGCACGCGAGAGTGCGCACCACTGGTAGCAATGCTCATACCCAGGCCCACCAGAAGGGTGGGCTGCTACCAGACTAGTATTTAAATCTTTAAACTTCTGCTTAACAGAGACAGAAAAATGCAGCTCTCTTGGTCATTGGACTAGTCCCATTGACTTCAATGGGACTCCTCACGTGAGTAAAAGGAGCCTGGGTTAGCAGCAAAACCAGAGTCTAACCTTCTCCTCTCTCCCCTGCAAATGGTATAATCTCAACCATAAAGCAGAAATACAACAATAAGCTCTCTAACTCTATTGAAACTCATTATTATTATGGGGTAGGATCAAAGGCAAAAATAGGGAATATAAAAGTTAAGAATTACTTAGACAAGTTAGAGCTCTTCAAGTTGGCAAGACTTGATGAAATAAATCCTAGAATACTTAAGGAACTGGCGGAAAAGACCTCTGAGCCATTAGCAATTACCTCTGAGAGCTCGAGGAGGATGGAAAGAGCCCAGAGGACTAGAAAAGAACAAATATAGTCCCTTTCTATAAAAAGGGGAATAAGAACAACCCAGGAATTTATAGTCCAGTCAGCTTAACTTCAGTACCCAAAAAAAAGACAATGGGGCAAATAGTCAAATATCAGGTTGCAAGCACCTAGAACAGGTGGCAGGCAAACTTTTTGGCCTGAGGGCCACATCGGGTTTCCAAAATTATATGAAGGGCCAGTTAGGGGAGGCTGTGCCAGGCATGGCCCTGCCCCCGCCTCCTATCTGACCCCCCCCACACTTCTCACCCCCTGACGACTCCCCCAAGACTCCTGCCCCATCCAACCCACCCTGTTCTCTGTCCCCTGACTGCCCCCTGCTGCCCCATCCAACCCCCCTCTCTCATTGCTGACTGCCCCCATGGATCCCTCCCCATCCAACCCCCCTGTTCCCTGCCCTCTGACCACCCCAACCCCTATCCATACCCCGAACTCCCCTGCCCCCTTACCGCGCTGCCTGGAGCGCGTGTGGCTGGCGGCGCTACAGTCGCGCCGCCCAGAGCACCGGGTCAGGCCACGGCTCTCCAACTGTGCTGCCCGGCCGCCCAGAGCATTGTGCCGGCGGCGCAGCGCACTGAGGCTGCGGGGAGGGGGAACAGCAGGGGAGGGGCTGAGGACTAGCCTCCCAGCCGGGAGCTCAGGGGCCGTGCAGAAGTGTCCCGCGGCCCTGATGTGGCTCGCGGGCCATAGTTTGCCCACCTTTGACCTAGAAGATAAGATAAGTAATAGTCAATATGGAATTATCAAGGGGATAAAGGGAAGCTGTAGATGTGACAGATCTTGACTTCAGTTAGGCTTTGGATACTGTCTCACACATGATCCTCTTGTGAACAAACTAACTTGGGAAATACAGCCTCGATGAATCTACTATAAAGTGGACACACAACTGGTTGGAAAAGCATATCCAGAGGTTCAGTGGTTCACAATCAAGCTGGAAGGGGACATTGAGTGGGGTCCTGCAGGTATCTGTCTTCTGTCCAGTTCTATTCAATAGCTTCAGAAATGATTTGGATAATGGTATAGAGTGTACACATATGAAGTTGGTGGATGATACCAAGCTGGGACGGGTTGCAGGCATTTTGGGGGACAGGATTAGAATTCAAAATGACCTTGAAAAACTGGAGAAGTGGTCTGAAATAAATAGGATGAAATTCAATAAGGACAAATGCCAAGTACTACACTTAGGAAGGAATAATCAATTGCACAAATACAAAATGGGAAATGACTGCCTAGAACGGAGTAGTTCAGAAAAAGATCTGAGGGTTATAGTAGATCACAAACTAAAATTAGAGTCCTGCATTTCTATGATTCTGTCATCATATTTTTCTTTTCTAAATATGTATCTGACTAGCAGACAAATTATATGGCCCGAAAGAACATCTTTGTAGAGAATAAAAAATAATAATAATACTTCTACATCAACCTGAGTTCTGCATTTCAAGCAACAATATGCTGCTTTAATCTAAAATTTATCACCTACACCATTAAATATAAGGAAGATAAAAGGCTAGTGGAGAAAAAATAGCAGAGGAATACCTGACACAGAGAGAGCCTGGCTGGTTAGAGCTAAGGGGAAAATGCTATAGGAGGTATTACTATTTACATAAATTAATGTCTACACATATTATGTTCAAATAAAACTACAGACCTTTATACGGAGAATAGAAGTCATTGCTCTTTTTTAAAATAAAATGGATTATATGGGGAAATAAGGTCATCAAAATATTTTCAGTGAGTAGCAAAATTTAAACGTGATAACACATGATTGACTGACAATCTGAGGGAAGCATTCAACAATTATTTCTTTAAAGTATATACTTCACTATATTTTGTACTTGGAAAACATTCCATATTTTGGTTCGAAAACTCCAGCAGCATTAAAGTGATATAATCTGATCAATTATGGTAATTACTTAACACCACTTGAACAATTCAAGACCAAATCCTATGGTCATCTGCATGGGTCTGAAATGCAGCAGA
This sequence comes from Natator depressus, assembly GCF_965152275.1. NCBI lineage: Eukaryota > Metazoa > Chordata > Testudines > Cheloniidae > Natator > Natator depressus. The sequence goes on from NC_134236.1 coordinate 36,964,111, forward strand.
AATACCGTGTTTCAAATGTTTGGGGAAGGCAGTGAGGAGCAGGGAGAAAGGGATTCAGTAGTTCTGTGGGAGCTCAACACAGTCTCTCTTCGCAGTGGGATTTTGCATAGGTTGTGGAGGCAGCGGGTTCATGGTGGGGCAAGAAATGGGTCACATTAGTGATTCCTCTCGCAAGCCTACAATCTTCCTGCAGGTCTGTAAGGCACCTAATGTGCTTTTAGTGCTGTATAAATAATAATGATAGCAACGGTAGAACAGTAATGTGCAAGCTACGATGCTGCAGGTTGGGGCTGAGTGCTCTGTTCCACAGCTCTGTGTGCACCTCCCTGAGCTCACAGCCTGTTTACTCAGACACGACAAGAAATAACACCCCTTTTGGAGCAATCTTCTCTGTCTAACCTATTTAATACTCCCATCTTCACATAGCTGATATTTCTCCAAACTGAGTATGCCCATCGCTTGCTTGTGTGTGTTGTAAGATCATAAGTTTAGCCGTAACCCAGATTGTGCTCCTGTGCAGGGAAATAAAGATGAGAAAGACCTATTCTTCCCATACCATCCTAATATGGGATACCCAGGATTTGCTCCTCATGCATAGAGACAAGGTGCTGTTTCCTTACTTCCCACTGGGTGGGAAGTAGGCAGAGCCCTGGCAAAGAGAACTGAACCAGTACAAAAAGAAAAGGGGTACTTGTGGCACCTTAGAGACTAACAAATTTAGTTAGTTAGTCTCTAAGTTGCCACAAGTACTCCTTTTCTTTTTGCGAATACAGACTAACACGGCTGCTACTCTGAACCAGTACAGGGGGTGGGTAGTAATTTGCTTCCGATATAAGAGATTCCTCTTGGAGCAAGGGGAAAGCAGGCATAGCACTGTAAGTCCCTATGCCACAATTCCTTCCCAGAGATACTATTGGGGTAGCACAGCAATACACCACCCATGACTATGGGCTGTAGCTTAGCGACACAATCTATCCTGACTGTCAGATAGATTGTAAACTTTTTGGGTCAGGGACTGTGTTCTTTGAAACGTGTTTGTAAATGTCAACACAATGGGACTCTGATCCCAGACTGGGTTCCTACGCACTACTGTAATAGAAATAATTAATACTACCACATAGTAGTTAGAGATTAAAATGAGGCATTACATCATGAAGTCCCCCCCCAGCAAAAGCAGATTACATTCCCCTGCATAGACCACTACTGCCAGTATTTTAGGATTAAACATTTAAGAAATAAGTAGTATTCTTTTGATATAATGAATAGTATGACTAGAGCTAGTTGGAAAAAAACAGTTCCTGTTTATACTATTACTCCCCAATACAGTAATGGTAATTGTTGTTCTTTGAGATCTGTTGTGCACATATATATGCCAGCATAGGCGTGTGTGCTCTCAATGCACTCAGACTGAAGACTTTTGCCAGCAGTACAGATGGTGGCACATGTCCCTGCCATTTGCATGCATGGGGTTGAAGGTAAAGACGGGTTGCGGCCCCCACCTCCCTCTCCATTCCTTTGCACCATCATCCATCAAAGAGCTGAAGGAGCAGTGAAGGTGGGAAGGTCATGAAACATCTATGCACCATACATCTCAAAGAACAACAATTACTGTACATGTGAGTAATTGTTTTTTCTCCTTCCAGTGATTGTACAGGTGACCATCCAGCAGCTTCCTCACAGGATTATTTGAAGTGTGACTGAGCACTGGTTTGCTGAAGTTTGCATCAGCATAAGCACAGGAAGCTTGAGTAATAGCAATGTCTGGAAAAGGCACGTTCAAATGACCACGTTGATGCTTTATAGCTGTCCACTACAGGTAAGTTGCTGAAAAAGACTTATGATGTGAATTGAGCCCTAGTGAAATGGACTGTTATTATCAAAGCTAGGTCAAAACAGAGTTTAATACATTCTGATATCCAGTGGGATATACATTGAACTGTAACAGGCTGTCCCTTAAGCCTTTCAGCATAGGTCACAAAACGTCTAGAACATGATATGAAGAAAGAAAGAAAGAAAAAACTTTGTATGGTCTAGGTAATAGGACAATGCCCTGAGGGCATCTAAGATAAGAAACCTTTCTTCTGCCTTGCTGAAGTGAGCCTTCAGAAAAAATGTCCATCCTCCAAGTGTTCTGATTAAAAATGGAATGCAGAGACAACCTTGGGCATAAATATTCCGTGTGGCCTGAGAGAGACCTTGCTCTTGTAGAATACAACGTAGAGAGGGTCAGCTAGAGGTGCCTGAATCTCTGACATTCTTCTAACAGAAGTAATCACCACCAGAACACACTGTTTTCATTAACAGATAGGTAAAAATGATGTTGCCATAGGTTCAAAAGGAAGCCCAATTAAGACAAGACCAAGTTCAGGTCCCACAGTGGAACCAGACATGAAAGAAGGAGAAGGTAGATACATAAGCTCCTTAAGCAATCTTGCTACCAAGGGGAGTGAAAGGACTGAAGATCCATCCACATATAGGTGTAGCACTGAAATGGCTGCCAAATGGACTCATTGAACTGACTGAGAGGCCAGTATATTTCAGGTATAAAAAGACAATCCAGTATATGTCTGATCTCTGTGTGAAAAGGCAATGGTGGAACTCAGCCCAGATCAAAAACTTTCTCCATTTTGCTGCATAAGTGGCTCTGGTGGAAACCTTTCTACCGTTGACCAATATGGCCAAGACATCCTCAGAGCAGACCTTCTCAGTGTAGCTCATTCAGTTATCATCCAAGCTGGACGGAGATTTTGCAGTCTGGGGAGACACTTGCCCTTGTTCTGAGACAAGTGATCCTTGATCAGAGGCAGATATTGGTGATTGTATTGAGAGCTGTTGTAGGTCCATATCCCAATATTTTCTTGGCTAGGCTGAGGATAGCCAAGGCAATGAGGATTAAAGTTGCTTTGTCCCTTTTCAGCTTTCTGATTACTCTCAGGATTAAAGTAACTGGAGAGAATGTGTACCGTAGATGACTCAACCAGGAAAAATTTAAAAGCATCTGTTACCGAGCCTGGACTGCGATCTGCCCTGGAGCAAACTCTTCTATAGTTTTTGTTCAGGTTCATCACAAAGAGGTTTATTGCAAGAGATCTCCATTTGTAAAAAATCCATTGCAGGATTTCCTTCTTTGGGAATCAGAAAATAACATGAATAAAAGTCTTTCCCTTTGTGTTGGTAAGGAACTTCCTAGTCCTCCCAACTGCAAAAGACTACAGTTCCTGAAGTAAAACAGCCTCATGTGATAGATCACTGAATATGGACAGGGAAGGTGGGTTGGGGAAAGGGAGGTTTACCCATTTCTGTGGTATTGAGGAGTAGTAGTATAATTGTTTTACTAAAGGTTAGAGCAAAGTTCAATTAGGATATCAGAGTACTATAAACGTGTTCCTTATGAAAGAGGATTTTCTACTGGAGTGGTCCTTAGCAAAAGTTTTGTCATACAAAATAAACCAAAGACCTTATACAGTGGGGTTGACCCTAGCTAGTCTATTCTTGCTCTTATTAAACAAGCTTATTTAAACTAAGATGAGCAAAACTGGCTGTGAAAATATTAAATAGGCAAAATAGGCATCAATAAGCAGCATTCCCAATGGAAAAATTGTTAAACCCTTTTCATCATCAATATGCATGACAAGAGATTAATTTCTTACATGCTCACTCTAGATTGATAATATCTGTATTTTTTTTAATTGAGGGTGTGCAGCCATCTTCTACAAAAGGAGTAAATACTTAAAGCTTATTCAGAAGCCTTCAGACTTCTACATAAGCTCTTTGACATTTGACCTAACCCTCATAGGTCATGACACTTTATCTGAGCTGGACATAATTACCAGTGACAACGGCTTGAAGCTATATTTTTCCTTAGTCCTAGTTATAGAGAAAAGAAGAATGGGGACAGCAGATTAGGGGGTTGGGCAGCAATCCAATTTGTAGGTTATTAGTCTTGAAGGCATATTTTTCCCCTTGACGGACAAGCCTCATTTAGAAGTTTGTCTCATAGAAACTGTGGTCGCAGGGCAAAACACGTGATATGAAGTCTTCATAGACAGTTCTCAGTCACTGAATTCCAGTCAAAAGTTACTTCCACATATCTGACATAGTATCAGCGAATAACAAGTTTAAAAATGATGGTGTTCTCTTTCAAGTAGCTTATTTTCTAATCTGATTCTAAGAAAAGATTATAAATACGTTTGAAGTTTTTCCCTGGTAGGCTCCATGCACAGGACAGTTCAGTCTCCGCTTCTGAGAGCCTTCCATTGAGTATCCATATGGATGCTACACTATAATTCTGATATTACTCACTAATTAAGAGCTGTAGTAAACAGTTCAAACAATTGCAGTATTCAATGCAATATTCAATTAACTCTTGTGACCAGAGTTTAATCCTTTGAGTGAAGTTCACCTTCATGCAGAACACACACACATAAAACTGATACACCACTTTACCACCTAAACTACCAAAATTGGACTTAACGTAGGCCTTGTTACTCAGGGTGAGTTTTACCCTTAGAGCACAAGAATCTATTTTATCTTCGATACTTTATTTTGCTCCCATTACTGCAGTAACTGAGCAGCACACACAACAGCCCCCTACCTCTCCCCGGTGAAATAGGGAAATGCTATCATCCCCATTTTACAGATGGGGACTTGAGAGACTAAGTGACTTGCCCAAGGTCACACAGGCAGACTGTGGTAGAGTAGGGACTTGAACCTAGCTCTCTCAAGTCCTCAGTGAGTGCCCTAACCACTAGACCATATGTTCCCTACATAAATATTTGTCTTTAGTGCTCTGTTTGGATGTAGCTGAAACTACATCCTGATACAACTCCAGAAGCTGTCCTAATATCCCTGGCCCCCTTCATTAGTCCTGTCAACTCCTTCCCCTCAAACAAATGGGACCCCTTGTATTTCCGTACTCAGTCTTTAGTCTCCTTGCCAGAGTGGTGGTGATACACCTGTCAAGTAGAGTCTCATCCACTCTCTCTGCCTGCCCTCAGCCAGCTATTGCCACTCTTTCATTCTGTTGATGCCACATCAATGATTGCATGGGAACCAGCAACAAAGCAGTACAGGACTGGGGAGGTAACATGGACTGTGACTGGTTCCTCCCAAGAGTTTCAACATACTCTATCATCCAGCAACCAGCTGTCCTTCCTTCTAACTAGAACTGTGCCTCCTGGTAGTCTGGCTGAAAGTCTACGAAAATGGCACGTTTTCAACATGTGAGGGATAGACCTTGTTTTAAGAGTTAAAAAATGATGGGCCACTTGGCATAACTTCCATGGAATTTGGCCCAGTGAATTCATCTGTAACGAAAGGACAGGTGGAACAGAGACTTCTGCTTGTTAAGTATTCCCTACTTGAATGATGATTAACTATCCCTAAATTTGCAAGTGCTAGATTTGGTAAAAGTTTGCCAGTTTGAGACTCCAGAATGAGCTCTCTCAAATGAATGACACTCTTCTGATGCAACTCTGATGCCTTGTATACTGTGAATTTTGAACAATTACTCAGATATTTTTAATCGTCAAAATATATGGGGCACCACACATAGATTTATTTAACTGGTAAACTGATTTTATTCTGAACCTTTGAGTTAGTGTCCTCTTTTTGGACAAACTAGCATAGCTGGACATTTAAAAAATACTGTTTAAACCTGCAATTTCATCTGTGAAAAGTGAATTTTCCTGTTAAAAATTAATATTTTAAATGAGGCAGTCACTAGGAGAGATGGTTTAAACTTTTAAAAGGAGGAATTTTAAATTAGAAATGAACATTTCACATTAAGAACAAAAGATGTCAGCTATAGAGAAAGGATATTCAGGCTTTTTGTCTGTTCTGTAGTATAAGAGGGTTACACTTTCAAGGGTTTATTCACAATTTTTTTTTAATCTTGTTGAGGGGGAGAGGGAATATATGCAGCTTCAGATAACTTTCACAAGAGAGTTTCTGGTCATCCCTATAACTACTAAGTAGTAGTTGCTGGTAGTAGAGGGAAATTTAAAAGTGTTTTTGAGAAATTGTGGGTGAAATCATGGCCTGGTGAAGTCTATAGCAAAACTCCCATTGTTTGTAGCCACTGGTTTTGTGTAATAAGAGTCCACCAGCCACACCTGTGTCCCTACCCTAGCCTGCTCCAGTATCTTCTCCATCCTGGACAATGCTGAAATAGAGGGGAGCCCTGTTTCCCTATGCTTTAGGGGGTGGGAAGTTTTCATACATACCTGCCCCTCCAAAGCAGTCCTGCTGCATTGTAGGCCTGCAACAGCTTCTGTATTGCTGGATAAAATTTGCCTTAAATGAAAAACATCAGCAGCCTCTCTTCTCAGATGGTTATATGCATGAGCAAACACCTAATTGGTACACATAGCTCAGCTATTTGTGCATATAAAATAGTAGTGCCCAATGTTTGTGCAGCATTTGTACTCCTCTAATTTTGAGAGTCTGGTTACAGTGTTTGCGACCATAAGCTAAGTCAGCAGAGAAAACTGATATTCCAGTTAGCAGCAGCTGATGGTGCAGCACAATGAGTAAAAATAAGCTAACTGTTTCAACTATAAATCAAGTTTAGGGATTGCCATGTAATTGCTAAGACTGTTCATTTTACCAGTAAATAAGTTAAAATGACCCCATTTACTAGTGATAAGAGCTATTTTCAGCCAAAAACCTCTGTTAGACAAGTCACATAATTACCAACTTATAACAAAGCTAGCATAAGAATGCTTGTATTACTATCATCAATGGGAGGAAGTGATATAACCCAAGTAGGCTTTAAATAAACAGAAGTAAATCAAACTGCATCCTACCATTGCTCTCAGTCCTGCACATTTAGACTCACAAAGTACAGTGTTTCAATATGAAATGTACAGAATAAAATCCCATCTTAAAGTGCAAATTTAAAATTTTAATAGATGGGAACAAAAAACAAAAATCAATTTAATCAGGAAACATTTTAGCTTGATAATATATTTGCTTATCCTAATTCCAGTAATTATAATATACAGACAGAATTGTTAACACTGAACACCAATTGTATTTTATACAAATGTTATCATTTTGATAAAGGCAAAGAAAGATAGCAATGTGTTTTATCTCTAGTTTTATATTGCTTGATTCATGTTATATAAAATAATTACACAAGCAAATTTGTCAATCAAAGAAAGATAAAGAAATCTCATTGATAGCATGGAAATAGAGTGCATTTTAAAGCAATGAAGGACAAAAAGGGCATCAAGAAAAAGTGATTCATAATTTTGTAGTATTCATTCTTCTTATTGGACTCCCCTTCATTCTGCTTTTAAGTACATCTACAAATAAAACATGTGACATGTTCTGTCTGTTCTCTCTTTCTAGATTTCTTTTAATACCACAATTAGCACCATAGTATTTTAGCTCCTTACAAATTTTTAAAAGAACACACAGAATCTCAGTGTGTCAATCTCCAAAATGGAAGGAACTTGTTTTGTTTTTATTTGAGTACCACAAAGATGGAAGAAGCCTCTTCTGTATTTCATTCTATAGACATTGAGGATTGTAGCTACCCTGATGCAGTCTGGGACCAGAGCTGGGGGGGATTTTGAATGAATAGTTTATTTGCTGAAAAATGCAGTTTCAGGCTGAATGAAGCTATTCAGAGAGACAAGGTGGGTGAGGGAATCTCTTTTATTGAACCAACTTCTGTTGTTGGAAGGGACAAGCTTTCGAGCTACACAGAGCTCCTTCAGGCTGGATACCCAGAGTGAGCTAAACACAAGTTGGGACAGATTGTTAAGCACAAGAAGTTCACAACAAATTCACTAAATAGTTTTTGCTTTGGGGAGCCAGGGGAGTGAGCTCTAGATTCACAAGGAGACTTGAGAGCTATTCACGTAACTGAGGAGGAGGAGGTACCTTTGCCCTCCTCTTCATGGTCTCACCATTAGAGCATACAGTTACAGGTTCAATTTCCCCCTCTGCCTGATTCAGAGCGGGGCCTGGAACTTGGCTATCACAAATGCCCTAACCACCAGGCTATAGGGTATTTGGACCTGAGCTGCTTTCAATCTCTGTTGACGCTATTCCACTTTGTATAACTATGTAAATACTCATGAGGCCAGAAAGTGAGAGAATGACTCTATAGCCTTGTGGTTGAGGGACTCACTTCAAAGCAGAGAGGGGGTGGACACCTGGCTTCCAGTTCCTACTCTTGTGAATATTTAATCAGGAAGAATGGGGACTTAAACCTAGGTCTACCGCATCCCAGCTGAGTGCTCTAACCACTAGAGTATGGAGTGGGCCACCTCCTCTTTGGTTTTGTGAATGGTGTTTCCAGATTTCCTTTTCATTTCAAAGAAAACTGAGCCCTTCAGTTCAGATCAAACAAAATGTTTCACTCAACCCGAAACAAATGTGTTTGTTTTTCTGTGAAAACAACAACATTTGTTTTGGGTTGATCCAAAACAATTTGTAATCTATTATTGCCAGGTACAGCTGTGTGAGTGTGCTCTGCAGTCATTGGCCAAATGCTGAAAAAACATCTCCATCTCCATAGCGCTGCCTCCAGCGCTCTCTGGTCTCACCCTTGTGGTTGGCAATTCCATTGCTCTCGTGGACGCTAGCTGTTGAAGGTGATCATAGTCATAGACTGTGAAGTGGTAGTCCCTCAAGTAGCTTCAGTTGTTTCCAGAGGCATTTGAAGATCACAGATAAAGCCTTGAGCTTGTCCATATTCCACACAGAATCAGTGTAAGGAGTGAAGTAGCTGAGGACAAACCGTCTGTGTCTTGAATTGCTAAGCTCCAGCATTTTGAACAGGACATGTTGATCAGCAGTGGCTCGCAGACTATCCAGCTGTGTACACAGAGCAG